>NC_143582.1:39993426-40324072 GCF_048544385.1 Mastigoproctus giganteus | reverse complement strand
AAAAAAAAAAAAAAAAAAAAACCACTCCCATTACACCCCTCCGTTTGTTCGAAATACCTGTCCAGCTGAGCCTTAAATTTATTTAGGCTATCAACTTCCACAACAAGGGATGGAAGTCTGTTCCACCAACCAACTACCTGATGGCTAAAGGCAAATTTCCGCACATCTATCCTACATCTGTGTTTTACTCAATTTGAATTTATGCCCTCTCAGGTGATTATTCTGAGCAAGAGGAAGAATCCCATCAGCATTGAGCATGATAAAACCATTCAAGGCCTTATATACCTCAATCAGATCACATCGCTGGTGCCTAGTCTCCAGACACGGTAATTTGCAAAACTTAACCTTTCTTCGTTAGAGCAACCCTTTATTCCATTCACTAATCTTTTTACCCTTCTTTGTACTCATTCCAGCAGCTCTACATCCTTCTTGAAATGAGGTTTCCAGACCCGTATACAGAACTCAAGGTGTGGCCTGACCATTACCTTATACAAGGCAATAATCGCCTTCTTATCCCTGCTACAAAAATTCCTGTATATCATTGACAAGACACCATGAGCTGCTCTTGCAGTCCGTCTGCACTGCTCAGAAAACTTCATATCTGCCTGCACAATTACCCCCAGGTCCTTTTCATTCTCTACCACTGTCAGTGTAGTACACAGAGTTGATAAGTTGCTCTGGGGTTGCTGTTTCCCATATGTAGTACTTTACATTTGTCAATGTTAAACTTCATTTGCCACCTCTCAGCCCATCTGCTCAACCTTTCCAGATCCTGTTGCAGCAGCATAGTGTCAGTAGTGTCCTTGACAACCCTGCCAACCTTCGTATCGTCTGCAAACTTGGACATTAAGCTTGATATACCATCATCAATATAATTTATAAATACAGAAAACAATAAAAACCCAATACTGAACCCTGAGGGACTCCACTAATAACATTAGTCCACGATGAGCAGTGTCCATTGATTACCACTCTCTGTCTTCTCCCCCTCAACCACCCCTTTATCCATAGCAGCAATTTGCCTCCAATGCCACATTGCTCCAATTTGTGCAGCAGTCTTCCATGTGCAACAGTATCAAAAGCCTTTTTAAGATCCAAATATATAATATCAAAGTTATTCCCTGCATCCAATTCTTTTGTGACTGTATCATAGTATCCAATGAAATTGATCAGGAAAGACTTTCCCTTAACAAAACCATGCTGTGTTCAAGGTATAAGTGAAGTTTTGTCTAGGTGATCCTGCTTCTTTAACCAGTGCCTCCATTAATTTTCCTGGAACAGAAGTTAAACTAACAGGTCTATAATTACTTGTGTCAGCCTTTTATCCTCCGTTGTGAATTGGAGTCACATTTGCACTTCTCCAGTCTATGGGGTACCTCCCCTGAGTCCAAGGAAGCTCTCATAATTATGGCTAAGGGTTTGCTTACTTCCTTTGCTGCCTCCTTTAATATAACTGGATAGATCTCATCCACCCTAGGTGCCTTTTTTATGTTTATACTCAACAATTCCTCCTCCACTTTCCTCTCAGTTATTACAAAATCATCTAGCTCACTGCCGGAGTTTACTTCACCACTGGCATTCCACTTCCTAAATAACTCCTCATCTGTGAATGTAGATGCAAAATACTCATTTAGATCGTTAGTCACCTGAGCAGGATCATCAATAGTTGAACCATCAATATGCAGTGCACCAATCTGATTCATCCATTTCCTTGTAGAGTTTACATAGGTAAAGAACTCTTTTCTGTTTTTCCTTCCATCCTTTGCCAAGGAATTCTCATAATCTGCCTTTGCCTGCCAAATCTCCTTTGTGACTTGGTTACAGACCAGCTTATATCTATCACAGGCTTCCATGTCACCCATTAATTTATATATATATATCCCATGCATTTTTCTTCTCCTCCATATGTCTCATTAGCTCATCTGACATCCATTTAGGCCTAAACCTTGAACAATATTTCTTAGTTGGTATGTAAAGCCAAGTAGCTTCCAAAATAAATTCACTGAATACTTCCCATTTTGAATTTACTTGGTAACATCATCAGTTGGTCCCACTGTATAGAATTTAAATACTGTCTCAGACCATCGTAGTCGCCTTTATGAAAGCAAAAATACCTCCTTTTACCCCTGATGGCAGCTCCTTCTTTCAGTAAACCCCACTTCAGCACACTATGATCACTGCCACCTAGTGGTTCCTTTATCTGCAGATTCTTAATGCATGAAGAATCACTACTGATAATTAAAAACAAGAGTATTTCTCCCTCTAGTTGCCTCCTGAACATGCTGATGTAGAAAACAATCATCCTGGGGCACCTCTGTAGCCAGGTGGGAAGGAGCAGCAGTGTGTAGCACACGCTTCTTGATTAGACCGGGGTTCGAGCATGTCACCACCAAATATGGAGGATGCGGAAAGATCAGGGAATGACCACCGCATATCCCGGAGCAACATGGCCTTAGTTGCTAATGCTCCTAAAAACCAAATAACCAACAAACAAAACAATCATCGAATAAATCCACAAAAGCTTTGCTAGTGTGTGAGTGACCAACCCACAAATTCCAGTCAATATCTGGGAAATTAAAATCCCCCATTATAAGACTCTCTCATTTACTGGCCCACTCTATTTCCCTGTACAGTTTCTTATTATACTCATCAGAGTCATTAGGCCTATACCACACTCCTACTCTCAATTTTGATCTCCCATTGCTTATGTCACACCAAACTGACTCGACACTGCACTGTCCAGCGATGTCGACTGGCCTCACTTCCTTGGATTTTATATGTTTCTTAACTAATAGCATAACCCCTCCTCCCTTCTTATCCTGTCTATCCTTTCTGTAGACGTTGTACTCACCAAATTCCAGTTCTGCATTCCTTATATCTGTGTGACACCACATCTCTGATATCCCAACAATATCCTCAAATTCATCAAATTTATTTACCAAACTCCTAGCATTGGTGTACACGCAAGTATACATACACCTGTTCTTTTTCTTAGCTACCCTAACACAACCCATGTGCTTACTTGTACCCCAATGACTCCCTGCAATCTCTGAAATATCCTGCATCTTATTTTCCAAGCTGCTGCTCATTCCAATAGAAGCAGTGCAAGAGTCACTTTCACCTCTGCCAGTGGTTACTGTTAATCTATTAGTCCTTGTATCCCCCCAAGCTAGCAGTTTTCCGACCCACCTAACACTGCCTCGATAGCATCAGCAAACATTATTGCACCCTTTCTATTTAAGTGTATCCCATCCCTGTAGAAGCAGTCTCTCCTATTAACAAGTACAGACCAGGCTGAAAAAAATTCTACCCCTTGAGCCTTGCACAATCTTTCCAGGGCCGAATTGATGGACAGGGCTCTCATTATATATTCCCTCCTATCGTGTCTGCGCAGAATTGCAGACACTTTCAAATTCAACCCTAATTCACGGCTTTTTTTCAACAGTGACCTGTACTTCTTAAGTAATTCCGCCGGTCTCCTACTCTTAATATCATCAGTGCCAACGTGTACAACTATATCACCTTTTGTGCCCTTAAAATATGATATCCGCTCTACAACATCATCAACCTTTGCCCTGGCAGACATACCCTGGTCCTATACCTCCTATCCTTTTTACAAAGCATGTTTCCCGTTTCCCTGACAATAGAGTCACCAACAACTACTAGTTCCTTTGGGACCAGCGCATTCTGCCTTGGGGGTTTCCGCTGTGTTGCGTTATGCCCAAGTGCAAGCTCTTGCCAATGCAAGAGCTTGCACTTGGGCATAACTTGCCAATGTGGGCAGCTGAGAGTTTGATGGGCCCTCACTTTTAATCCTTCGAGGGCATCCACCTTGTCCTTGAAGCTCTCATATAGGCCCATAACAACGCTGAGTTGTCGCCTGATTTCCTTACACTCCTTGCATCGTGCACATACAAGGACATCCCCCATGGCAGTATCATGTCCCGTACCTGACTGCTCCACAAACATCAAGCAAATAGCGCATTTTAAAAGGCTGTGATTCAGAGGGCAACTGCCCTCCCCTCAGTTCTCCCCTGAGCCACAGCACTCCCATTAGCTTGAGCCTTTTGCTTTGCTGCTCTGGTCTGAGTCATGATTTCGATTTAATTTCAATAAAATTTCAATTTCAGTACAAAATTAAAACCCTAAACTTGTGTGCCAACACAGTTATAATGCTATATTTATGTTTCAGTATCGAGTGTTATCTACGAAATCCCTTTATATAACTTCCGTATCAAGTTAAGTATTAATTATTTATTTTTGCTAATTATTTATGTTACGTAATCTAAGTCGTTATATGTATATAGTTAAAAGTATAATTTAATTGACAATGAAGTCCAACAAGATTAATAGATTTACTGATTAATTGACAATATTATATTATGTACTATACTATACTAAGCTTATGCTATCTAGTTCGAGATATTTTGTATCGCGTAACAATGGCGGCAATTTACGAACGGTAAATCTACGGACACTTAAGTATCGATTAATTTCCAAATCTCGCTGTCTCAATTCAGAGTAAACTAAGGATCCTGACTAGCTACTTACAGAAAATAATTTGATATAACAATTGGTTAATAAATCAGCTAAATATGGTTAAAAAAAAAAACCCTCTCGTTCAACGGAGCTGCAACTTGTAACACGTGGATTTGATACCCTTACCGATACTAAGTAATACCTACAAAATCTCTAAGTTAAACTTTAAACTAAGTATCGTAACTAGGAATACAAAGCTACTCTAGAAAATAAGTTAATATGCCAATTTAATCTAATAAAACAGAAAATAAATCAAAAAAAACTTCTCTGTTCCAGGAGCGGCAATAGCATTAGCATTAGCAGAGGCATTTGATGCAAGAAAGCAAGCTTATGCAGCATCAGCCAAAAAAAAAAAAAAAAAAAAAAAAAAACCCACTTCCACTTCACCCCTCTGTTCGTTCAAAATACCTGTCCAGCTGAGCCTTAAACTTATTTAGGCTATCAACCTCCACCACAAGGGATGGCAGTCTGTTCCACCAACAAACCACACGCTGGCTAAAGGCAAATTTCCGCACGTCTATCCTACATCTGTCTTTCCTCAATTTGAATTTATGCCCTCTCAGGTGATTTTTCTGAGCTAGAGGAAGAATCCCATCAGCATTGAGCATGCTTAAACCATTCAAGGCTTTATACACCTCTATCAGATCACCTCGCTGGTGCCTAGTCTCCAGACACTGTAATTTGCAAAACTTAAGCCTTTCTTCGTAAGAGCACCCCTTTGTTCCATTCACTAATCTTGTTGCCCTTCTCTGTACTCGTTCCAGCAGCTCTACATCCTTCTTGAAATGAGGCCTCCAGACCTGTATACAGTACTCTAGGTGTGGCCTGACCATTGCCTTATACAATGGAATAATCACCTCCTTATCCCTGCTGGAAAAATTCCTGTATATCATTGACAATACTCCATGAGCTACTCTTGCAGCCCGTCTGCACTGCTCAGAGAACTTCATATCTGCCTGCACAATCACCCCCAAGTCCCTTTCATTCTCTACCACTGTCAGTGTAGTACCACAGAGTTGATACGTTGCTCTGGGGTTGCTGTTTCCCATGTGTAGTACTTTACATTTGTCAATGTTAAACTTCATTTGCCACCTCTCAGCCCATCTGCTCAACCTTTCCAGATCCTGTCGCAGCAGCATAGTGTCAGTAGTGTCCTTGACAACCCTGCCAACCTTTGTATCATCTGCAAACTTGGACATTAAGCTTGATATACCATCATCAATATCATTTATAAATACAGAAAACAATAATGGACCCAACACTGAGCCCTGAGGGACTCCACTAATAACATTAGTCCACGATGAGCAGTGTCCATTGATTACCACTCTCTGTCTTCTCCCACTCAACCACCCCTTTATCCATAGCAGCAATTTGCCTCCAATGTCACACTGCTCCAATTTGTGTAGCAGTCTTCCATGTGCAACAGTATCAAAAGCCTTTCTAAGATCCAAGTATATAATATCAAAGTTATTCCCTGCATCCAGTTCTTTTGTGACTGCATCATAGTATCCAATCAAGTTGGTCAGGCAAGACTTCCCCTTAACAAAACCATGCTGTGTCTGAGCTATAACTGAAGTCTTGTCTAAATGATCCTGCAGTGCTTCTTTAACCAGTGCCTCCATTAATTTTCCTGGAACAGAAGTTAAGCTCACAGGTCTATAATTACTTGTGTCAGCCTTTGATCCTCCTTTGTGAATTGGGGTCACATTTGCACATTTCCAGTCTATGGGTACCTCCCCTGAGTCCAAGGAAGCTCTCATAATTATGGCTAAGGGTTTGCTTACTTCCTTTGCTGCCTCCTTTAATATAACTGGATAGATCCCATCCACCCCGGGTGCCTTTCTTGCGTTTATCTTCAACAGTTTCTCCTCCACTTTACTCTCAGTTATTTCAAGATTCTGTAGCTTACTGCTAGAGTTGAATACACCTCTGGCATTCCCCTTGCTGAATAACTCCTCATGTGTGAATGTCGATGCAAAATATTCATTTAGTTTGTTAGCTACCTGAGCAGGATCATCAACAGTTGACCCATCAATATCAAGTGGACCAATCTGATTCATCCCCTTCCTTCCAATAAGCCACGTCCGCACAGGCTACTCTCGTTCTCAAAACCGGATGTACGAAGAAGGTTCGTGGCCTGAAGATCACTGCACAGCAGTCATGATCCCATTCCCCAAAAAACACAATACCAAGGAATGCAGCCAACACTGGACTATCAGCCTTATCCCGCATGTATCCAAAATACTACTAAAAATAATAAAACAGAGAATCAATGACAAAATTAACAGATATTTAGAACCCGACCAATGTGGTTTCAGGAAAGATAGGGCACAAGAGATGCCATCGCAGCCCTAAGGCTCATGGAAGAGAGATTTATTGACTTAGGAAAAATATCTTTACATTTGCTTCATTGATTATGAGAAAGCCTTCAACAGAATACAATGGTCAAAACTCTTCTCAATCCTGGAAAAAATAGGAATAAACGAAAACATACTAAACTTAATAAAAACATTGAACAAAGACCAGAAAGCCATAGTATACATTGATAACTTGGAAATAGACCAAACAAAAATAGAAAAAGGAGTACGACAAGTCTGCCTACTTTCACCAGGCCTATTTAACATCTATGTGGAGGAAATGATGGCAGAAGCCCTTGGAAACAGCAATTTAGGAGTAACCATAAATGGCAAACAAATAAAAGCAATAAAATTTGCAAATGATCAAGCAATTGTAGCAATCAGAAGGAGTGACCTGATCGAGCTGTTACAGCTGATCAAACACACAGCGAAGGCTTATGATATGAAAATTAACATGAACAAAACAAAGTGCATGACATTCTCAAAGGACCCCAAAGCAATGAACATCAAAAGAGGAAACAATAATATTGAACAAGTAGCAAAATTTAAATATTTAGGACAAATGCTGAGTCAAGATACAAGATGCACTGATGAAATAAAGGCAAGAATTGGGCAAGCAAAAACAAAAAATTCTGACAACAAAGTATTTGAATGAGCATATAAGGAAAAGAATTCTAAAATTCTATGTTTGGAACACGACCCTATATGCATCTGAAACCTGGACGATAAACACGAGATGGACAGAGAATTGAAGCATTTGAGATGTGGTGCTGGAAAAAATTCAAGAAAATAAGCTGGACCGAAAAAAGACCAATGAAGAAGTCGTAGAAGAGCTGGTAGAAAAACGAAAAATGATAAACCTAATCAAGGAGTGAAGAGGAAGGTGGTTCGGACACAACCTAAGATACAGTGAAATGTTAAGCCTGATTATAGAAGGAAAGATTAATGGAATTAGACCCAGAGTGCAACCGAGAAACAATTTCATAAAGCAACTGCAAAGGGATACAACAAGATCATACCAGGACTTGAAGAAGCTGGCACTCAACAGAGAGATGTGGAAAAAAAGTCGTCAGTGCTATCAACCAATCGTACAGACTGAAGGAACCCATGAGATTAATACATAAGCAGTTGGAAGACAAGTTCCAGTAATTTAGGTTTTTGATCTTTTTATTGTCTTAAAAAATAACTAAATAAATTAAGTCTGGAATGAAATTATTTATAAAAATGTAATCTGAAAATGGGAGCTATATAAGAAATCAGCTTTGCTGACTGCATTTTCAAATACTCTAAAGAAAAAAAGGAAGCACTACTACAAGGGTAAACAGATAATTTTACTGTTGAATTCAATATAGTACAGTAAACCCCCACTAATAGCGGGGTTACGTTCCTGAGAAATGCCACATAAGAAAGAAACAATTTAATATTAAATGTAATATTTATTAGAAATTTCAAACAAATCTTTCAAACCAGCGCCTTTGCTAGCTAAAACTTATCCCGCCAGTGTTATCACCAGTTTTGCTAAAGTGTTGATAAAGGAGTTTTGCCTTTTCACGAATGATGAGTGAACTTAACGGAATTTTATTTTGAGTTCGGTCTTCTATCCACAGATTTAAAGCTTTTTCCATTTTTTCTAATTTAACATCACGAGTTAGAGAGCAAATTTTTGAAATAATTAGCACGTTTTCACGGACACTATGGCAGATTTTTTCTTCCGATTTCTTGATTGATTGTACTGTTGACTCATTGATTTTATAATGTTTTTCCACTGAGGAGACACATTCACTATTAGAAATTTTGTCTAATAACTCAATTTTATTCGCTAATGTCATCACCTTCTTTGATCTTTTTACATTTCCCTTGTTATTTGCAGCCATATTTTTGTACGGGTTAGAAAGAACTTGTCCACAATAAAGTCACTTTCTTCCGTTAACACACTCGAAAAAGTGTGTTTTACACTGCAAAACGGTAGATTTATCACTTTTGTAAGCATATCAATTTATAAATTGATAAATTTATTCAATTTTATAAGCATATAAATTAAAAGCAAACGACGAAACCTTCCATGACAAGTGCATAACACATATTGAACAAGGATTAGCGAGAAACATCCACGCTCGCAATTTTGTCACCCCTCTCCCCCCACCCACTGAGCGCTGTTTTGACTGGGAAAGATAATTTTAGCCATGCCCATGCTTTTTTATGGCGGAAAATGTTCACGGCGCTTTAAAATTCACATTTTTTTAGGTTTCATTTTATGTTAAATCAGCAACTGCGAATAGCAGGGATTTACTGTATACAGGCATACCTCGGTTAACGTTACCTCTGATAATGAAGCTTCGATATAATGAAGTCCGCAATTTCAAACCCCATTTAACATAAAAAAAATATTCCAGTTTAATCACCTGAAATCTAAACAAATTGAAGAAATTACGGAAACCTTTGGGGCTTCTCGTGGTTGGTTCGAGAAATTTAAAAAACGGGCCAGGATTCATAGTGTAAAATTAACAGGAAAAGCTGCAAATAAGTTTCCAGAAATAATAAATAAAGGAAATAATTGAACGTGAAAATTTTCCACCAAATTTGGTTTTCAGTGTTGACGAAAGCGGTTTGTTCTGGAAACGGCTACCAACAAAAAGCTTCATTTCTATTGAAGAAAAATCAGCTGTTGGGTTCAAAGCAGCTAAAGACCGTTTAACGTTACTCTTTGGATCAAATGCCTCTGGCGATTATAAATTAAAATTGTTATTAGTTTACCATTCAGAAAATCCGAGGGCGTTAAACAGTAACATAAAAATGAATTTACCTGTAATATGGAAAGCAAATAGAAAAGCGTGGGTTACCAAGGAGTTATTTACTGATTGGTTTGTTAACCACTTTTGTCCTGAAGTAAAACGGTATTGTCAAAAAAACAACTTTGAAGAAAAAGCTCTTTTGTTGTTAGACAATGCTCCGGGACATCCTACTGATCTTAACACGTTGGACATGCATTCCTGTCAAAGTTGTGTTTCTTCCAGCAAACACAACTTCCCTGATTCAACCATTGGATCAGGAAGTAATAGCATCATTTAAAGCTTATTATCTGCGTCGAACATTAAGCAATTTAAATGAACTAGAGGATAAAGAGGAAATGACAGTTAAAACTTTTTGGAAAAACTACACCATTAAAAATGCAATTGAAAACATTGATAGTTCTTGGAAAGAAGTCACTAAGAAATGCTTAAATGGAGTTTGGCGCAAAATATGGCCAGAAGTTGTACTAGAAGAAGAAAATAGCATCCAAGAAATTAGAAATGAAGTTATCCAGATGGCTCAATCAATAGGTTTCGAAAATGTCGATGAAGAGGATGTTAGAAATTTATTGAATGCAGTAGATGATGGTTTTTTCAGTGGAAGATTTCGAAAACCTTGTTAGCAACGAAGACAAAGATAATGAAGACGAAGTTAAAGAAGTTCCTGCCGAAAAAGTATTAACAACCAAAGATTTAAAAAGGTGCTTAAATGACATTGAAAACGTTTTAAATTTTTTTAGTGAAAATGATCCTGATTTAGGAAGAAGTTTTATTGTTAAGCGATCAGTGTTAAATGCAATAACTCCTATAGGCAATTGTTAAATGAAAGAGAAAAAAAGCATAAGCAATCAACTTTGGACTCCTATTTTAAAATGTGATTTCACTTTGTATGTAAGTTGACTGTTTATTTAATAAAACTTTTCTTTGTTCGAAAAAAAAGCTTTTCATTTTCTTTAGGTAGGAACGTATCCCTATTCTGGCCATAGTATTTTTACCTCTGAAAACGAAGTTTCGCTTAACGAAGTAATTTCGTGGAACGCATCCTATTCGTTATTCGAGGTATGCCTGTATAATAACATTTTTTTATTCATATGAATCAATTATAGTCTTTTATTTCAACACACGTGGAGTATAAAATTAAATTGAGGAGAGGAGAAATATGACAAACATAGCATAATGTAAAAAAAAAAAAAAAAAAAGCATTACTGTATCATAACCCCAGCATATCTTTAGTTGGCACTACTCCAACTAATCTAAGGATAAATATAAAAATTTCATAAGAATAATTAAAATTAAACTAGTATTCAAATTTATTTAAAAGTGAAAAATACTTGCCTTTAACTGGATGCTGTGTGAAGATATATCACATCTTTTTGCTTGCTTATAGTTCAGATTCCAGTGGGAGATTAAAGATGGATTTGGAAGAGAAATTCTTAAGGAAAGAGAGTGAAAAGTGTTCTGAAAATATTTAGCTTTCATAATAATAATAATAATTATAAACTGAACATTACAATCAAAATATCTCCAGCACATTCATAAAGTGGGAGAAGGTAATTATATTCATTTTGATAATGAATACAATCACCATATTTAGGCATCACATGATTTTGAATTTGAAAATTGATCAACTAAAGCATAAAAATAAAGACGACACACAGAAAATTCAATATAAACAAATGGAGCATTTATTAGTTTGGACAGGCTTAGAAACTTTGCAAAAATTTAGCATTAGCATTAGTAGAGGCATTTGATGCAAGAAAGCAAGCTTATGCAGCATCAGCCAAAAAAAAAAAAAAAACCCACTTCCACTTCACCCCTCTGTTCGTTCAAAATACCTGTCCAGCTGAGCCTTAAACTTATTTAGGCTATCAACCTCCACCACAAGGGATGGCAGTCTGTTCCACCAACCAACCACCCACTGGCTAAAGGCAAATTTCCGCACGTCTATCCTACATCTGTCTTTCCTCAATTTGAATTTATGCCCTCTCAGGTGATTTTTCTGAGCTAGAGGAAGAATCCCATCAGCATTGAGCATGCTTAAACCATTCAAGGCTTTATACACCTCTATCAGATCACCTCGCTGCTTTAGATTATGACAAATCATTCTTTGATACATATGACTAAATCCAACCCAGTCACCAAAAATATATCTGTTATAAATTTTAAACACTTGAATTTCATACTATGCAAGAACAAATATTTCACACACATACACAGGATGAGTATAAACAAACATGGCCTCTTAACAGTTGACTATTTTTCCTACAGATGGATGCAGGCCACTGAAATTATGTAGGTTATTTAGAGGTTGCATTCAGGAATACTATGATGAAAAGTATTGTTGCCTTATACTGACATGATTGAATTTCACAGTTTGTTCCAAAGTCACATCACAACATATATCCTCAATGTGTTTCCCTTTTATCTAGAAAGCATTGTATTCAATGAGTGACAAACAAAGCAACATACCTTTCATTTTATTTTCAATAAAGTTAAAATTACACCTTTGGGTTCTGAGTTAGCATTAGCAGTGGCAAATGATGCAAGAAAGCAAGTTTACAGAAAATTAGCCAAAGAAGAAGAAGAAAAAAAACATGACAGTTCGCATTTCACCTATTCATTCTTTTCAATAGTTTTTCTAGTTCTTGCTCGAATTCATTTAAACTGTCAACTTACAGAAGTTTGTTCCCATTTGCTAATGGCAAACTTCTGCACATCTATTCTGCAACTATCCTTCCTCAACTTGAATTTATGGTCCCTTGTGTGAGGTCTGAGTAGGAGGGAGAATCCCATTAGCATTGAGCTTTCTCAATCCATTCAAAGTCTTAGACGCCAAAAGCAGATCGCCCCACAGATGTTTAGTCACCACACTAAACGTCTGTGAACCTCCCAAACACTTCCTAATTCATTTCACAACTATACGTGGTCTCAGTTCTAATCTCAACAATGTCCATTTCCACTTCATCATCATCATCAGCCATTTTCAATCCACTGCAGGATGAAGGCCTCTCCAGCAACTTTCCAGTTCCTTCTGTTTTGAGCACTGGCCATCCATTTACTACCCACAAACTCATGAATTTCATCTATCCATCTCCGCCTTTGTCTTCCAGGATTTCTTCTAGCTCCTCCTGGGTACCATTCTGTTATTTTTTTAGTCCATCTGTCATCATGTCTTCGAGCTATGTGTCCTGCCCAAGACCATTTTAGTTCTTTAGTTTTGATAAGAATGTCCTTTACTTGAGTGTGCTGCCTAATCCATATGTTTCTCTTCTTATCTAACAGTCTGATTCCCAATATAATTCGTTCCATTCTTCGCTGTGTAGTTATCAGCCTCTCTTCCATTCTTTTGGTGAGTGCCCAAGTTTCACTTCCACAAGTCATGGTGGGGAGTATACATTGGTTCATTATTTTACGTTTCAGACAAACTGGGATATTGCTCTTCAGTATGTGACTATATTTCTTGAATGCTATTCTTCCAAAATTTATTCTTCTCTTGACTTCCAGCCATTTACCATTATTTCAGCTAACAACTTGTCCCAGATAAGTATATGACTCCACCTATTCAATTACTGTTCCTTCAATCATTATTTCCCTTTCTGTGGCATACTTGTTCATTATTACTTTTGTTTTAGCCATATTCATCTTTAGTCCTAAATCCTTACTAACTGTGCATAACTGATTAAGGTTTTCCTCTGATTCTTTGGGATCGTGGCTTATGACCACAATGTCATCTGCAAATCGTAAATGGTTTAGGTACTCTCCGTTCACATTGACTCCTTTCTGCGACCAGTCTAATCTTCTGAAAGCTTCCTCAAGGGCAGCAGTAAACAGCTTCGGAGATAGTGTCTCTCCTTGTCGAACTCCTTTCTCGATTTTAAATTTCCTACTGTCTTTGTCTAGTCTAATAAAGGAGGTAGCACTCTCATATATTTTCTTCAAAATCATAATATGTGGGGTATCTACGCCTTGTCTTTCTAGTGCCTGAAACATTGCCTTATGCTGTATGGATTCAAATGCATTTTCATAATCCACAAATGCCAGGCATAATGGTGTTTTATATTCATTTGCTTTCTCCATTAGCTGTGATATTATGTGAAGGTGATCCATAGTTGAGAATCCTGTCCTAAAGCCAGCATGCTCTTTTGGTTGATTCTCATCAAGTATTCTTTCCAATCTGTAAGTAATGACCCTTGTGAACAACTTGTAGATGTGGGATAACAAGCTAATTGGTCTATAATTTCCAATTTCTGATTTATCTCCTTTCTTATGCAGCAAAACTATGATTGCATTATTCCACTGCTTAGGCGTCACACCTTTTCGAATGCACTTTGTGAAGAGCCTTGCCAGTTTTTGTGTTATGTCTCTTCCTCCCAATTTTAACAACTCTACAGTAACTTCATCTTCCCCCGGGGCTTTCCGATTCTTCATTTTCTTCAATGCATGTTCTACCTCATCAGGAAGAATATCGGGTATGTCGTATGTGTTGCTACTTTGCAATCCATCTTTCTCACTGCTGGCATCATTCCCTCGCTCCTTTTATAATTCTCTATAGTAGTCTTCTGCTATTTGAATTATGCTCTCTCTGCTGTTTATAAGTACACCATCACTATTCTTCAGTTTCAGTATCATTTGTCTTCCTGTATTTACTCATGGCTGCTGATTTAAGTGCTGTATTTTCCCTTAATGCTTGCTCTACTTTTCTTATGTTAAATCTTCTTATGTCCTCTCTGAGTCTCTTTCTAATGGCTTTGCATAACTCAGTATACTCAATTTTCTCCTTGTCAGCATTTATCTTGCTCTTCATTTGTTGTCTTTTGTTCATCATGACAAGTGTTTCTTGACTAATTTTTTCCTCTTTGGATTTCTTTTTACCTATAGATTTTTTTGTGATTTATCACTTTCAGAAAGTTGTAGTATTCCTCGTAGATATCTTGGTCCTGAACAGTCTGCAGAAGCTCAAACTTGTTCTTAAGTTCCAGTGCATACTGCTTTTTCTCCTCTTCTGTTATCTCAAAGACCTTTGTATTATTTACTTGAGTCAGTTTTTTTCCTTTCTTTTCTTACATCTATATCAAGTGTACATCTTACCATTCTGTGATCACTTCCAACATTTACCTTATTCAGGATGGTAACATCATTCACGATATATCTTCTGTTAGTGGGGATGAAATTGATTTCATTAGTTGTTAATCCATTTGGACTTTTCCATGTCCACTTTCTGTTCACCCTTTTCTTGAAAAAAGTGTTCATTACTGACAGTCCTTGAGATTCTGCAAATTCTACAAGTCTTTCACCTCTTTCATTTCTTCCACCAATTCCAAAATTTCCTACAGTTCCCCTTTCTGTGCTGTTTTGTCTTTTTCTAACCTTAGCATTGAAGTCCCCCATAATAATAGTGTAGTGGGTTTTCTGCTCATCTAGAAGACTCTCAATTTCGGTGTACATTTCTTCAACCTCTTCATCATCATGGCTCGATGTTGGTGCATAAATCATTATAACTTTTGGCTTGTATCTCTTAGAAATCTTGAGTATTAGTCTTGACACCCTTGGTGATGTGCTTTTGAATTCCAAAATGTTGTTTTTAAAATCTTTATGGACCAGAAACCCAACTCCACCTTCACTCCTTTCACTGTTTCTATTGGTGTACAGCAGATTTCCACTTGATAAACTTATAAGTGATTCATTTCTTCTTCTTCTTTCAGCCAAACCGATGATATTCCAATTCACATTTTCTAATTCCTTTTCCAGCTCTAATATCCTGTCTTCACCGATGAGTGATCTTATGTTATAACAGGCCAAGTTCAGTTTCCGTGCATGGCAGCCTGGTTGTACCCACAGATTCTTAGCACCCTCTGCTTCCACTCTGATCCTCTCGCTGCCGTAAGAGGGAGAGTGAAAACTGCTGGGGACTGAGGGCCATTTGTTTTGTCGTGCTGTCATATGCTGGAGGGTTTGGTCTTTTCCTCTTCACGCTGACCAGGCGTCTTGAAGAGAACCACTCGACACGTTCATTGCCACCTAAGTGACGTAACAGGGCTTACCATCGAGAAGGTGTGCATGAGTGGATTTTAGGGAGGCAGGCCAACCAGACTTCTCCTAAATCTTCTGTAATACAGAGATGTTGGATCCATCAGTGTTTTAGGCTGAGTGTCTGATAACACACAGGATACCTGTTCCCCTCTAAGCCCCCATTTTCACTTACAGTATGCTAAACCCCATGTATTTTTTCTGACAGAATCTCAATTATCAGTTGATTCAACCACTGCTCATCTCAGTTGCCCAAATTATTTCCTATATTATTCTTTTTGCCTCAAAGGTGGTACTTGTGCATTTGTCTGTTATCTCTACTGTTCTGCCAACTCCACTAATCACTTGGAGCTCTTTGACTTCCTCACTTTCTAACTTGACTGTCTCCAGTCCAACTTTTCTAATAGTGAGGTAATTTTCCTTGGTGATTTTAATGTTCAACTCCAGTTGGCTTCGATTTTCATGAGTTTCATCAGTTCATCTGACATCCATTTAGATCTATATCTTGAAGAGCATTTCTTAGTAGGCATGAAAAGTCTAGTAGCTTCTATGATTAATTCCTTGAACACTTCCTATTTAGAATTTTCTGATGGTAACACTAGTTTGTCCTGCTGTATAGAATTTAAAAACTGTCTGAGACCAGTGTAGTGACTTTTATGAAAGCTAAAACCCTTCCCTTTACACTTGATGGTAATTACCTTTAAGTAAATCCCAAATTAATACACTGATCACTGCCGCCTAGTGGTTCTTTTATCTGCAGATATTTAATGCATGAATAATCACTACTGTTAATCAGATCAAGGGTAGTATTCCCTCTTGTTGCCTCTGTAACATGCTGCTGGAGAAAACAGTCATCAATAAATCCACAAAAGTGTTTCTAATCTGTGAGTGACCAACCCACAAGTTCCAGCCAATATCTGGAAAGTTAAATTCCCCCATTATAAGACATTCTAATTTAGTGGCCCACCCACTCTATTTCTCTGTATTAGACTTATAACACACTCTTACTCTCATTTTTGTTTTCCCAGTGTTTATGTCACACCAAGCTAACTCAACATTCCACTGGCTACCCACATCAACTGGATGCACTGCCTTAGATTTTTGTACTTCTTAACTAAGAGCATAACCCCCCCATCCCATATGTCATTTCTGTATACGGAGCTGGGGGGGGAGCCCTGGTGCTGCTTGAAAGTAAACACTATGTCCTTTCTGTATGCATTGTACTCCCCATATTTAAATTCCGCATTTCTTTTATCTAAGTGACACCATGTCTCAGAAATCCCAACAATGTCTGCATTTTATGTCTCGAACAGCATTTCAGATTCATCAGAGTTATACAGAAGTTATCACAGAACACATGATCTTCCAGATAAAGCTAAATCTGTTAACAGAAGGATAGAGAATCTGTGAAGCTATTCTATCAAGAAGTCCTGGGGAAGACTAAAACCTCATGATTGGTGTTATCAACTCTTGGATAGGATATTTTGGAAGAAAAGATGAAAGGTTGATGGACTGCAGTTTTGACACCAGGAAATAACTCTGTTTTTTCCTCATCCTAGCATATTTTCTTATCCTAAGAAATGTTACAAAACAGAGCAAACAAAATAACAAAATAATAGAATTTATCATAGTCTTTATTTCAAGTACAAAGTGTTGTCACTTTCATAGAATGATATAGAAGATGCTGCTGTTGTAGCCTCGAGGCCAAAAACCTTATTCTTCGGCAGTTCAAGATCTCCGATGAGGTCATTAAGCTCATTTTCTGTGATCTTATGTGGTTTAGAAGGATAAAGGTTTGAACAAAATGGCAGATCCCTTGATGTAGATGGCTGCTGTACTTCATGTATATCAAGTTGATGTTCCTCAATGTCTTTATCAGAGCGTACAGAAAAATGGCAAGGTAGCTCAGGAATAGGTAGTGCTTCACCATGAGGCACAGGACAAATTACAGATGGTATATTTGAGCACATCACTGTCCACTTTTTCTTCATTGTCATCCCTTTTCTAATAGGAGGCACCATACAGAAATAAATCTGTGAATGACTTGTTGGTTCCCTCCATATCATGTGCACTGCAAAAGGCATAAAAAGACTTTTTCACTTCGCCATGCATTGAGTTTTGATGAACATGTAGTGCAGCATATGTGTGGAGCCCGGTTCTTGTCCTGGTCGCCTACTTTACGCCCAAAGTACAAGAAGTAGGCATTTTTATGGCTCGAGTTAAAGGATGCTTTCTTGAAGCTAACGTGACTTTTCCACATATGTAACAGAAGTTATGTGTTGAGTATCAGTAAGGGTATCCAATCCACATGTTGGACAAGATTTTGCAATTCCGGTGAAAGCTAAGTTTTTAATTATATTTAGCCATTTTATTGACTTAATTGTTATATTAAATTATTTTCTACAGGGTGTTTCATAAAGGACGCAACCCTAAAATGAAGAAGGTAGAACTTATGGGCAGGCAAATGTTATGTCAAGTTTGAAGTGTAGGTGACAACACTGCACCCAAGGTAAGCAGTTGATTTACCGCGACATGCATTAGTCTTGTTCAGGCATCCAGTCTGTTGTGTTGTGTTGGCCATGTCATTTTCCAAGAATAAGCATGTGTTTATTGTGGAGTCTTACTTCATATAAATCTTATAAATGTGTGCAAGATGAGTTTCAGATGAAATTTCCTCAGTCGTTTGTCCCCAACAAGTCAACAATATCATGTATAATTGCAAAATTTTGTGAGACTGGGAGTGTGGAGGGCAAAAAGAGCCCAGGTCGGCCATCACTGTTAACTGCGAACGTTCTGGATGATCTGAATGAACGTTTAACCCACTCACCAAGAAAATTGCTTAGGAAGCTATCTTCTCAAACCCGACTGTCATTAACTACTGTTTACAGGGCTATAAAGAAGTTAAAATTGCATGCTTACCGTATTGGTGTTGTTCAGGAACTGAAAGGACCTGACCATGAAAAACATGACGGTATTGTCGTTGGTTTTGTTCTTTTGTTGATGAAAATGGAATTGAGGTGTTGGATTGTGTTTATTTTAGTGACGAGGATTGGTTCTACTTGGATGGTTATGCGAATAGTCAGAACAGCTGAATATGCAGCAGTGAAAACCCACATGTGTATCACGAATGATCATTACATACCCTGAAAATTGGGGTTTGGTGTGCCATTTCGCGGATGGAGAAGTTTATCGTGACATAATCCAACAGTTTATTGCATTGTTGGAAGTGAATGAACAAGAATGTTGGTTCAACAAGTTGGTGCAATCTACCATACAGCAAATGAAACAATGGCCATGTTACAGGAATTTTTTGGAGATCTCTTGATCTCAAAAAAAGTTGTGGCTCTCAAGGTCTCCAGATCTTACTCCTCCAGATTTTTTTTCTTTGAGGAAAATTAAAAGGTGAAGCGTTTCACAATAATCCTCATACTCTTGATGGATTGAAGGCTAACATTGAAAAAGAGATTGGAAACCGAGCAAGCATTATATAAGGTGGCTACAAATGTCATTAAAAGGGTACGAACCTGCATCCAGGCGAGTGGATGCAGGTCCAACACTTGTTGTAAAGGTTGTGTAATTTCTTTCTGTTGTAAAGATAAAAGTATGTGTAACTTTTTTCCCTTTTGTGTGATTTGTTAAAATTCCTATAATACGGTTGCATCCTTTATGAAACACCATGTATAAGTAGCTTATAGTCCTAATCAAGCTTCTTGGTTTATTTTGAATTTAGATAGCAATTTTGAAAATTAATACTTAGTGTCCGTAGATTTACTGTTCATAACTTTCCGCCATTGTTATACAATACAATGTATATCCCGAACTGGATAGCTTAAGGTTTAATGTAAAACTAGATAGCGAAACACGTAGCACTGTAGTAGAAATTTTTTTGCTTAGTATAATATAGCGTTATCAATTAAATAGTAAAATTTATTAATCTTAATAAATTTTATTGTCAATTAAATTGTACTTAAATTAAAGCAGCAAGCACAAAGTACCAGTAGTACTGTGGCTTGGGGGAGAACCAAAGGGGGCAATTCTCCAGTGCATCACAGTATAAAAAAATGCATGAAATGTTTGCTGACCTGTCTAGAACAGGACATGATCTAGCAAAGGAGGATGTCTTTGAGTGTGCTAGGTGCAGAGACTGTGAGGAAATTAGGCTTCAACTCAGCATTCTGATGGGAGTCTATGAGAATTTGAGGTGTAGGGGGATGCCCTCAAGGAAATTAATAAGAAGGGCCCATCAAGCTCTCAGCTGCCTAAATCAACACCAGAGTTCACTCCGCGGCAATCTCCAAGGCAGAATGCACTGGCCCTACAGGAACTAGTTATTGTTGGTGACTCTATTGTCAGGGAGATGGTGAATATATTAGGCAAAAAGAATAGGTGGAACAGGACCAGGGTATGTCTTCCAGGGACAAAACCTGATGACGCTGTAGAGCAGATATCATCTTTTAGGGCACAAAAGGTGATATTGTTGTACACGTTGGCACTAATGACCTTAAGAGTAAGAGATCTGCAGATTTACTTAACAAGTATGGGTCAATGTTGAAAAAAAAGTCAAGGGCTAGGATTGTTGAAAGTGTCTGCAATTCTGTCCAGGCACGATAGGAGGGAATATATGATGAGAACTTTGTCAATCAACTGGGCCCTGGAGAGACTGTGCAAGGCTCATAGGGTAGAATTTTTTCAGAGTGGTCTGTGCCTGCTAACAGGAGAGACAGAAAACTGCTAGCTTGGGGGAATTCACAAAGTAAAAGATTAACAGTAGCCACAAGCAGAGGCGAAAGTGATTCTTGTACTGCTTCCGTTGTAACGAGCAGAAAACCTAGAGAGCAAGTTGCTGGGGTCATCAGGGAAAAAATAAATATATGGGCTGTGTCAGGGCAACTAAGAGTAAAAACAGGTGCATGTATACTTGCATGTACACCAATGCTAGAAGTATAGTAGATAAATTTGATGAATTTGAAGTGCTGATCAAGACATTAAAGGCACAAATTGTTGGGATATCAGAGGCATGGTGTTGCACAGATATAAGCAGTGCAAAATTGGAATTTGGGGAGTACGATGTGTACAGAAAGGATAGACAGGGTAGGAAAGGAGGAGGGGTTATGCCGTTAGTTAAAAAACACAAAATCTAATGAAGTGCATCCAGTTGACATGGGTGGACAATACAATGTTTAATCCGTTTGGTGTGACATAAACACTGGGAAAGGGAAAATGTGAGTAGAAGTGTGTTATAGGCCTAATTACTCTGATGAGTACAATGAACAATTGTGCAGAGAAATAGTGGGCCAGTAAATCAGAATGCCCTGTAATCGGGGATTTTAACTTTCCAGATATTGACTGGAACGTGTGAATTGGTCAGTCGCGCACTAGCAAGATGTTTATGGATTTATTAGAGGATTGTTTTCTACAGCAGCATGTTCGAGGGGCAACCAGATTGGGTAATACTCTTGATCTGATTATCAGCAGTGATGACTCATGCATTAGGAATTTTCAGATAAAGGAACCACTAGGTGACAGTGATCACAGTCTGCTGATGTGGGATTTACCTAATGATGTAACTACCATAAAGGGGCAATGAGGGAAGTAAGATAAACCTTGGCCATAATTATGAGAGCTTCCATAGATTCAGGGGAGGTCCCCACAAACTGAAAATGTATCTCCAATTCACAAAGTGGGTTCAAAGGGTGATGCAAATAATTAGCATTAGTATTAGTAGAGGTATATGACGCAAGTAAGCAAGCTTATGAAGCATCAGCCAAAAAAAAACCTCCCATTTCACCCCTCCATTCGTTCCAAATGCCTGTCCAGATCAGCCTTAAAAATTTATTTAGGCTATCAACTTCCACAACAAAAGATGGAAGTCTGTTCCACCGATCAACTACCTGCTGGCTAAAGGCAAATTTCTGCACATCTATTCTACAACTGTCTTTCCTCAATTTGAATCTGTGCCCCCTCAGGTTCTTAATCTGAGCAAGAGGAAGAATCCCATCAGCATTCAGCTTGCTCAACCCATTCAAGGCCTTATACCCCATTAATCAGATCACCTCACAGGTACCTACTCTCCAGGCACTGCAATTGGTAGAACTTAAGCCATTCTTGGTAAGAGCACCCCTTTGTTCCCCTCACCAATCTTGTTTCTCTTCTTTGTACTCATTCTAGCAACTCTATATCCTTCCTAAAATGTGGCCTCCAGACCTGTACACAGTACTCTAGATGTGGCCTGACCATTGCCTTGTATAACAGGATAATTGCCTCCCTGTCCCTGCTAGCAAAATTCCTATATATCATTGACAAGCCTCCATGACCTGCCCTGGCAGCCCGTCTGCACTGCTCAGGAAACTTCATATTTGACTGTAAAATTACCACCAGGTCTTTTTCACTTTCCACTTCCCTCAGTGTAGTACCACACCGTGGATAAGTTTCTCTTCAGTTATTGCTACCCATATGCAGTACTTTGCATTTGTCAATGTTAAACTTCAGTTGCCACTTCTCAGCCCATTTGCCCAACTTGTCTAGATCCAGTTGGAGTAGTATACTTTCTTTACTGTCGTTAACAACCCTACTAACCTTTGTATCATCTGTAAACTTAGACATTAAACCTGATAATACCTTCATCAATATTATTATTACTAGCTATATGGGGCAAGGAAGCCTGAGGCTGATGCTGTGCCAGCAAAAAAAAATTCCAGAGTTACCTTGAGAGAGAGAGAGAGTGTCAAAAGGGAATCACCAAGAAAGAGAAGAATGATGATATCCAGCTCAGGAACCTGGGTGTGCCAAATCCATACTAACCAGATATGAGCCCCATATCATTGACCTGTTATAGACCTGTTAGTTTAACTTCTGTTCCGGGGGAAAATAATGGACTCGCTGGTTAAAGAAGTGATGGCAGGATCACATAAATAAGACTGCAGTAATAGCCAGACACAGCATGGGTTTGTTAAGGGGAATTCTTATCTGACCAATTTGATTGGATACTACGATGTGGTCAAAGGAACTGGATGCAAAAAATAATTTTGATATCATATACTTGGATTTCAGGAAAGCTTTTGATACTGTTGCACATGGAAGACTGCTGTACAAATTGGAGCGGTATGGCATTAAGGGCAAGTTGGTGCAATGAATAAAGGGATGGATGAGTGGGAGACAGCAGAGAGTGGTAATCAATGGACACTGCTCTACATGGAATAATGGTATTAGTGGAGTACCCCAGGGTTCGGTGCTGTGCCCATTGTTCTTTTGTGTATTTATTAATGATATCGATGAAGGTATATTAGGCTTAATGTCCAAGTTTGCAGATGATACAAAGGTTGGCAGGGTTGTTAATAATAGTAAAGACAGTATGCTACTGCAAAAGGATACAGAAAAGTTAGGTACATGGGCTGAGAAGTGGCAACTGAAGTTTAATATTGACAAATGCAAAGTACTACATATGGGTAGCAGTAACCCAAGAGAAAGGTACCAACTGTGTGGTACTACACCAGGGAGGTAGAGAATGAAAAAGACCTGGGGGTTATTGTGCAGTCGGATATGAAGTTCTCTGAGCAGTGCAGACTGGCTGCCAGAGCAGGTCATGGAGTTTTGTCAATAATATATAAGAATTTTGTATAGAGACAAGGTGGTGATTATACCTTTCTATAAGCAATGGTCAGGGCACCTTGAGAACTGCGTACAGGTCGGGAGGCCTCATTTTAGGAAGGATGTAGAGTTGCTAGAACGAGTATAGAGAAGTTCAATAAGATTAGTGAGTGAACAAAGGAGGTTCTCTTGCCAGGAGAGGCTTAAATTCTGTCAGTTGCAGCATCTGGACACTAGGCACCTGCAAGGTGATCTGATTTAGGTGTACAAGGCCTTGAATGGCTGATGGGTTACTTCCACTTCCTGCCATTAACAACTTGAGGGGGCATAGATTCAAATTGAGGAAAGACAGTTGCAGAATGGATGTGCAGAAATTTTCCCTTAGCCAGCGGGTAGTTAATTGGTGGAACAGACGTCCATCTTTGCTGTAGAAGTTGATAGCTTAAATAAATTTATGGTTGAACTAGACAAACATTTCGATTGACTAGATGGGTGAAATGGGAAGGCTTTTTTTTTTTTTTTTGACAAAAATACTGTGGAAAAAGTGGTACCTCACAGAGAATAACTGTTAATGAAAACAAATCATCCAGTACCTAGCTGTATTCGAGGATTAAAGGTGGTGCAAATGTTTTGCCAGTATTATTGAGGATAACTTAAAGTTTCAGGGAAACTGCTAGTTAGGGGGGATGCGGGTAATACTGACACGCGTTTATCTGATAATATTGATCAAAGTAACTCTTGCACATACCTGCAGAGTTCCTATCTATTACCCCAACTGGATGTATTATCTAGATGTTCTGGGGGCAGAAAAGTTTCACGTGAGCGGGTAGCTAATGCCAGGGAAGAGAGCCTAAAAAACTTCAAGGGTTGTGTTAGGGTTATTAAATATACAAGAACAGTAAGTCTTAATTGTTTATACGGTAATGTTAGAAGTGTCGTCAATAAAATGAGCGAAGAAAAACTGCTGGTTAAAACAAGTAACGTGGACATAATAGGGCTTACGGAGACATGGTGCCACCCGGAAATTGGGGGGATGATGAGTTTCAGTATGGCTTGTATAATGCATTTAGGAAGGGTAGGGTAGATAGAAGGGGTGGTGGGGTAATGCTTCTTATCAGAAGCAGTCTGAGCGTGACGATAGCTTTCCCAGATTCAGACGTTTCACATGTTAGTATAGAATCTGTATGGTGTGAGATAGTTGGAAACAAAGGTATAATGCGAGTAGGAGTAATCCACAGACCAGGTGATTGTGAAGATTATGACAAAAGCCTCTACATTGAAATGGAATGGGCAAGCAAGCGTCAATGTCTTATTATGGGCGATTTCAATTTGCCTCTAATTGATTGGAGAAAATGGGAAGGAAACTCGACATGGGGAACAAAATTTATAAATCAACTAGATGACTGTTATTTGTATCAACATGTCAGGGAAAGTACTAGAGAAAAGAATTCCTAGACCTCATCATCATCCATGAATCAGATGATATAACAGGGCTGACAGTGGAGGAACCAGTAGCAGGAAGTGATCACTGAGTTCTACGGTGGAAGATGATGAGAAAGGTAGCAGCAGTAAAAGGCAACGGAATGGGTTTTAATTTCAGAAAAGGAAATTACGATGCCTTAAGGTACTACATGGCCTCTATTAACTGGGTAGATATCGCGCAGAGAATGAACACATTTGAACTGTGCTTTAAAAATATTAATCACAGATGCCTTGAATGCGTATATATCATTTAAAAAATACTCCATGAGGAGGGTTCCAAGTTGGATGAATAGTGAAGTTGCCCATTACTTGAGCAGAAAAAGGTGGAATGGAAAGGTTACAGAGCAATAAAAAGTACTGAAGCCTATAACAGCTACAAGTTGACCTGTAATAGAGCCACAGAAAAGGTTCGACATGCAAAGACAGTTTATGAAAAATCACTAGCAAACAGAGCAAAGAGGGGGGATAAAGAATTCTTCACATATATAAATGCCAAGAGCAGGACAAACCAGATTGGACCTTTACGTAAGGGAAAGGGGATAGTATTAAATACACCAGCTGCCGTTGCAGATGAACTTGGATTATTTTGTTATAGGTTTTCCTGTAACTGTTTGATTTTAATAATATTATAGATATAATTTTTTAAAGTTACTTTCATTGATATTTATTTAATTTTATAATGGTAGTTACGAGATCTGCCTTAAACACGTCACAGGGTATCGTGACTCACACGGAAATAGCCGATGGTGATTTACGGGTGAGTCATGATTTAATCCGTTGTGGAACCTGTGGAATGTTTCCCAAGGTCGACCTGGTGACTAATCCTACCTCACCTGGGGATTCTTTTCTTTGTGATCGATGTAAGGAGTGCAGCGATCTTAAATTACAATTTGGTGCACTGATGGAACAATTTGAGTCCCCGAAAAAACGAGTGCTTGCCCTCGAAAATAATGCATCTGGGAGCTCGTCAGGGACTCAAAACTCCACCAATCTACCAAGTGATGCACACCCGATTCGAGCCTCAAAACAGAAAAACCAATTGCAAACTACTCTGGTTAAAAAGGACATTGTTTTATTAGGAGACTCCATTGTCAGGGAAACGGGGAATATTTTTTGTAATAAAGATAGGTGGAGCAGAACCAGGGTATGTCTGCCGGGAGCAACTATTGATGATGTCACCAACAGATTGTCAGATTTTAAAGGGGGTAAAGAAAATATTATTATTCATGTGGGGACAAATGCTATTAAACGTACACGATCTGACGATTTGTTGGAAAAATACAGGACCATGCTGAGGAAATGTCGCGAGCTAGGCCATAATGTCTATGTGTCTGCAATTCTGCCCAGACACGATAGGAGGGATTATATGTTAAGAGCCTTGTGGATTAACTCAAGACTTGAAGGAATCTGCAAGGCTTTAGGGGGTAAATTTCTATCAGCATGGCCCACACTTGTAGGTAGAAGGAATTTGTTTTGTAGAGATGGGATACACTTAAACAAAGGTGGTGCAAAAGTTTTTGCCAGTAATATTGAGGATACCTTAAAGGTTCAGGGAAACTGCTAGTTAGGGGGGATGTGGGTAATACTGACACGCGTTTATCTGATAATATTGGTCAATGTAACTCTTGCACATACCTTAAGAATTCTTATCTGTTACCCCAACTGGACGTATTATCTAGATGTTCTGGGGGCAAAGACGTTTCACGTGAGCGGGTAGCTATTATCAGGGAAGAGAGCCTAAAAAACTTCAAGCATTGTGTTAGGGTTGTTAAATATACAAGAACAGTAAATCTTAATTGTTTATACAGTAACGTTAGAAGTGTCGTCAATAAAATGAGCGAATTCGAACTACTGGTTAAAACAAGCAACGCGGACATAATAGGGCTTACAGACGTGGTGCCACCCGGAAATTGGGGATGATGAGTTTAAGTACGGCTTGTATAATGTATTTAGGAAGGATAGGGTAGATAGAAGGGGTGGTGGGGTAATGCTCCTTATCAGAAGCAGCCTGAGTGCGACAATAGCTTTCCCGGATTCAGACATTTCACATGCTAGTATAGAGTCTGTATGGTGTGAGATAGTTGGAAACAAAGGTATAATGCGAGTAGGAGTAATCTACAGACCAGGTGATTGTGAAGATTATGACAAAAGCCTCTACATGCAAATGGAATGGGCAAGTAAGCGTCAATGCCTTATTATGGGTGATTTCAATTTGCCTCTAATTGATTGGAGTAAATGGGAAGGAAACTCGACATGGGGAACAAAATTTTTAAATCAACTAGATGACTGTTATTTGTATCAACATGTCAGGGAAAGTACTAGAGAAAAGAATATCCTAGACCTCATCATCACACATGAATCAGATGACATAACAGGGTTGACAGTAGAGGAACCACTAGCAGGAAGTAATCACGGAGTTCTACGGTGGATGATGACGAGAGAGGTAGCAGAAGTAAAAGGCAAAGGAATGGGTTTTAATTTCAGAAAAGGAAATTATGATGCCTTAAGGTACTACATGGCCTCTATTAACTGGGTAGATATCGCGCAGAGAATGAATACAATTGAACTGTGGTATGCTTTTAAAACATTAATCACAGATGCCTTGAATGCGCATATACCATTAAAAAAATACTCCACGAGAAGGGTTCCAAGTTGGATGAATAGTGAAGTTGCCACATTACTTGAGCAGAAAAAGGTGGCATGGAAAGGTTACAGAACAATAAAAAGTACTGAAGACTATAACAGCTACAAGGTGATGTGTAATAGAGAAACAGAAAAGGTTCGACAGGCAAAGGCAGTTTATGAGAAATCACTAGCAAACAGAGCAAAGAGGGGGGATAAAGAATTCTTCACATATATAAATGCCAAGAAGAGCTGGACAAACCAGATCGGACCTTTACATAAGGGAAAGGGGATAGTAATAAATACACCAGCTGCCGTTGCAGATGAACTCAACAGTTATTTTGCATCGATATTTACAAATGAAAAGCCTTTTGTGGCAATGGGAAATTGTGGGAGCGAAGTCAAAAAAATATGTAATTAATGATATTGAAATTTCTCAAGATTATTTAATGAAAAAACGTTCGAGCCTACAGACCAGTAAGGCTCCTGGAGTTGATGGAATATACCCTATAATCTTAAGAGAGGCGGCAAGCGAGTGCATTGAACCATTGAGGCTAATTATGCGATCATCACTAGACTCTGGGGAGATTCCCTTGGATTGGAAAAGTGCAAATGTATCTCCCATACATAAAGGTAGGTCTAAAAGTGAAGTTGGAAATTATCGACCTGTCAGTCTGATTTCAGTAGTAGGAAAAATCATGGAGGCAATGATCAAGGGTGGAATTCAGGATCATTTGGATCGAATTGAAATTCTCAAGGATACTCAGCATGGTTTTGTAAAGGGAAAATCATGTTTAACAAATCTGGTTCGCTATTTCGAAAGGGTCACTCATGAGCTGGATTTAGGGAATAATTTCGACATTGTTTATTTAGATTTCAGCAAAGCTTTTGACTCAGTCCCACATGAGCGGTTGCTTTATAAGCTGGAACAGGTTGGAATCACTGGGAAAATCCTTAGATGGATAGAAGGATGGCTTCAGGGCAGGAGGCAGAGGGTTGTGATAAATGGCTATTCCTCAGATTGGGTTGATGTAAGGAGTGGGGTTCCCCAAGGATCAGTATTAGGACCACTGTTTTTTTTAATTTTCATAAACGACATTGATGAAGGGATAGAGGGCGTGATGTCTAAATTTGCAGATGATGTTAAAATTGGTAGAGTAGTTAATGATCACTGTCAAGCTGAGCTTCTTCAGAGAGACCTAGATAGACTTCAAGAATGGTCGGAAAAATGGCAGCTGTGCTTTAATATAACAAAGTGTAAGGTATTACACCTGGGAAACAGTAATCCCAAAAAAACGTATTCACTTGGTGGAGTTAAACTAAACCCAGTACTGGAGGAAAGGGACTTGGGTGTTACGATACGGTCAGACATGAAATTCTCTGAGCATTGTAAACAGGTTGCAAGGAAGGCCCATGGTGTCCTATCGATGATCTATCGAACTTTTGCAAGTAGAGATAGAGATGTGATAATCCCATTATATAAGGCTTATGTTAGACCACACTTGGAATACTGTGTTCAAGTATGGAGACCGCACCTAAAGAAAGACATCGAGCTTCTTGAAAGGGTGCAAAGAAGGGTAACTCGCCTGGTGAGATCGGCAAAAGGGCGTCCTTATGAAGAAAGACTTCGAATATGTGGGTTGCAGAGTTTGGAAACTAGACACCTTAGAGGAGATTTGATTGAGGTGTTTAAGGCTCTGAGAGGCATCAGTAAAATGAATGAGGACAAAATTTTCAAGATTATAAATGATGCTAGAACTAGGGGACATAAATTCAAGTTACGGGGGGGATATGTTTAGATTGGACTGCAGGAAGTTTTATTTTAGCAAGCGAGTTATAAATTACTGGAATAAGTTGCCTTCATGGGTGGTAGAGGCCGACAGTTTGGGGAAATTCAAAGGTCATCTGGATAGTACTTTCGGGTAAGGGAAGCGCATAGGATGATAGGTTTAATTTCCTTTTTATTTATTTTTTTTTTTTATTTATTAATTATTATTATTTAGTTATTTATTTTATTTATTTATTTATTTTTTGTTTTTATCATTGTTTTGTTCGGATTTTTTTTTTTTGGCCGGTGCAACATAAACCATAGGCTTTCTTGCACTATGCGGCCATTACTAATACTAATACTGCAACAGAATTAAAGATGCATTTGAGGTGACAACTTATCACATGATGCAGAGCAAACCGAGAATTGCTGATCACATGATAAGAGTGTGGTGGTATCAAAACTGCAGTATTGTCATGCATTTTGTCGAGTAACTTGCTAATATGAGGCCCCCAACTCTAATTTGAAAACAAGAGCCAATTGACAAATCTTAATGTGATTTTTGTGTTCAGCAGCATAAAATTAAGTCAAGATTTGGTATATTCATTTTCGTAACATTTTATGTATTGACCAGTGTAATCATCATTACTAAATGTATATAAATAAATGTATTTAGAACTGAACTTAAAAATAAAAGATTAGTGAATGATTTTTTATTTATTGATTACATTCTACATAATCTACACTACATAGTTTTCATTACCGATTGACTGTTATGACTTATCAAAAAAATTCGAAAAGCAAGATGTGACCCACCATAGAAAAAGGTTGCTGACTACTGGTTTAAATGTTGATGATACTAAGGTTACTGACAAACTGAATAGATATATTGGACCTGCATTCAAATTGGAGGAATTCTTTAGGAAATGGGATGCCAAAACTCTAACAAGGAGCTAAATGATTTTGTGATAACTGAGAGGAGAATGGAAGAGAAATTTGTTAAAACTAAACATAAAAAAGGGACCTGGGGCGGACGTGATCTATTCAAATATATTAAAGGGAGGCAGCAAAGGAGGTAAGCAAACCTTTAGCCATAATTATGAGAGCATCATATTATTTAGGGGAGGTCCCTGTGGACTGGAGATGTGTGAATGTATCCACAATTCACAAAAGGTGGCATGAGTAATTATAGAGTATTTTTGGTTATATTTTATTTTTATCTTTATTTACCTTAAAAGAAAAAGAAAAGAAATCTTCTTATCAAGATTAGGAATTAGGCCCACTTTTCCGCTACCTGACTCATATATGCCATATATTCACAGAAGACTGCTCAGGAACTGAGGATAATTAGTTGGATTCCAGGGCTGCTATGCTGAAACCAAATTCCTTTTAACAGGCAAGGTGATGTGTTTCGGAATAACTAACTCAAAAATTATAACCAAACAAGAATTTTATTAAAATTATATATATATACACCTTTTTTTCTTAAACTTTTATACATACACACATGGAATTGATAAAGTATAATGCAGCATACATAAACCAGTACCTTCTTTTTTTTGGGAACGAGGGTATTTAAGCCACGTTCCATGCATTTTACTTATTATATATCCCTTAATTCTCACAACAACTTCCAAATTACTCTTAATCTTTTAATCATCCTTCTCATACATTACTTGGACCTACAACAATTACAACACTTCATCTGACTTAATCACCACAACACATTTAGAAACGCCTTTATTGCTAGTCTTTATACATAATTTTACCTTCTTGCCTTTAGCACATCTATTTTTACTACCAAACTGTCCATTCATTCCATGTTTTAACCTAACCTCCTTCTTTATATTATTCCTTACCTTATTCTAAAATAATGTACAATTCATCTATATTTGTTTCAGAGTAGATTACCGCTTTGATTCACCCTTTTTAATGTTTATTTTATTTTATTTTTTACCAGCCTAATCCTATCTTTCTCATTAGATTTCCTATAATAGCTCTACAATCCCTTTTCTAACCTATAGTGATTTTAAGATAAGGTATCATTTATTTAACCTTTTTCCTTTTATTATTCTTTACTTTAATCTATGTTAATGCACAATTCATCTATACTGTTTCAGAGTAGATTACCATTTGTTTACCCATTGAACCTATCTTTCTCATTGAAATTCCTATTATCGCTCTACAGTCCTTTTCCTACCCTAACTTAAGTCTAAGATAGAGTATCACTTACTTCCATTTAAGTCCTCTGACTTGGATTCGAAAAGAATTTGAAACCTTACCTCTAGCTTCAATTTTTCTCTAACAGTTCATGGGACTGCTCACTTGGCTCGACTTATAAGACACCTTGTCACTTTCATTAATGTACCCTGCATTCACGTAGGTCAATTTCTCCACTGAACACTGCTTCCTTTCTCCTGCTCTTTCTTCTGCATGAGATGGTTATGGGACTTTTTCCAGCTGATCATCCTTCAGCACCTTAACGAGACTTCATTTCTTCGGTTAGATCCTATACAATGTTTATTCTAAACTGTAATTCTTCCCCCGATGCTGTATCAATACTTAAGCATGGTTGTTCTCCCTTGGTTAGTTCTCTAGTAATGCTAAAGAAGAAATGCTTTTCTATGGGTATCTCCCTTAAAGTGTTAAGGTTGACTTGCATCGCTTTGATTAGTCCCTTTATTACAGTCAGCTGTAACATTGTACCTTCATCCAGCTCTATGTTAATGCTTATTTCAAATCGCTCTTCATTAGGTAGTTCCTGAATGATACTAAATCTGAACTGATCTTCCTTGGGTAGTTTTCCAATGACACTTAAGATTAATTGCATTCTCATGGGTTTCTCTTTCTCCCTTTTCATTTCTTACTTCTTGCTAATAAACTTCTACTATGTTCACGCACTTCCCTTCACACCCTTTCATATCTAATGCCCCTCACGACTCCTCTACTACATTTTCATAGCTTCCTCTCTCTCCACTTCTTTTTTTATTCCTTTTTCTTTTCTTTCCTTCCAGTGAAATCACCTTGATGAAGCATTCTATAATCTATTCTTTTCCTTTAGACTTAATCTGGCCTCCTGTTCTTATGCCCATTCTCTGATCGAGACTCTTTACATATGGCCTGCTTCACATTAACGTCTGGTCCATCTCGCTTTGTATCTCCCAGGCTATCCCTCAGCTTCTGAGATGACCATCCCTTTACTGTGCAACCCCTTTCCACATCAACTAACACTCTACAGCTATCTTGCTTACTGTTAGCATGTTTGTAAGCGGCTGCCTCCCTTAAACCTTCGTCCCTCCCTACTGTGACTTTGGCTTCGCCAGCGTTCTCTCTCTCTCTCTCTCTCTCTCTCTCTCTCTCTCTCTCTCTCTCTCTCTCTCTCTCTCTCTCCAGTTCTTGCCCATAGTGTTTTGTACTGTGCGGCTCGCCTTCTACTTTTTGCAATTTGTGCAAGGCATGTCCTTAATTACACTGGCCTCCTTTAGCAGAATAAGGCCTCATGTGGTTTTCGTGTACCACTTTCTCTGTACCCGGGTGACCAAATCACTTTATTTTATAATTTACAGGAGACAGTTTTCTCAGAATTCTAAAAGGTCCTAAAGCACATTTGTTCCACCTTTGTTTTTGTCTACCGATGTTTTGAAGAAGTACCCAATCTCCCACTTCAAATGGCTTGTGTTCCTGCACATATTTATCCTATTTCTATTCCTTCTGTTGGCTTCTTCACTAACTTCTCAAACTATTTGCCTAGCACCCTTGAATTAACAGATTAACTCTTGTTTAATCTCTAATATGTCAGGATATTCTGTACGATCCCCTTTTATGTTTAAATCTGTTGGGAACCTTGGGTCAATTCCCATTAAGAGAAATGCTGGTGTATCCTTTATGCTTTTATGAACCCATGTTCCGATGGCGAATAAAGCAAAGGGTAGCTGTTTGTCCCAAATTTTCCCCTTTTTTCTTGACCAAATGTGATAAAACTCCTTTCGGCATTCTATTAAACCTCTTACACAGTCTGTTCGATTCTGGCCAATAAGCTGAGGTACTGAGTTTCTTAATTTGTAACATCTCGCAGAACTGGATCATTAACTCAGATTGAAAGTTTGATCCCTTGTCCGTAAGAATGGAGTGGTTACAACCATAACAACATACAATCTCACATATGAATGTGTCGGCTATCTCTTGCGCAGATTGTTCTTTTAAGCGGAAGGCTTCCAGGTATCTGGTAAATATATCTACTACAGACAGTATATACCTATTTCCTCTCTTGGTGGTAGGTAGAGGTCCAACAATGTCCAGTGCAACTGCTTTGTATGGTTGTTGTGGGTTTAAGTGTGGTTGTAACGGGGCTTTGTCCTTAAAGTTTGCCTTTATTTGACATTCATGACAAGTTTTACAGTATTCCTTTATCTCCTTATGCATATTATTCCATTTATAACGTTTTTTTATCCTTTCTAATGTTTTAAGATAACTGAAGTGGCCCAGAAACTTGCTAGAATGGAAGGTATGTAATACGCAGAGATGCATCTTTAGTGGTATTCTCTCCTCCCTTTATTCTAATTCCTCCACACCAGAATGCCTTGTGAATTCAGCACATAATTCCTATTACATACACTCTTGTTTTCTAATTCCTCTATTATACTCTTGAAGGCAGTGTCTCCTCTTCTGCTCCTTCTTAATATCTGCTTCTCCACAACAAATTTCTTTATCTCCCTCAGTGGGTTTCATGACTTCTCTAGTGTCACATATATTTATTGTACCGCCTTTTTTGCTAGCCTCACCTTCAACGTAATATTTCGCCCTACTTAAAAAATTGGCAACCACATTTTTGTCGCCTGGGATATATCTCACCTCCAAATCATATTCTTGTAATTGTAGGCCCCCACCTTATCAACCTACTATTCTTGTCCTTGATGTTTTTCAGGATATGTAAAGGTTGGTGGTCGAATAGTACATGTCTTCCTGCTGTACAATAAGTATTTAAATTTTTCAATTTCAAAAACTATGGCTAGCACTTCCTTTTCAATTGTGGAATAATTCCTTTCGTGAGTATTTAAAGGCTTGTTGCGGTATCCTAAGGTCTTTCTTCCTTTGTTGTTTTCCTGCTCTAATACTCCTGTTAGTGTGTCGCCTGAGGCATCACACGTTAAGTTTGGCTAGTATATCTTGCAATGAATGCTCCCTCTGCAATGAATAGCAATGAATTCTCCCTCTGCTTCCTGTATCCATACAATGTTTTCACCCTTCTTGGTCAAATTCACTAGTGGTTTCAATATTTCAGCCCTATTTCCCATATATCTTTGATAATAATTAGCCATCCCTAATAGCTGGCGTACTTCCCTCACGTTTCTGGGTGGCTTTAGATTATAAATGGCTTCCACATTCCTCTGGTTAGGAATGACCCCATGTTCAGAAATGGTGTGCCCTAAATAATAAATCTGAGAAATCAAGAATTGGCACTTGGATTCCTTTAGCACTAAGTTCGCATCAGTAAACTTTTGAAAGATGTCTTCAAGCAATTCTAGGTGTTCTTCGTAGGTGTTGGAATATACTAAAATGTCGTCTAGGAAACAGAGGACACCCTTCTCCAACAAGTCCACTAGTATCGTGTTCATTAAACACTGGAAGGATGCAGCAGAGTTCTTTGCTCCCTGAGGCATTCTAGTACTTCCTGAATGGGGTTGAGAAGAAGAAATATTTCCGATCTTCCTTCCTTAAAGGGATCTGAAAATACCCTGAGTGTAGGTCCAGTTTAGAAAGGAATCTAGCTCCCTTCAAACTGCATAATAACTCATTGATGTTGGGCAGTGGAAAATCAATCTGTTTATTACTAAATTTACTCTTCTTAAAATTTACCATCCCTTTTCTTTACCATTAACAATGGATATTCCACTTGGACACTGAGCATTCAATTATTCCTGCCTTTTCCATCTCCGTGATCTCTTTTCTGAAGGTAAAGATTGAGGGATTCTATACTGTGGTGTATAGATAGGTGCCTCTTGAGTGACATACACTTTGTGTTCTACTAAATTTGTGCATTTCAACTCCGACATTCCTTCAGCAAATACATGATTGTACTTTCTTAACAGCATCCCTATCTGTGGTTCCTCTTCTGCTCCTATTGCATTTAAACTGCTCTCTTCTACCAAATGCTTCTTGATAATGCAGAGGATCTGCTCTCTAACCATTCTGTTGTCTGATTTTGTACGGTCGATCCTTTTAATTAAGACAGCACTGTTCCATACTTCTATAGTAGATTCCCACTTTCTTAATAGGTCTATTCCCACTATCGCATCATAATGTTCATTGTTCACTCCTGCTGATACTAAAAATGGGTGAACAACTATTTCCTTATTTCCATCTATCCTTATCCTGTCCTTTACCTCGGATTCAGTGTGCATTCCCATTGCTCCTACCCCTTTCAACATATACTCCTTACAATGCTTTACCTTAATCTCTCCCCCCACTTTTGGTATTTATTAAAATATTCCCAAGTGAGAACAGAACATGTTACCCCGGTATCCACTAAAAATCTCTCCTTACACCGCCCATGTCCCCAGTTAGGTATAACAGTGCATCTGGATTGTTCCTTTCACTTACCGATTCTAACATTATTTTGTCCCATTTAGTATCGCTACTGTTATGAGGTCTCCCCCTGGTGGTCGCCTTTGAGAGACCTCTTCAGTTTAAAGTCTCTCTTGCATTGTACTGCTTCACCCTCTTAGTGTTTAGCTCTCTTTTGCTTCTATCTTCTGAGATTCTGTAGCTACTCCCTTCCCCCTTGATTACAGCATGCATCATTAGAGTGCTCTGTTCTATCCTTTTGCTCGTGGTAATTTTCCCTTCTATAGTGTTTAGGGTTATCTAGATCCCTATCCCTTTGTTGCCACACTCGGTATTTACATTCTTTGACCCAATAGTTTCTTTGCCCGCATATATAGCATCCATTATATCCGTTCTGGCGATATCATTCCTGTCCTATTCCATACATCCCTTTGTTTTCTTCTAGTATCATCCCCATATTCCGCACCACTGATGCCTCTCACCCTCTGTTAAACTTCCCCGTTTCCTTTTAATTTCTCCCATAAATTTCTCAAATTTCCTTTCTAATTCCTCTTTTTGCCTCTCCAAGCTTGTAAGTTTCGAGCTCCCTTCCCCTTCCTTACTATTAGTACGATGAGCATCCTTTGTTGTGACTACCACATTCATTTCTCTTTTCAACGTTAGAACAATAAAAAATTAGAAAACTATTACCGTGCCCCCATGGTAATAGTTTTCTAATTTTGCCTCTTCTATAGCTAACTCTAGTGCTTACGTCAAAGAATTAGTGTTCCTTTTGAGTACCTCTTTGCAGTATTTATCTTTAATCCCAGTCAAAAATTGTCCCATTAAAATCTTATCGAAGGCATTCTTTTCTTCGTCCAATACCTCGATGTTCAATTTAATTTCTAGTAATCTTTTGTAACATTCGTCCACACTCTCCCACCCCATTTGTATTCAATTGCTTACTAATTTTATCCCTTCTAGGAATGTATTCTTGGTGGAAAATAACTTTCTCATTATAGAGTTAAATTGTTCTAACGTTTCTATCTCTGTTGCCTGCGTGGCTTAATGAAATTTTCTGAATGCCATGCCCTGCAATTTAAATTCAGCTATAGTTACTATTTCTATATCTGATAAACCTTAATTTTCCTTAATCATCTTCAATTTTCTAAAAAAAAACTTTCTACTTTCTCAGTTGGTTCCTCCTTAAAGCCCTTTAGATACTTACTAAGTTTTAAATTCCTATTCCTTCCCCTGATGATTCTTCTCTCTCACACTCTCGCCTCCTTCCCTATCCCTACTACTCTGAGTTCTTCTGGTCGTCATTTTAACACTTATTAGCTTCTAGCACTCAACTTTAATTAAACAATAACTCTCCTGCTTAATTCCTCTATAATTCTATGATTCATTAGATAAGCAATTCAATCTATCCTTAATAGGTTACTTGTTTAATCAATAATCCATTCAGTGATGCAAAATCAACCATAAATCATTAAAAAATGCTTAGCTTCTAATTAAAAACTTATTTTTCATTATGCCTTCTGCCCTACAACATTGCTTTTCCTTTGCTTAATCATTTCTTCGTTATTTAACATTATATTTTTCTGGCTCGCCAGCTGAATTTTTACAGTTTCAGCAACTGGACTACAGGTGACCCCCGCTTAACGCTGATAATTCGTTCCGGAAAAACAGAGCGCTAAGTGAATCCATGCTAAGCAAGCACCACATTCCCATAAGGTAACATATGTATTTGTGAGTTGCAGTCGGTGCCATAGGATATTTCCTAATCAATAATAAACGGTAGTGAAAAGATACACAAATGTCAGTAAAAATATTTAATATTCAAATATTTGTACATATAAAATATATACATATATAATTATGTGGTAACTACTTACTTATCAAAATTAAACTTAAAATTCCAATTAAAATCATGAATTTAATCACGAAAAATGTGTCGATTTTGGGTTGTACTTTGGCCCTCTTCCGGGGAAACTAAAAGGGGTTTTAATAATTTTCAAATTCAGTCTTTTTCTTACATTTGTAGTCTTCATACTGCAGTCCAGACATTGTTGCTTTTTCATTCTTATCTGCCATTAATAAGTCTTTAAAAATGTAACCGTGTTGGTTTCTTTAATTATGATACAATGTTCGAGTAAGCTGTTCGTTACGCACGATGTCTAATTCTGTACTGAGTGATGACTAGACTTCGGATAAATGCATATAACGGAAATATTACAAGCAATATACTTGATAATTTTTTTAAAATGTTGATCTCGGAACTACATAACAAGTCACTGCACTGCAATTAAATTATCTTGCGAGAAAATTTCACTAAGTGTGGGAAAATTTCTCAAGTCGGCGTGGGAAATGTTTTAATGCTATTCTGCTATTCATTTTCAAGCTATTGACTCCATCAGATGAAACTTTTTCGTTAAATATGCCAAAAATGCAAACTGTACGCTGGTAAAAGAGCATTATAGTGATTTGTGACAGCGTTATAATCAGATACAGGTTATAATATAACAACAGTGTTATAGCGAATCAGCATAAAGTGAACTGCATTATAACGAGGGCCTGCTGTACAATGAGTTTTATTCATCCAAAGACACTGCCTTCTGTTTGGGGTTTAATCCTGGCTGGCTTTACACCAAATTCCCATGAACTGTTAAAATAAAATTGAAGCTAGAGGTAAAGTTTCAAACTCTTTTCGAATCCAAGTAAAAGGACTGTAGTGCAATAATAGGAATTTCAATGAGAAAGACAGGTTCAATGGGTAAAAAATGGTAATCTACTCTGAAACAGTATAGATGAATTGTGCATTAACATAGATTAAAGTAAAGAATAATAAAAGGAAAAAGGTAAATGATAAAAGTAAAAGTAAATGATAGGTTAGAAAAGGGACTGTAGAGGTATTATAAGAAATCCAATGAGAAAGATAGGATTACGCAGGTAAAAAAATATATATATATATCTTCTCTATTTCAATATATATATATATTTATAATCCTTGTCTGAATTTTAATCCCCTTTTACTTGCAAGATTGATATCTTACACCTTCAGTAATTATGCTATCAACTGCCATTGCAAAGTTCATCCCCAAGTAAGCGGCTGCAACAACCAAAACCCTCAAGTACCAGATTCCAAAGCTTTAATGACTGTACAGCTGAAAATCCTCTGTTTATTAATTCATCTTCTCTCTCTGAGTTGGTATCTAATTACTTGAAGGCTCCATAAAGATAAAACTGGTAAGAATGTTAAAAACTAATAATAGACTATATATAATAAAATACAGAAAAAAATATTACTTTTTGCTAAGTTCAATCTTTAAAGTCTGGTCAAAAAATGGTATACCGTGCTTATGGAGCACAGATTTAAACACATCCTGAGTTTCTTGGCTGTAGGAATCAAAATCAAACACATTTTTTAGGACACTAGGGAGACCATCACTTGGATAACTCTGCCAAAAATAAATAAATTAATAAAATTGTAAAAAACATAAAACACAAATCATTACTATAAGACAGAAACACTAAAGAGGTACTGTACAAAAATTTAGTACTGTATAAAAATATAAATAAGAATGGCAAGAAACCAGGCTCTTGCTGTATGCGAAAAATAAAAATAAAACATCCCTATAGATAACAACTACCTGTTCAATTCCTCCTCGAATACATCTAATTTCTCATTCTCAATAACCATCAAGAATCATTTTTCAGTGGACAACAGTTAATTGGGTGGGATAAACAAGGCCCTCTGGTTCTTGTTTATGTTAAAAGTGATATATTTAAGTGTACAAGTTCCTTATATACCTCAACATATATAAGGAACCTGTACAACATATACCTCAACATATTGGGCATCTGATGGTTGCCACCCAACCATCAGATGCCCAATTTCCAGCCTTTACAGACTAAATCTTCAGTGTTCCTGGTAGTATGGATATTTCCACATGTGCTCCTTACCAGTCTGGTCATCTTGCTCTAGAGTCTAGACACTTTCATGTATGACTTTTGTTTTCTTTTTTTTTTTTTTTTTTTTTTTTCAGATTCGACTTCCATATTCTGAGCATATTCTAAGTGTAGTCTCACCACTCGCTTATCAAATGGAATTAATACTACCTTCTTACATGCAAGGGCAAGACACTATGTTCCTTCCTGCCCATTAATCTAAAATGCATAATAGGGAAATTCATGTCCACTTTTATCGACACCCATAATTCTTTCTCAACAGTTGTCACTGTTAAATTCGTCTCCTTCTTCCATCCCTATGCAATGTACTGCATATGGATAACAGTAGGTAAGTGTGCAGTCAAATATGAAGTTCTCTGAGTGATATAGACAGGCTGCCAGGACAGCTCATGGGGTTTTGTCAATGATATACAGGAATTCTGATATATACATATATACTTTTAATGAAAACCCCAAACATGAAAGGTATCAAAACCTACAGTACTTAGTACCGAGCCTGGGCTGAATGTCCTTAGAAGTGGAATATGAAATTCAAGCTGCAAGAAATACAAGTTGTTTGTCATTTTATTTACTTGATTTTCATATTATATCGTACTTTATACTTAGCTTTATAGAACTAGTTACGTTTGTTATTTTTATTTTCAATTTAGATAGTGATTTTATAGGTTACTACTTAATATATGTAAAACCATTGTTTTGTTCGAATCTTGTTGCCAATGTTATATGGTATAGAACGAGTAGTAGGGAATTCAAATTTTTAATTGTGGTAAATAGGTAGTTAATGTAAAACTAGATAGTGTAGTGTGTATCACTGCATTTAGAAATCTATTAGATAGTGTAGTATTGAAAATGGCTTAATTAAATTGAATAATCTTATTAATTTTCATATTATTCAATCAAATATACCCTAGACTAGAGCAGCAAAGCAAAGAGCACAAAGTAGCAGGAGTGCTGTGGCTTGAGAGAGAACAGAGGGGGAGTGAGGTTTTCCAATGTATCATAGCCTCAAAAAATGTGCAGCTTGTGAAATGTTTGTGGAACTTTCTGGAACAGGACATGATCTAGCCAACGAGGATGTCTGTGTGTGTGTGTGTGTGTGTGTGTGCGCGCGCTAGGTGCAGAGAGTGTCAAGAAATTAGGTGCTAGCCAACTCAGCATTCTGATGGGGGTGCTTGTTTGTGTGTTGTTGTTTGTTATTTGGTTTTTAGGAGCATTGGCATTAGTTGCCAATTGCTCCTAAACTAAGGCCATATTGCTCCGGGAATATGCGGTGGTCATTCCCCGACCTTTCCACATCCTTCGTATTTGGTGGTGACGGGCTCGAACCCTGGTCTAATCAAGAAGCGTGTGCTACGCACTGCTGCTCCTTCCCACCTGGCTACGGAGGTGCGCTGATGGGGGTGCCTATGAGAGTTTGAAGAGTCAGGTAGATGCTCATGAAGGTAATAAAGTGAGGGACCCATTAAGCTCTGAGCTGCAACTCAACACCAGAGCTCTCTCTCTCTTGTGCATCAGGCTATACAGCGGCACTCTCCAAGGCCAGAATGCACTGGTTCCTCAGGAGATAGTTATTGTCTGTGACTCCATTGTCAGGGAGATAGGTAATATATTGTGCTAAAAGGATTGGTGGAATAGGACCAGGGCATGTCTGCCAGGGGAAAAAGTTGATGACGTTGTAGAGCAGGTTATCTTTTATGGGCACAAAGGGTGATACTGTTGTACACATTGGCACTAATGACATTAAGGGTAGGAGTCTGCAGACTTACTTAACAAGAACAGGTTAATGTTGAAAACAAGTCTTGAATTATGGTTAAATTTGAAAGTGTCTGCAATTCTGACCAAAACATGATAGGAGGGGGAACGTCATGAGACCTTTGTGAATCAATTCGGCCCTGGAGAGACTGTGCAAGGCTCATGGAATAGAGGTTTTCTCAGCGAGGCCTGTGCTTGTTAAGAGAAGAGACTGCTTCTACAAGGAGGATATACACTTAAATAAAAGGGATGTGCTAATGCTACCAAGGCAGAATTAGGTGGGTCAGAAAACTTCTAGCATGGGAGGATTCACGGCCTAATATATTAACAGTAGCGACAGGCAAAGGTGAAAGTGATTCTTGCACTGCTTCTATTAGAATGGAGGGCAGGGTGCTGGGGTTTTCAGTGACTGGTGGGAGTCATCATAGAACAAATAAATACATGGGCTGTGTTAGGGTAACCAAGTATAAGAACAGGTGCATGTACACCAATGCTAGGAGTAAAGTAAATAAATTTGCAGAATATGAAGTGCTGGTCAAAACAACAAAGGCGGATATTGTTTAGTTATCAGAGACATGGTGTCACACAGATATAAGCAGTGCAGAATTGGAATTTGGGGAGTACAATGTGTAGTGTACAGAAAGGATAGATAGGATAGAAAGGGAGGAATGGTTATGCTGTTAGTTAAGAAACACATAAAATCTAAAGAAGTACATCCAGTTGACATAGATGATCAGTGCAATGTTGAGTCAGTTTGGTGTGATGTAAGAACGGGGAAAGCAAAAATGAGAGTAGGAGTGTGTTATAGGCCTAATGACTCTAATGAGTACAACAAACAACTATACAGAGAAAAAACAACTATACAGAGAAATAGAGTGGGCCAGTAAATCAGATTATCTTATAATGGGGGATTTTAACTGCCCAGATATTGACTGGAACTTGTGGTTTGGTCACTCGCACACTAGCAAGACTTTTGTAGATTGATTGTATGATTGTTTTGTACAGCAACACTTTAGAGAGGCAAACAGAGAGTAATACTCTTGATCTGGTTATCAGCAGTGATTATTCATGCATTAAGAATTTGCAGATAAAGGAACCATTAGGTGGTAGTGATCACAGTGTACTGATGTGGGATTTACTTAAAGATGCAACTACCATCAGGGGAAAAGGGAAGGGTTTTCCTTTCGTAAAGGTGACTATAGTGGGCTCAGACAGTTTTTAAATTGTATACAGTGGGACTAATTGACGATGTTACAACAGTAAATTCTAAATGGGAAGCATTCGAGGAAGTAATCGTGGAAGCTACTAGGCTTTTCATACTGATTAAGTATTAAACCATATTGATTAATTATGACAAAATGATTTCCTTCACAAAAGGTTACATGGAGTTTTGATATTTCTGGGGTTGGGTTTGGGTTCACCGCTGTGATCCTGGAGTATTGGACTGCCCATGTGTCAATAGTGAGGAGCACATGAGTTTTAAAATTATTTTAAATTATGCAATCTGGTTTTAACATATCAATTTGTAATTTATTTGCATAAGGAGAATTGGTAAAGAAGAAATACCGTTCAAGGTTTAGGCCTAAATGGATGTCAGATGAACTAACGACTCATGGCAGAGAAGAAAAATGCATGGGATGCATATAATTATCATGCGACACAGAAGCCTATGACAGATATAAGCTAGTCTGTAATCAAGTCACAAAGGAAGTTAGGGAAGTGAAGGCAGATTACAAGAAATCTTTGGCAAAGGCTGCTAAGAAAAAGAGCAAGGACTTCTTTAGTTATAGAAGGAAGAGGATGAATCAAATTGGTCCACCTGATATCGATTGTTCGACTGTTAATAATTCAGCTCTGATAGCTGACAATCTGAATGAGTAAATGAGTATTTTGCATCTACATTCACACATGAAAAGTTATTAAGGCAGGAGAATGCCAGAAATTTATCAAACTGTAACAGGGTGCTTAATGATTTTGTAATAACTGAGCGCAAAGTGGAGGAGAAATTGTTGAAGTTAAACATAAGAAAAGCACCTGGGGTGGATGGGATCTATCCAGTTATATTTAAAGAGGCAGGAAAGGAAGTAAGCAAACCCTTACCATAATTATGAGAGCATCCATGGACTCAGGGGAAGTCCTCACAGACTGGAGATGTGCAAATGTATACTCAATTCACAAAGGGGGATCTAAGGGTGACACGAGTAATTACAGACTAGTTGGTTTAACTTCTGTTCCAGGGAAAATAATGGAGTCACTGGTTAAAGATGCATTGCAGGATCATCTAGACAAGGCTGCAGTATTAATTGAGACACAACATTGGTTTGTTAAGGGAAAGTCTTGTCTGACAAATTTTATTGGATACTATGATGTGATTACAAAGGAACTGGATGCAAAAAATAATTTTGATATCATATATTTGGATTTCAGGAAAGCTTTTGACACTGTTGCTCATGGAAGACTACTGAACAAATTGGAACAGTATGGTATTAAAGGCAATTTGCTACAATGGATAAAAGGGTGGTTGAGTGGGAGAAGACAGAGAGTGGTAATCAAAGGACACTGCTCTCCATGGATTAATGTTATTAGTGGAGTCTCGCAGCTTTTAGTGCTGGGCCCACTGTTGTGTTGTATATTTATCAGTGATATTGATGAAGGTATATCAGTCTTAATGTACAAGTATTCAGATGACACAAAGGTCGGCAGGGTTGGTAATGACAGTAATGGCAGTGTGCCACTGCAACAGGATCTAGAAAAGTTGGGTAGATGGGCTGAGAAGTGTCAACTGAAGTTTAACATTGACAAATGCAAAGTACTGCATATGGGTAGAAGTAACCACGGAGAAATGTACCAACTGTGTGGTACTACACTTAGGGGTGTAGAAATGAAAAAGACCTGGGAGTAATTGTGCAATTAGATATGAAATTTTCTGATCATTGCAGACAGGCTGTCAGAGCAGGTCATTGGGTCTTGTCAATGATATACAGGAATTTTGCTAGTAGAGAAAAGGTGATTATCCTCTGAAGATTAAAAATAGGTTTCGCCACCTCAAGCCTCCAATATGTAAAGTGGTGGTACTGCACTGGTTAATGCGAGCCATCTACCACCTAGTTTTAGTATTAGTAAGTATTAATATTATATTATATTAAATTAGTAGAAGTATGAGTGAAAAAGGTCCATAAAAATTCCATGTGTCACTGATGGGATTTGAACTCAGCTGTGTTCCACATGGAACACAGCTGAGTTCAAATCCCGGAGCGATAATTATATCTTCCTCTTGAAGAGGGCATAAAATAAGACTACCTATAGGCAAAGCTAGATGTTTCTGAATGACATTATAACTGGAATCAGAGGTTTGTAGTTGCTCTAATAGTTCAATAATTTCTAACTCTGCTGAGCAATATTTCACTGTTTTATGTTTATATTTATTACATTTATGTTACTGTTTTATGTTTACATAAGGAAATAGTGCCATTCTCTTTAATTAATGTACCCTATATTAGCCCTCTTAAATCTCATACTACGTTCATATAACAAAAAGTTCCTTCTAATAATTGTGCCCAGTGGATAGGTTCCACTACTTCATTCCTTTTTTTTTTTTTTTTTTTTGCACATAAAGAAAACAACAAAATAATATTTTGCTACCAAGAGTATAAATTGCTTCAGTCCTTCATTTTTGGTTAGGATGCTGTTGTTATTGAAATGTTTTTTTTTTTAGTGCAAGGGTTACAATGGCCATATTGCAACAAGGATGCTGTTGTACCATACTTAATACAGTCGGTCCTCGTATAACACGTGTTTACATTACACGAATTCGATCATACACGATTTATAAATAGGGGAACGATATCTTATATAACACGAACCGAATTCGCTCATGCACGATTCGCCTTTGTGTTTAGAAGAAATGGCAGTCGAACGCGGAATCACCCCAACTGAACGCAACACGATAGGAATGAAGAAGATTCTGAAAATGTATTTATGTGTTTTATATCAGTGAAGGGGAAACACATTTCACCATAATAACGTAAAAACCAACACAATTCCAGCTATCGATATAATCGCAAATGCAATTAGATGGAGTTTACTACCAGTTTATAACAGATTCCACTAGCAGAAACGAAACTGGAAATTGTTTTTATTGTTTTATGGTAGTAACCCCCAGAAATGTGCTTTAGTAAAATGTGGGGTGTTAATAGTGTATCTTGGCCTTTACGGTGTTGTTTATTCAGTTGCTATACGCGCGCAGCTTTGTTTATGTGTATTAAGCGTGCCTCCTCGTTTTGTAATTGCGCTTTATTCCCTAAAAATTAGTAAAATACTTAAAAGGTGTGAAAAGGAAGCATCCTGGCGAAGACACTGCAGATTCAGAGAGAGAAAAAAAAAAAGCAATAACGATAAACAGAGGCAGACTGGGTCAAAAGTTCGTACCCGGGAAAATTTATAGTGTCCTCATACTACGGTTTATGGCCAAAATCACACCGGCCTCCGGCCCACCGGGGTTTCCCCGGTAAGGCTTATGGCCAGTGCACCACTTTCGATAGCGGAAAAATATGAAACTGTGAAACGCTTTGAGCGAAATGAAGGATCATGTGATATTGCACGTGCTACAGACCTAAATGAGGCAACACCGAGAATTACAAACGATGCAGAGAAAATAAAAACAACTTTCATAGCAGAACAACTCAAAGTGTAATTAAAATCCATAAAGAATTGGAAGAGATGCAATGGCTGTCGACTGTTTGGATGGAAAATCAAACAAAAAACAAGTTTGCTTACGATAGAAGCAAAAGCATTAGCAATATTATATTACGTAATAGTCGCAATAAAATACGTAATTTACGACTATTTTATTTAATATAATAATTTTTTTACAAATAAAATACGTATTTTTTTCGTATTATAATATTATAATATTTTATTATAATATAATAAATAATAAAAAATATTTATTTTTATTATTTATTATATTATAATAAAAATATATATATTATATTTTTTATTACATATTTTAATCGTTATGAAATACGTAAGTATTTTATAACGATTAAAATTACCCGATTAATTATTGTGTTTGGTAATGTTTTGGTTCCAAATGTGTGTTCAATCTTGGGTGGTCGGCACCTAACCCCACTTTTCCCATAGGGCCTGTTGTTTATATTGCACGATTTTGCATTGCACGAGGGTTTCTAGGAACACAACTATCGTGCTATACGAGGACAGACTGTACATGTTCCTACCTGTTATCACCTATGCAGCTGGTACATGGTTCACCCACTCAGCCATAGTAAGAAATGGGAATAAATTAGAATCAATACAAAGGACAACACTTCTCATTATTACCACAGCATGTCGCACAGTAAGCACACCTGCCTACAGTTGCTGGCCAGAGCTCTGCCACTTTATCTGGAAATAGCCAAAAGAGGCTTATATTATAGACTTAAAAAGGGCATACCCACAGAATTTCTGGGGATAGCCCTTGATACAGCCAGCACCATTAACGTTGAAAGAAAAAGAATAGCCACAAAACTCCATGAGCTATGGCAAACAAAATGGGAGCAGGAAACCAGAGGTCTGGTTACCGAATGGTTTCTGCTACAGGTGTCAATGGTTAGCCCAAAGCCACCTAAATCATATGCCCCTGGACTTTTTACAACATTTATACTGACAGGTCACGGCTCTCTAAAGGCAAAACTAACCTGCTTAGGGCTGACTGATGACCTAAACTGCACCTGTCGCGAGAGTGAAGACTGGGCACACATTCTATATGAATATATAATTTATGACACCCCCAAAACAGAGCTAATAACACAGATTGGTCCCCTTCCCAGGGAAGAAGAATATTTGTTCATTATAGAAGAGGAAAACTATAAAGCCTTTACAACTTTCACACAGAAAGCATTCGAAATGCATATAATTATCCAAAGAAGAGCAATTCAGCCCACCCAGCAATTGAACAATAATCAATAGTAAAATATTGTCCATTTTTCCTGCCTCGCCCAGACAACGACCGAAAAACTGTTGGGATAGCAGTATTCTGCACCCTGACAGAAACCTGTCATGACAAAACCTGATTGACATGGGTATCTGCCAGGACTACCCAGCCATGTTTGGAAACTGGGACACACCAAATAAGCAACCATGTAGGGGATGAAGATATATAAAAAAAAAACACAGACCCTTCTCATTTCACTCATCCACTCACTCCAAGTGTTTGTATAGTTCTGCCTTGAATCTGTTTAAGCTATCAACTTCTATGACAGATGGAAGTTTGTTCCAACAATCAACCACCCACTGGCAAAAGGCAAACTTTCACACATCTATCCTACAACTGTCTTTCCATAATTTGAATTTATGCCCTCTCAGGTGATTATTCTGAGCAAGAGGAAGAATCCCATCAGCATTGAGCATGCTAAAACCATTCAAGGCTTTATACACCTCAATCAGATCACCTCACAGGTGCCTAGTCTCCAGACACTGTAATTTTCAAAACTTAAGCCTTTCTTCATAAGAGCAGCCCTTTATTCCATTCACTAATCTTGCTGCCCTTCTCTGTACTTGTTTCAACAGCTCAACACCCTTCTTAAAATGAGGCCTCCAGACCTTATCCCTGCTAGAAAAGTTCCTGTATATCATTGAAAAGACACCATGAGCTACTCTTGCAGACCGTCTGCACTGCTCAGAAAACTTCATATCTGCCTGCACAATTATCCCCAGGTCCTTTTCACTCTACCACTGTCAGTGTAGTACCACACAGTTGATACTTTACTCTGCATATGCTTCCCATATGCAGTACTTTACATTTGTCAATATTAAACTTCAGTTGCCACCTCTCAGCCCATCTGCTCAACTTCTCTAGATCTTGTTCAGCAGCGTACTGTCATTAGTGTAACAACCCTGCCAACCTTCGTATCGTCTGCAATAGACCATCTTCTATAGACCATCATCAATATCATTGATGAATACAGAAAACAACAATGGACCCAACATTGAACTTTGGAGGACTACAAGGACTCCACTAATAACATTAGTCCACGAAGAGCAGTCCATTGAATACCACTCTCTGTCTTCTTCCACTCAACCATCCCTTTATCCATAGCACAAATTTGCCTCCAATGCCACACTGCTCCAATTTGTATAACAGTCTTCCATGTGCAACAGTATAAAAAGCCTTTGTAAGATTCAAATATATGATATCAAAATTATTCTTTGCATTCAGTTCCTTTGTGACTACATCATAGTATCCAATGAAATTGGTCAGACAAGACTTCTCCTTAACAAACGCATGCTGTGTCCAAGCTATAACTGAAGTCATATCTAGATGATCCTGCAATGCTTCTTTAACCAGTGCCTCCATTAATTTTTCTGGAACAGAAGTTAAACTAACAGGTCTGTAATTACCTCTCTCCCCTCAATCCTCCTTTGTAGATTGGGTTCACATTTGCACATCTCCAGTCCATGGCACCTCCAGTGGTGAGCTGTGAATATTTTAACAATGGGCTCACAGTTTTGCCGACTTTTTGATGTGAAACATCCTTGGGGATTCCTACCGCGGATGTCACTTCTGTGTCATCATCCGTGGCAGGATTCCGCCAGAGGTGTTTCCCATGTTCACACTACTAGTCTGCCCCAAGCACTCACTAGTAGTGTGATTAGAACGCGTGATGCATTTTTTGTGACCAGTATGATATCTCGAGTCATCCCCCCTCTTTACAATGATACCTGGATACAATAGTATTTTGAGTTCTAACTTTTTAGATTTTTTAATAGTATAACGTTACAATCATACTTCCTGAAGTAGGATGACTGCAACAATACAAATATCTGGCAACAATTTATCTTTTCGTCTCGCATTTTGGTAATGTTCCATTGTTAGGTGCCCCAAACAGCTGCGTATGTCGTTTCAACTACAAGGTCGGTACTTCAATCTAGGCTGTTTTCTAGACATTTAGATATGTTGCAGTTGCAGGTACACATCAATAACTTTAGTTATCATAATCCATTGTATCTTGCCTTCCAGAAATTATAAAAATTTGTGAATGTTCAATAAAATATTTACAATACAAAAGCTCTATTATTCCGTAATCAATATTCAAATCAAAATACCTAAAAGAAATGCGAAGGATTCGCATAAAACCATCTATCTACCGCATGTGCTCGGTACACATGCCACTTTTTTATTCGTCACTTTTTTTTTTTTTTTTTTCCCCAACAACTAGGGAAATATAATGGATACATTTTTTTTCCGTGATAAAATTTTAATATTGCGAATAAAAAATAACATGAAACATTTCCCATATCACAAAACATTCTACAATATAAAAACAAATATTGCATAAAAAACAAACTCTTCTAGAAAAGGTACACAATAATCACAGATTACATAAAAAAAATTATTATACAAATATTCAAGAAAAATTTATTCTAAAAATTGCCATATACAATTTACTTCTTTATTAATATTTGTTGTTGATCTTCTGCTTTGCTCAATAGCTGAGCAATGATTACGAGGAATCATTTGACATAACGATCCACATCGAATTGAAGCAATGGTTTTCCATTTAGATGTATGGTCAACGTTATCTGCAATGTATTTAATTGTCAACATTATTCATTCATTTATACAATATTATTCATTACACTGAAAGCAATGCTAATCGCAATGGTTTCAAAGATATTTCTGGCTTTTATAATTGAAGAGGGAATTTCACTCGATTTTAAAGATAAATTGTCTTCGACAAAATCTCTAAAATCATTAATTTTCATTTCAAATTTTATCAGAAAACTTAAATTTCTTATTTGTTTTTCACTGTCTTGGCAGAGATGAAAGTTCTTTCATATTCCACGATTCCAGGTAGCATATGTTTAAAATTTCTTTCAATTCCTCATCATCAATAGTATCATTTTCTTTATTTAATTTAAAATTACTCTGTTGCATTAATAACTTATCCTTAATAACGTGCCACGAGGTAATTTTTTAAATGTGTTCTTACTTTCGATTCCTTCAAATTCTTTCAACTTCAATATTCTCTCAGTTTTAGCTTCAGAATTTTTCAGATTTGCGATAGCATGGATAGTTAGAATAATTAATTTATCTGCTATTACCATAGTGATTCTTTAAAGTTTCCGAAAGGTAAGAGAGTACCTGCAGGATATCAATCATTAGTGCTAAATCGTTAAATTCCAGATTGAAAAGTTGGTTTAATAAACCAGAATATTTAATTAACTTTCTGATTCAAAATGTTTGCACAAAGCAGGATAATTCCTCCAACCCTCAAATTACCGTCTGTAAGCTACAAGCTGCCTATTGTGGCCAGAACACACGACCAATCTTTATAGTTTCCACATCAAGTTCTTTAGCAATCATTCTTAACTCGTGCTGCATTTTTTGAGATTGGTGATAGTTTTTTTTTTTTTTTTTTTTTAATTATTGCCTGTATGCCATTATATTTTAGAATATTTTCTTCACAGTGAAAGCCTCGACGCGGTTTCCAAATCTGCCAACTTTCATCTTCAGAAAGTTTACTTAATATCTTAGTTGCCTCATCCCCGCCCGACGTTGCCACTCTCACTAGTTCTTTGAATACTGTGAAAATATCGGAATCACTCAGATATCCAGCTACTGTGACCATGTAAACATAGACGGAAAATTTACTGAAACACATGGATCACTCACTTTTCCGAAAAACATATGTTGTTGTTGTTTGGTTTTTAGCAGCATTAGCAACTAAGGCCATATTTCTCCGGGGATATGCGGTGGTCATTCCCTGACCTTTCTGCATCCTCTGTATTTGGTGGTCACAGGCTCGAACCCCGGTCTAATCAAGAAGCATGTGCTACGCACTGCTGCTCCTGCCCACCTGGCTATGGAGGCACCGAAAAACGTATGACTTCTTGTCGGAGTAAAGGGGAACCACAACACAGGTTGACCAGAAGCTATTATCTGTGCCAAGAATCTTCTTAATCCTCTGACTGGCTATGGAAAGCATATTAACTAGCGTGACTTCTTAGAATGTGACTGCATAGGTTTTACTGACACCATTAACTTTGTGGGACAGTAATCCCTTTCACCCTTAATTAGTGCTTTCGAATTACCTAAAGGCCAGAGGTGAGGATAATGCGTACAAAGTTGTCTATCGTGATCCGTTCATTATTGTTTTAAATATTTCTGTAGAAACCAAGGGAGAATTCAAAAAAATTCGCTATGAAGAAGTGTAATTAACTCAAAAATGAAGCAAATTTGAAATACATAACTCCTCGATTGTGCCATTAAAATGCTGGGAATGGGGGCCCCGCTCGCCCCACCAAAGTTCTGGTTCAAGATACTCAATAATTAAATTCAGGATTTCATTTGTAAAATAAATAATCACTTCAACAATGGGCTCGCAAATTTTCAAAAAAAGTAACAAGGGGCTCTCATGAGCCCACTATAGCTCAACACTGGGTACCTCCCCTGAGTTCAAGGAAGCTCTCGTAATTATGGCTAAGTTTCTGCTTACTTCCTTTGCAGTCTCCTTTAATATAACTGGATAGATCCCATCCACCCCAGGTGCCTTTCTTATGTTTATCTTCAACAATTCCTCCTTCACTTTACTCTCATTTATTACAAGATTACCTAGCTTACTGCTAGAGTTTAATACACCTCTGGCATTCCCCTCCCTGAATAACTCCTCAACTGATGATGGTAACATCATCAGTTGGTCTCACCATATAGAATTTAAACACTGTCTCAGACCACCGTAGTTACCTTTACGAAAGTAAAAATCCTTCCCTTTACCCCTGATGGTAGTTACCTCTTTGAGTAAATTCCACTTCAGCACACTGTGATCGCCGCAATCTAGTGGTTCCTTTATCTGCAGATTCTTAATTCATGAAGAATCACTACTGATAATCAGATCAAGAGTATTACTCCCTCTAGTTGTCTCCCAAACGTGCTGCTGTAGAAATCAATCATCCAATAAATCCACAAAAGCCTTGCTAATGTGTGAGTGACCAACCAACACAAATTCCAGTCAATCTTTGGGAAATTAAAATCCCCCGTTATAAGACACTCTGATTTACTGGCCCACTCTATTTCTCTGCATAATTGCTCATTATACTCATCAGATTCATTAGGCCTGTAACACACACACACCTATTCTCATTTTTCCTTTCCCAGTGCTTATGTCACACCAAACAGACTCAACATTGCATTATCCACCAACATCAACTGGATGCATTTCCTTAGATTTTATGTTTCTTAACTAACAGCAAAATCCTTCCTCCCTTCATGTATTGTCTATCCTACCTGTACATATTGTACTCCCCCAATTCCAATTCTGCACTGCTTATGTCTGTGTGATACCATTATATCTCAACAATATCTGCTTTTGATGTCTTGACTAGCACTTCAAGCTCATCAAATTTATTAACTATACTCCTAGCATTGGTGTACATGTAAGTATACATGCATCTGTTTTTACCCTTAGTTACCCTAACACAGCCCATGTATTTACTTGTTCCACTATGACTCCCAGCAGTCCTGGAAATCCCCATTGCCTTGCTTTCCAGGCTGCTACTCAATTGTATTTAAATAGAAGCAGAATAGGCTGGGCACAGAGTGAATTTGGAACTATGGTAAAAGGGAATAAATGTCAGTTTTGGTGAAAGAAAGAGTGGCATGACAAGAAGGGAAAAAGAGAGTGAATGAGTATTATGGTGAATGGGAATGAGTGGAAGAGCAAATGTAATTGGCCAAAAGAATACTAAGTTACTAATAACTTACCTTATTTTATATACTAACAACACAAACACTATCACTGCATTCTCCCTTGGCCTGCAAAAAAACTTGCGGCTAGGCCTGCACTGCAACTGAAGCATAATATTAAGTTGAGGTGCCAAGGGAGTGCAGTGCAGAAAGCAAGAGTCGAAAAAATGAAATGAAAGCCAGAAGAACGAATGAGAGTGTAAGTGTGTGAGTAAAAGAATACAAACCATAAATGTTGCTTACCCTAGTTTTAATATTTTATATTCTTGCTTATTTAGCTCAACTATTATGCATTAGTATTTAAATTTACATTACATACCATTGCATCCCCTGGTGTGTGCGAAAAGATGAAATGAGTGAGTGAAAGGGGAAAAAAAATATAAAAATAAAAAAAATAATTATATATATATATATATATATAAATATATATATATATATATATATATATATATATATATAACCTAACAGAAAAAAAATATATATAAATATAAATATATATTATAAAATATAAGAAAAAAGTATAAAAATAGAATGCAAGTAGAGTGACAATGCAGATTATGAATGATGTAAATGTGTTTCTCTCCCACCCCCCACTGCCAGCTAACATATCCTACCTGCCAAGCAGGATGGGCAGTTTGACCATGCTACCAGAATCAACACAACATGGCACTGACGATCTGAACTGGTACTCTAGCCTGGTTCCTCCATACTTCATCTGGTGGGGCTCGTCCCCACTGACCTCTTTGGGGATGCCTACTCTATCGTTCCCATCCTTCTACCTGTTTTCTCCCCAGTCTTCAGTCTCCCTCCCTCTCTCTCTCTCTCACTAATCCGACCGAGTACACCCATAACAGTGCCCAAATTCTAATCAACGTCTAAATTCTACCGCTTTCTTGTAAATCTCTTTTGCCCTTTCCAAATTCTAGTGTTCAGCCCCCCCTTTTTTATAGGCCTAGTCACTGAAATCCTTGGAAACTAGGTGGTAGAGCCTGCCAGAGTACTTAAATAATCTACTTGGTGCCTGATCTGCCTCCTCATGGCAAAGTGTGGGCAACGGTGGGTACCAAATATTATTATTATTATTAGTCATGTGGTGCAAGGAAGCCTGGGGCTTATGCTGCACCAGCCAAAAAAAAAATTTCTGCGTTACCCTGAGTGAGAGAATTGTTTGTTTATTTGGTTTTCAGGAGCATTAGCAACTAAGGCCATATTGCTCTGGGGACATGCAGTGGTCATTCCCTGACCTTTCCGCATCCACCAGATTTGGTGGTCACGGGTGCGAACCCCGGTCTAATCAAGAAGCGTGTAATCACCAAGAAAGAGAAGAATGATGATATCCAGCTCAGGAACCTGGGTGTGCCAAGCCCATACTCACCAGATGTGAGCCTCTGTAGCTCTGTGAGCCTCAGGGGCCCAATGGCTAAATGGTTAGAGAAACAACAAACCACTCCCCACACACTTCATATTTCTGGCCTCCACAGAGTTCTGTGTCACTTACAAAGAATACAACACGGAGATGGGGGAAACCCCTGGTGCTGTCAGACAACTAACACACTTTACACTTAGAACTCATCATCCTTTTACTTTCCAACTTGACACTCGCAGAACAGCATCCTAACAACTTGAAGGTTTTGAATTACTTTGAACCTATTTTTATATTCTTTGTAACAAAAGATATTTTGGCACTGGCTGTAGGGCAGTGTCAGCAAGTTCACTCCACACTGTGCCTGAGCAAGGTGTGGGAATCAATTCAGTAGATCTAGCACATGCCTAAGGCTTGTGTCAGCATAATTCCAGGTCTAGTTATACTTTGGGGTATTACTACAACAGTAGGTAAAGCTAGTGTCAGAATAAAACATAATACCATGGCACAATGTCATCAGTCTGTATGAGATTTTTATGATAGGCCTGTCTCTGGGTGATCTTGACTAGAAATATGAGTTTTATTTTCAACTTCTTCATTTATTCCATCAACTTCCATTTTCTGGAACAACATTTCCTTTCACACAAATTTCCTGAAAATTACAATATACAGAAATTCAAGTCTAATGTCAACAAGTATCTTCTTTCATCTTCTCAACCTTCAACCCATACATGGTACTAAGTACTCCAGGGTCTAATACCTTTTGTGTTTATGGTTTTCATATAAAAAATATATATATATATATATATATTTATGTCAATAATGATAATAAAGCAATATTTGGAATAAAAAAGGAAAAAATTGCATATTACATTGGAAATATTCATTTTTTCAATAGCTAAGAGCTACACATAGCAGCTCATTATAAAAACAAACTTACTTGTAGATGTCTGACAACATTCACAAGTTCTCGCATTGAATATGGATATGCAATAAGTCCTTGGTCTGCCATGAATCTTAAGTCGCCAAAAAGTTCAACTAACTTATTCAAAATATGTTCTGGAACATCTGGACCATACTGTTTCAACATAGCAAGTTCCGATTCTACCGTGGGATTATCAACTGCATAGCAGCTAAAAATATCTCCTAATATAAAAACAAATGAATGAAATTAGTATCAGTTTCTCAAAGGAAATAGACTTCCTACAAATTAGTAAAGGTGCAGGGTATTATTCTCATACAGCATAATAGGCTTAAATGCATTTAAGCAGGCGGTCCTGATGACTAAACGTGAAACTACATGACTTACCTTTGGCGAAGGTGAGGAGGAGTGACACCAACAGTGATTGGCAGAAACAAGCCACATCCCACTCTCCTCTCCACTTATTTTTAATAGATTTACATTTAAAAAAAGTTAGGTTAGTTTACATCACAAATTCGAGGCAGATTCATGCATAAAATTTCCGTAATCTATAGTATATCATGGTCAGTCTTCTTGTTGATAAGGCTTCTTCTTGTCAGCCTTTTCTTCTTGCTGGTAGTCTAGAGTGTTTTTAATAGATTTACATTTTGAACTAGTTAAAAAAAGATTAGGTTAGTTTATGTCACCAATTCAGGACGGATTCATGTGTAAAACTGTTATTATAATTTATAGTATATCAAGGTCAGGCACTGCCTTCTTCTTCCTTTTCTTCTCACAGATAGCCTGGAGTGCACATCCTGTTCTGGTTTCTACCGTTCATTTAGCTGATGATATCACTAGCCATTGATTTCCTATAATTACAGCTTGCTTTGGTGTATGGTATCACTGCTCATCGGATGCTGTAGAAATACTGACTTCAGCCCAGTGAAGAGGAAACATTGTAATAGACCTTACCAAACAAAAGTAAAAAAGCTCAGTGTCATGTGTAAGGGAGAGGAAAGTGGTGAGATGTGGCTTGTTTCTGCCAATCACTGTTGGCACCACTCCTCCTTGCCTTTGCCAAATGCAAATCACATAGTTTCATGTTAAATCATCAGGACCACCACCTTAAATGAATTTTTACTGCATAACATAATACAGAGTAGCATTCCTTTATCACATTACATTTATTATTTAACTTACTACAGTTAATTTGTTAAAATGTTAGGGGAGAAATTACTATTTTGAGCAGGGAAAAAGTTATTTCATGGAGAAGGAAATTATTTCCCCACAAACACAGCATTAAGAGACTTTGATCAGTTTAGTTTTAGAGAAAATAACTCCACCATAGTTTCATAAAAGATTAATTAAGCTTTGGGAAATCTATACTACCATTCCCAAATAGCAATTCGTTTTCTATTTAAATAAGGAAGAATCAGAGTATGAGGGGAAAATCTTTCACATGTAATTTTTCACACTACAATTCAAAAGTAAATATATCACATTCCACCATTTCTGGACAAGTGAAAATCAAACATATATTAAATTTCCTTCAAAAAATGGAGAAGAGCCTTATCCAGTGACTCTACCCTTATTTTTAAATAGATATTTCTAAAATATATTTGAGAAGTTAATAGCTGTTTAATAATTTTAAAAAAATTATTTGTTCATACTTTAAAAAGTAATACAGTAATTTTAAACTTACTATAATCAAAAGGGCAATAAGATAACATTGATGAATAAAATACTGACCAAGAGCTGCGAAGAAATCATTTCCAAGAAAGGGAAATCCGGGTCGGTTTGCAAGCACAATCATTCGAAATTCTGGATGCATTACCAATATTTTCTTATTCTGCTTACAACCTGCATCTGGGGGGAGGAGGAAAAAAAAAAGAAGTGTTTGATATATATATATTTTTTTTACATTAAATTACATTAGAATTAATATTCCATGTCATATTGTTGTTTGTCTGTTTGTTATTTGGTTTTTAGGAGCATTAGCAACTAAGGCCATATTGCTCCGGGAATATGCGGTGGTCATTCCCTGACCTTTCCGCATCCTCCGTATTTGGTGGTGACGGGCTCGAACCCCGGTCTAATCAAGAAGTGTGTGCAATGCACTGCTGCTCCTTCCCACCTGGCTACGGAGGCACCTGCAAAGTACTGCATATGGGTAGCAGCAACCCCAGAGAAATGTACCAATTGGGAGGTGTTACACTCAGGGTAGTTGAGAATGAAAGAGACCTGTGGATAACTGTGCAGTCAGATATGAAGTTTTCTGAGCAGAGCAGATAGGCTTCCAGAGCAGGTGATGGGATCTTGTCAATTATATACAGGAATTTTGCGAGCAGGGATAAGGAGGTGATTATCTTCTTGTATAAGGCAATGGTCAGGCCATACATTGAGTGCTGCATACAGGTCTGGAAGCCTCATTTTAGGAAGGATGTAGAGTTTCTAGAATGAGTACAGAGAAGGGCAACAAGACTGGTGAAGGGAACAAAGCTCTTATGAAGAAAGACAAGTTCTGCAAATTGCAGTTTCTGGAGACTAGGCACCTGTGAGGCAATCTGATTGAGGTGTATAAGTCCTTGAATGGATTGAGCAGGCTCAATGCTGATGGGATTCTTCCTCTTGCTCAGATTACAAACCTGAGGGGTATAGATTCAAACTGAGGAAAGACGGTTGTAGAATAGATGTGCGTAAGTTTGCCAGCGGGTAGTTGATTGCTGGAACAAACTTCCATCTGTTGTTGTGGAAGTTGATAGCTTAAATAAATTCAAAGCAAACTAGACAAACGGATTGATGAAATGGGAAGGGGTTGTATTTTTTTTTTTTTTTTTTTTTTTTTGGCTGATGCTCTATAAGCTTGCTTTCCTGCATCATGTGCCTCTATTAATGCTAATGTGGATTATTTGCGGTGACCCAAGAAGTGGGTGTCTTTCAACCTCTCGAAATGAAGATAGAGTTGCAAAAGTTTGAGAAATTGTTTCTAGAAGTAGCTTTATATCCCTAGTTATGATATTTACTTTACTCTGAACTTAGAGATTTTGTGGGTTATTACTTAGCATCAGTAAAACTTGTGCCGTTTGAAACTTGCAGTCATTGTGTAGTATCATTGTGTAAAAATGGTGGCTGATGAGTTAGATATGAATAAGGAGATGATTTGTCAAATTCTGCATGAAGATTTGGGGAAAAGAAAATTCTGCACAAAATTTGTACTACACAGCCTCACAGATGAGCAGAGGCAATGAAGAGTGTCATCATGTGAAGACTTCATCCAGACTTGTCAAGACAATCCTAATTTCCTTGACTGTACTGTCATGGAGATGAGTGTTGGGTATTTCAGTATGACCAGAGACAAAGCATCAGAACATGTAGTGAACTTCAAAATCATCACCAAGGCCCAAACAGTTTTGTTTACAGAGTCTAGGATCAAGGTGATGCTAATCATATTTTTCAACAAACAGGATATGATTCACAAGGAATTTGTTCCTGAAAGAGAGAGGAGAGAGTCAATGCTACATTCTACGCAGGTGCTTCAGAGTATTCAAGAGCATTTCCCAGGTGAGGCCAAAATTTCAAGTGAAAGGCAGCTGGTTCTTGTTGCACAACAATTCAAATGAAGACATTTCTGATGAAACATGACATTGCATAACTCAACCATCCACCCTATTCTCCCAATCTGGCAGGAGTGGACTTCTTCCTCTTTTCCAAGAGGAAACTGCCCTCAATAGAAAGAGATTTCAGAGTGTTAAGGACAAAAAAAAAAAAAAAAAAACATAACCGCTGAACTGAACACCTTTGCAGACTCTTTTCAGAAACTTTCCATTGCACCGGAAACTTTATTGCCATACCTCATGTATAATGCCTGGGGGAAAGATAAAAAATAATGTGATGATTTCATTTCATTTTTATGGTGGCATCTTCTAGTAATAATAATAACTATTTTTAAGTGCTTGACAATAGCTTGACCTGGATATAATACACTGTGCACTGCACTTAGTGTGGAACTTTCTGGGATATACAGAGTTGAAACATATAGCAAATCACAAAACTTTTCTGGGCATACCACCAAAGGGGTTAATAGAAATGAAAAGTAACTAATTAACTTTTCAAAAAAATTATTAACTAATAGCATATAACAGTAATTATTTATATTTCACTGCAAAAAAAATCAAACAATTTTCTCAAAATTTTTTAATGTACCTATTTCCTTCTGGATTTTAATAAAATAGAATTTTTCTTCTCTGTAAATCTGTCATATTGTCTATTCATTCCTCCAATGAATAGACAATATGACACACTGCAGTAAACAATTCTGATATGGTAAATGGATCACCTATAATATATTAAACAATTGGAATTATATGCAAACTGATAGTATAAAGAGAAATCTGAGTGACCACTATTATTGTTTTTTTTTTCCCTGCTTTTTACTATTCTATATCCTTCCTTTTTATTATGAGGGATGATAGGATGCTATTTCCTTACTAAACCACTGTTTTTCCTCTACATCAGGTTTTATATACAGTCTATTAGCCAACTTCTTCCTGTACTATCACTTATGCATTACCTTAATCAATTCTCACTCACATATATTATCACACACTTCTTTATTTTTGCCAACCGGGCTAGCCGGGTGGGTAAAGTGCCTGCCTGGCAATCCAAAGGTCGCGGGTTCGAATCCCGCCTCGAGCTTGGATCAAAGTACTGCAAAAATCTTGGGAGGTGCATTATGGCCACAGAAGCCAATGCGCCAACAACTACAAAAAAAAAAAAAAAAAACCCTTTCTTTATTTCAGTATCACGCACTTGTTGAGGTCGCATATTTCCACATACTTTTGCAGAAAGTACAGTTAAATATACATGGATCTGCTTCTCTTAAATACAGTAAAATAAACTACCATAGTTTTTTTTTTTTTCTTTATCCTTATCTCTCTCTCTCTCTCTCTGTGAGGTCAATGGCAAGGTTGGCCCAAGTTTTCTTGGTACCTTAGGCAGAAATTTTCAATTGCACCATTTAATATTGATTAGTGATGTAAAAATCCGTCTTTGCTGGATTTTTATATCTTTGCTATAAAAAAAAAATACATTTTTATAGAAATAAAAATTATATAGAAGAAGTCAGATAAGTTTTTTTTTGCTATATTTTCCCTCTTGGTAAAAATCAGTTCTCCACAATTAATCTTCCATTTACTAATTTCCTCATGGAGGAAAGACATTAACAATTACTTTATAACTAGGATTTTTTTTTATATTAACATTTTTTTTTTTTTTTTCATCAGAAGTCAATCACAGCCTTAACTAAGTTATAAAGCAAGACTCCTAGTGCATTATGTCATTCACTTTAAAACAGAAAACATGGAAATTGATGTAAATTATGTATTTCAATAATGTATTATAAACTTTGACTGCCAGATATTGTTATGTAAAGTTTAGGCACAAATCTCTCATGTTTCAGTGTAAAATTATAATGCAACTTGTTTGATATTTCCAAGAAACTGATACAAAGTCAAAGTCTGATACAAAGTAACTGGAAATATTCTCGTATTCTCGGGCTAAATCTAATGAAACAAAATAAATAACCAGTAGTATAGATTTAACATTAACATAAATATAATATACAAGGTGTATATACCTATATATATAAAATGCTTAGGTATGATGCCGAAATCAACTGCTAACTGTTGCCAGCGCCTGTTCACGAGGTTCACCTCGCATGACCACCATACTGGGCATTCTTTATTAATTTTTGTACTAACGTTTTTTGACTAAAGAAAGACAACCTATGCCTGAAAGCTATTGATGTATGTTTAATTTAACTGTTTATTTTATCTGTCTTCAATTTTAAAAAACCATTACAAGTTTTAAGAAGTGTAAAAATGGCTGAACAATGTGTAAGAATATTGAGAAAATGTAGAAGAAATGCTAATGAAACATTAGAGGAGAGATCTAATTGACTAAGAGACCGAAACAAGACTCTACAACTACGAAGATGGACAGAAAACAATTAAGGAAGAGAAGCAAGACTGGAAATGAGAAGATGGGCGAAACACCGTAGGACTAATCAAACAGAAGTACTGGATGCGAATAATGAACCAGCTGTAATTAATGCAGAAGGGTAAAACATAAGAAATATGTGTTACAACTGTGAGTATTGCAATGCAAGATATTGAGGACATGAGTTAAACACATCGAATAAATACACTAAATGCTGTCATTATGGAAAAGCTTTCACTTGACCCACTGTCTGAGACACCTACTCTATTACGAGAGCTGTTTACAGAGGACACATGTGAAGCAAATAACTACAGAGAACATATACGAGAATACAACTCCACAGTGGCATTCACATCAGTGAGCACAGAGATTAAATCATTGCCTGGAAATGACCCATACTGTTTTAGAATACACAGCCAGATTTACCATTTGGTCTCACCGCTATGTCCAAATGAGGCAAATAAGCCAGAAACAACTTTATATTTTCGATTCTGCTGAAGCAACAACAAAACGGCTTGAAAAATAATCAAACCAAGGGTGTATGGCTGAAGTAATGCAACAATTGGATGAGATGCTGCGACAAGTTAACCCATTTGCTGAGTCATATAAACAAATGCATCAAATAACCCAGGCCAATCCAACAATGAATGTGTGCATGGCATTTATACAAGACCTGGATTTAGATAAGAGATGATATAATGCACCTACATCCAAAACGGAGGTTGCTGCAATATCTGTTGCAGAAAATGGAGAACCACCAGCAAATAGAAACATACGCATATATCCCACAGGTGACTGCTGTAGAATTATATCACAACTAAACAAGAATGGTGAAGACTGAAGGATCTAGATTAAACTATTTATGACATAATCAGAAAGATGGCGTATGTTACACCGGGTACAACTAGTGTGTACACACACACTAGTTGTACCCGATATATATTAATTAAGAGTATTGAATATCCAGAGTTTTGATATTTTATTATTGTATAATTCGATGCTTTTAATCCAGTATTATTGGTCACCTTTTATCAGTATATTTTAACACAAATTACAAGAAGCATGTTTCTTGCTGGGTTTAACAATGAATATGAGCTAACATCAATCAAATTTCACATCATTCAGCAATTGTTAAACATATTTACCATCTGAACCTTCTAACACAATGTTTAAATTATAATATTATGGCTAGTGCATCAATTTGCTAGATTACATTTCATTTGAAAAATTTGTTGGAAATTTCAACAATAAAGAAATACAGTAAATAGTTAAAAAAATAAATAAAAAAAAACAAAATCCAAGTAGATCATTACCATCATTAATAGACTGTGCTAATGGCAGTCTAGATCTTGTCTATTTCTTTATGATTAACTTTATTGTGATAAGCAGGGTATTGTTTTGGTCCACTGGTCATAATTTGGAAAAAAGAAGCCTGTTTTGATGATAATTATTTCAGAAACAGTTATCATGAAATACTGTGCTTGCAATTCTGAGTTGCTCACTTATCATTTTCAAAATTTCACCAACATAAAGAGGAAGTACTCAACATGCAGAAATAAAAGTTAATCACAGACAACTTGGCAGAAAGTAGATGATAAATGCTACTGAGGTTCTCTACCTCTGCTTGGATTTTGACCAAAAAAAAAAAATCATAGAATGTTTTAGTAATGTAGTACCTGATATTATTCATAGCTCACATTATATAACAGTTCATCAAAATAATGCTAATGTGCACAGCCGACAATGAACTGATGAACTGATTCAAGATGACAATGACACTCCCAAAAGAGCATAGATTGCACAGGAACAGTATGCAGAGCGCTATAGTGACATACAACATCTGGTGACTGTAGCATCCTATGAATAATCTGTGGGCTCACATAGAACAATACATCCAAAATAGGCCATCCCTTTATCCAAAGCAATAGCTTGTCCTTAATGCCACACTGTTTTAATTTGTATAGCAATCTTTTATGTGCAATAGTATCAAAAGTTTTCCTGAAATACAGTATATGATATCAAAATTATTTTTTGCGTCCACTTTCTTCATTACTATATTATAGTGTCTTGTCCGATTAGTCAGACAAAAGATTGCCCTTAACAAATCTGTGCCGTGACTGCAGGATAACTGCATAACTTCATTAACTAGTGACACCATTATTTTCCCTGGAACAAAAGTTAAGCTAACAGGTCTGTAATCACTTATGTCACCCTTTTCTTCCCCTTTGTGATTTGGGGATATATGTGTATATACGATTCACATTTTAGTTTGTTTGTATATTTGTGTGCTCCATACATTTGCTTGATGGAGCATCTGCAAGAAATATAATAGTTATTTCTTGCAGATATTTCTATACAGGATATTTCATAACATATGGATGATATTATCCAAGTGCAAGTCAGGGAATTTATAGCTCCAAGAAACTGAGATAAGTTTTTGAAGACTTTTGCCATTTTATTGACTTAATTGTTGTACTATGTATAAGTATAGTGCGAAAGCATCAGTAATACATAGCCAAATCTGAATGAACAGAATATTAGCAAAGCGGCATCGTTTTAAGTTATATCTCATATTGTGAATACCTTCACAACGAGTTGCCATGGTATTGCACTACTTCGAATAAGTAACGTTTCACCTGAGAAGAAGACTAATGTTACTTATTCTCAGATGGATACCACCACCCAGACGGCACCGTTTCAGGGCTATTTGAGATAACTTAAAACGATGCCGCTTTGCTAATATTCTGTTCATTCAGATTTGGCTATGTATTACTGATGCTTTCGCACTATACTTATACATAGTCTAGACTTTTCCATAGCTTGAGGCTTATGCCCTAAATGCTTTATAGTCTAAATACATCATACACCATTAGGCATCTCTCATATTGTGGAGTTATATTTCATAACTGTTTTGCCATCATTGCATCACTCGGGTACCTACCCACCCACCCACCGAAGAAGGGCCAAATAACCCTGAAACGGTGCCGTCTGGGTGGTGGTATCCATCTGAGAATAAGTAACATTAGTCTTCTCCTCAGGTGAAGCGTTACTTATTCGAAGTAGTGCAATATCATGGCAACTCGTTGTGAAGGTATTCACAATATGAGATATAACTTAAAACGATGCCGCTTTGCTAATATTCTGTTCATTCAGATTTGGCTATGTATCACTGATGCTTTCGCACTATACTTATACATAGTCTAGACTTTTCCATAGCTTGAGGCTTACGCCCTAAATGCTTTATAGCTTAATTGTTGTATTAAATCATACTCTACAAGTAGCTTTATAGTCCTAGATACCCTTGTTATGTTATTTTTAATTCAGCTAGAGATTTTGTTTCATTTGAATCTTGACACCATTGTTATAGTTATAAAGTGAGTGGTACAGGAATTCCAATTTGTGGTAAATAGGTAGTCTTTAATTTTGAATCAATTAGGTTGGCATTAGTTGGATAATTTTGTAATATATTATAATTAACTTATAACTCCAAATCACATGTTGGGCATATATCTCTTGTGTTTAGCTATGAATATAACTAATTTAACATTGTGATAGTTATGGTATAGCATAACAAAACTAGACAGAATAATATGTATCACTGCATTTAGGAATCTATTAGCTTACTGTAACATTGTAATTAATTAATTAAATTTATAAATCTTATTAATTTTTCATTGTTACAATTCAATTAATTATATTCAAATGGAAATCATGTCACAGACTAGAGCAGCAAAGCAACGGGCACAAACTACTGGGAGTGCTGTAGCTTGTGGGAGAACAGAAGGGGGGGAATTCTCCAATGCATCACAGCCTAAAAAAATGTGCAACTAGTGAAATGTTTGCAGACTTTCTGGAACAGCACATGATCTAGCCAAGGAGAATGTCTTTGTGTGTGCTAGGTGCAGAGAGTGTCAAGAAATTAGGTGCCAACTCAGCATTCTGATGGGTGTCTATGAAAGTTTGAAGAGTAGAGTAGATGCCCTCGAAGGAATTAAACTGAGGGGGCCCATCAAGCTCTCAGCTGCCCAACTCGACACCAGAGCTCAGTCTTGTGCATCAGGCAACACAGCAGCATTATTCAAGGCAGAATGCACTAGTCCCATTGTAGCTAGTTATTGTCGGTGACCCTACTGTTAGGGAGATGAGAAATATATTGTGCAAAAAAGGGTAGGTGGAATAGGACAGTGCATGTTTATCAGGGGCAAAAGTTGGTGAAGAAAGGCTTAATTTCTGCAAATTGCAGCAGCTGGCACCTGCAAGGTGATCTGATTGAGATGTATAAGGCCTTGAATGGGTTGAGCATGCTGAATTCTGGTGGGATTCTTCTGCTTGCTCGGATTACAAAACCGAGGGAAGGATATAAATTCAAATTGAGGAAAGGCAGTTGAAAACAGATGTGCAGAAATTTGCCTTTAGCCAGCGGGTAGTTGATTGCTGGAACGAACTTCCATCTGTTGTTGTGGAAGTTGATAGCTTAAATAAATTCAAGGAAGAACTGGATAAACTTTTGGAGAGAATGGATGGGTGAAATGGGAAGTTTTTTTTTTTTTGTTGCTAATGCTGTATAAGGTTGCTTTCTTGCATATCATATGTCTCTGCTAATACCAATGCTAATATGAGTTATACTTTCAGGAGTGATTCAGGATGTAAAAGTCATGAAAAACGTTTCTATGAAGTTATGATCCAAGTATTCCACAAACTACACAAATGTTGTGATATGTTAACATAGCACAAACGTTACCTAATTTTACTGAGTTTAGTTTATTCATTATTTTTCATTTAGTATTCAGATCGTACAGAGACCCAGCTGACCTTCGGATGTATAGTGGTCAATGACTGAAATATGATACTTTTGGAGTTAGTTCACAAGTGCTAGTGTTTCCCTGAGGAAGTGGTGCTTGTGGTCTCCAGACTATTTAAATTTTGTTTATTATAGAAATAGCACTCTTCCTGTGATGGGTGCCTCTTTGGGGGAGGTGTTGCATTCCAGTGCAGGAAATAAGTGATGCTTTGTGGTTTTATTTTTATGATTTCATTTTATTTTGAATGTTAGGTATCTTGGTACTTAGGTAGTAGAATCACAACTTGCCAAGTATAACCTAAGATTATTTGCCACAACAGTTTCATGGAATATTAGCATGCCTTTTTATTACAAGAATTGAAGATGTATCCCCATGTGTCTTCATGGTAAATTTAATTCACTACACTTGCAGGACTGTTTTTTCCACTTACTGAAAATATTTATTTTTTTCATAATTTCAGGTGTTTTATATGTCTGCAAAGTCTTGTTTTCAAATCTGTGCAGTTATTTACTGTATCTTAAAAGATTTTTTTTAATAACAAGTATAATTCTATTAATTTACTGCTACAACCACTTGAGATAAAGTAACATGTTACAACAGTATACTTAGGTACTGTTGTAACATGTTAGTTTATCTCACCTTAGAACCTATAGTGCCTGCATGTTGATTTTCAAATGAAACTATTAGAAGTCATAGATCAAATTAAACCACAGTAATCAAGGGGTGATTATTTGTGATGGATAGACCTGCAGAAGAAACAAAGTATAGATCTGTGGTATTCTAGAAAATACCATAAATTTACATCTGAGAAGTCTTACCTAAAGCATGCACGATGCGTCGTCCATCTGAAAGCAGCATTTCACCTGACTCGACAAGGGATTTCAATACACAAGTAACATGTGTAGGAGCTTTGTCTGCTTCATCCACTACAAGGACATAACCTTTCTGCACAGCTCTTACCTGTAAAGATAATAACAGTAAGCAGAAGAATATTTTAACAAGAGAACTAACCTTTTATTAACAAAGAGTTTAAAGTTTATTAACAAAGAGTTTATTCAAAAGGATTTATGGAAACAAACAAAACTTTCACATAAAAACAATGCAACTGCATTATTCTGATGTATCAAAAATTTAAAAACTTCAAAACATACCCCTTAAGAAAAAACATGCTCTCATAATAGTTCGTCAAAACCAATAAAATAAATTAGGGCACTAAATGCCACCAGAAACCTTAGCATAAAACATTCAATTGCTATCCTTAGATGGTAAACCAATAAAATATGAAGTTGTTACAAAATCATATTTATATTTTTAGAAAGTACTTAGATGTGTAAGAGGCTAATACTCTGGCAAAGGGCTATTTACTTGGGATCAGTTGAAAGTATTGGTGATGGTGGTTTTTATTGGATTCCCATAAAAACAATGCAGTTGCATTGTTTTTATGGGAATTGATCTTTTCGTCTTTCTAATTTTATTCAAGAATGTTCTGGTGAGTGTCGAGGTGAATTTCATAAAAGATGCTGCCTGCAAGTCAATAAGTTCTTCGTTAGATAATTCCTTCTCTTCTTCCTCTATTAACTCTTCCATGTGTTTGATATCAACCTCCAACTCAAGTAGCTCTGCAATCTTTACAGTCTTATCTGTAACCTCTTCATATGATTCGTCTTTTTTAATCTTTCAAAGCCACGTACCGTGGGCATATTTTCTTCCATGCGCTATTTAAACAACTTTTAGTAATTTCCACCCAGGCCTTATTAATGTTTAAGATGGCTTGGTAAATACTTTAAGATTTCCAAAAGTCTCTTAACGTAAAATTTTTCTCATTGTCTATTGCAGACATGCTTGAGCAAATGTTGTGCATTAATAGTATGCTTTTAAATTTGAAATAACATCCTGATCTGTAGGTTGGATGAGTGAAGCTGTGTTTGGTGGTAGAAATAGAAGATATGAAGTTTTCTGAGCAGTGCAGACAGGTTGCAAGAGTAGCTCATGGTGTATTGTTGATGATATATAGGAATTTTTCTTGCAGGGATAAGGAGGTCATTATTCCCTTGTATAAGGCAATGGTCAGGCCACACCTAGAGTACTGTATACAGGTCTGGAGGCCTCATTTCAAGAAGGATGTAGAGATGCTGGAACGAGTACAGAGAAGGGCAACAAGATTGGTGAATGGAACAAAAGGGTGCTCTTACGAAGAAAGGCTTAAGTTTTGCAAATTACAGTGTCTGGAGACTAGGCACCAGTGAGGTGATCTGATAGAGGTGCATAAAGTCTTGAATGGTTTGAGCATGCTCAATGCTGATGTGATTCTTCCTCTTGCTCAGAATAATCACCTGAGAGAGCAGAAATTCAAATTGAGGAAAGACAGATGTAGGATAGACGTGAGGAAATTTGCCTTTAGCCAGCGGGTGGTTGGTTGATGGAACAGACTTCCATCCCTTGTCGTGGAGGTTGATAGCCTGAATAAGTTTAAGGCTCAGCTGGACAGGTATTTCGAACGAACAGAGGGGTGAAGTGGAAGTGGTTATTTATTTAATTTTTTTTTTTTTTTTTCCGGCTGATGCTGCATAAGCTTGTTTTCTTGCATCAAATGCCTCTACTAATGCTAAAGGTCTTTAGTTGAATCTGTTGAATATAAAAAAAAAAATATGACTCTAGCATTCGGATTGAAATCATCTAGATGCGTAGGATGTCCAGGAGCATTATCTAATAGAAACAAGGCACCTCCGTAGCCAGTTGGGAAGGAGCAGTATTGCGTAGCACACGCTTCTTGATTAGACTGGGGTTTGAGCCCATCACCACCAAATACGGAGGATGCGGAAAGGTCAGGGAATGACCACCGCATATCCCGGAGCAATATGGCCTTAGTTGCTAATGCTCCTAAAAACCAAATCCATGCTCTCTGGGTCGATCGGAAATGTAAGGGTAGGGTGGCTTTATTGATGCCCTTAAATGCACGAGGTTTTCCAAAATGGTACACAAGCAATGGTTTTAATCTGTAATCTCCTGCTGCATTAGCCCCAAGCAAGAGCATGGCCCTATCTCTTGACACCTTGAAACCTGGCATTGTCTTTTTCTCTTTGGCAATGTATGTTTGATCTGGCATTTTTTTCCAATACAGAGCAGTCTCGTCAAAGTTAAAAATTTGCTACATTGAATAGCCATCTTCATTAATAATTTTTTCCAACACATCCAAAATTTCTCTTCAGCTGCAGAATCGGTACTGGCATTTCAATCTGGCAACTTCACCGCCTACTTTAGTGGATATCAGCGTGATGCTTGAACCTATTAAACCACTCGTTGCTTGCCAAGAACTTGGGTTGGGGTTTGCCGTACTTATCCTTAATATCTTTATAATTACTTGTTGCTTTTGCTTGAATGGTCATTAGACTCGGGTGCACTTGCTTCTGAATCTGATTTTCCATCCATATTATTAACAGCTGTTTCATCTTCAATATAGCACCTGAAAGCTGTTTTGTGATCACTGTTGATCTTAAGTGCGTCGATCCTTTGACATATTCTTTTATATGTGCACTGTCCTTTAAAATAGTATTCACTGTGAAAGCAGTGAGATCTAATTCCCTTGCAATAGATGACAAACTTTGTCATATATACATAACTTACTTTTCAGCACCAAACACAGTGTACTGAAAGCACTACACAGGTTCATGCACACATTCAACTTTTAGTACAAACAACTCTTTCACATAATAGACAATATCTGTAAATTCAATCTTAAAAACCCACACAATAAAATGGGTACAGAAGAAGCTATCATAATCTTAAATTTCCAAAGTAAAATGATGGATAACATCAACATTAATAAATATTTCAATCATCATAATGATTTGCTTCCTAACAACAGCCAAAACATCAACATAAAAGTTAAATATAAATATAAGAAACCATTTGGGATACTAGCCTGAAACTAAAAATCCATAGCAACCAATTTAATATTCTATAACACAGACATTAATGACTGCATCTGCAAACATAGTAATATGCAACAATATATTGATCCTGACCATGGGCACATCATCACAGGAAATTTAAGTATCATTGCAGACCCAACACTCAGATATATACTAGCCCAAGGATTTAAATTCAGACCATGTAACAAAATAAATCTAACTACTTTCAAGAAACAGCTATATCAAGACCTATTAAACTACTGCTTTTGACTAGCACATAAACATAACACACCAATAGAGGCATACCATATGTAGATTAACAATACATTCACGTTATTAAAATATAAATTTACATCACTAAGTTCAAATAGATATAGCCAGTACAAATTCAGCTACTATAACCTAGCTAAACTAAAACAAAAACTGCTAGAGATACATAAAGACTTCATCATTACATTACACCAGTAGATAAAGCATCAAATAACTATGCCTTTAATTTCAAAACATTTTATGCACACCTTTTTGAGAACTGAACTTAACTCCAGCAACACATACAAACCTATATCTAGTTCCTGCAATATTATTACAAAGAAACTTATAGACTTTAACAAAAGATTAAAACTGAACATTAGCAATTACAGTCTGCCATATATATATACTTCATTCCAAAATTCCACAAAAAACCCATAGGATTCAGATTTATAACGTCCTGCAAGAATAGTTATGTACACAAACCAGGCAAAACTCGAACGGCTACTGCAACCCTTGTTGAACATCATACAAAATAGCAGAATTATAGGCAATAACCTACCAGTATTAAAATCCTTAGAGAATTACAATATTTCCAGTATACAAACTTTTGACTTCCGCAGCTTATTTACAAGTATTAACCAAACCAAGCTAAAAACAGTACTCAAAGATATATACGCAAAATATAGAGAGAATATAACCTGCAATACCAATTACTGAACAATCTAGCGAACTTATGTATCTCCAATAACTTTGTATACAATGGCAAGACAGCATATCTACAAACTAACGGAACACCTATGGGAAGTTCTGCTTCATGCATAATAGCTAATCTATATCTATATTGATCTGAAAACTCATTTCCATAGGATTTTAACTTCTACAGATATATAGATGACCTCATAGTTATTAACTGCCCAAACTTCATTAAGGAATATGGACACATACCCCAATGAACTCAAACTGGAAAAAACAAATAACAATGATACTACAGCCTATTTTCTGGATCTTGAAATTACAGTAATAAACAACAAAGCTACCATCAACCTGTACACAACAAACGTGACGCATTTAATTTTAATATAGTCAATCTCACCCAATATATCTAGAGTGCATGCCAACGTTATACTAGTGCAAAGCATCAGAATAGCAACCATCTGCAGCAATAAGGAAATAACCATCAATAACATCAAGATGCTATACAAAAAACTGACAAACAACCTTTTTCCTACAGCATATCTTTGCTACGACTTCTGTAAAGCCCTCAACATTGTGAAGGATAAAAAAACTATGGGACATCAATGTAGACAGCATAATTAACAATAATTGATGACAAAAAACCCATATACACCATAAATAGTATGCAAAATATAGGCCTTTGTGGTGTCTTACAGCTTAGAAAACCTGTACCCACAAATTGGCCTAATACACTGTGCTAATAAATATTTACATTTATTAGCACAGTAGCCGAGTGGGCAGGAGCGGGAGTGCAGTAGCACACGCTCTTTGAGTAGACCGGGGTTCAAGCCCCTGACTGCTGAATACAGCCGATCTGCCAACCCACACTAGACCAGCGTGGCAGATTATGGTCCATTTCCCTCAACATGAATTGTTGAGGAGGCTTCCATCCTGCAGTGGGTTGATAATTGCTGCACTTTACTTTTTTTTTTTTTTATTAACCATGTATATAATTTAATTTTATTTTATTTTCATTATCTACTTGCCATATATTTTTCTCACTCACACAACTGACTTTAAATATGTGATGTACTCACTCCCAGACCTTCGTTCAGGGTCCTAACTATAGGAATGGGTTTGCAACGCTGAACTACCCGAGCCCAACTACTTATCTCTACTTCATTCTTCTTTCTGATTTACTTGCTCCTACTTCTTATGTCCTGTGAGCCATTAGTTTACCGAATGCAATATGTGAGATACTACCTTCTTACTTTACCCAATCTATTTTTTGCCTTTACAAAGTTTAGCTGATTTTCACTGCTACTTTGAAAGCTATTATATCTCTCAACTATCCTGGGCAGTTTGGGCACCTGTATTTAATAGCGTTCATCACCACATATTGCAATTCAATTTATACAGACACCATACCATAATTTTTTTTACATCCTTTTTTTTTTTTTTTTTTTTCTTCACGCCATTTTCTAACGCTAGGAGCCGCTAGTGTACCTACACACAAATATACTGGTATGGCACCATCTTGGTCATTTGATCAGTTTCAGTCTTACAAGGTAACGGGTAAGTTCCTTTCTTCTTGCCTATTTCTACATTCCAATATCATTACTTAAGTTTTTTCAATTCTTTTTACTTGCTTCTGTAAGGTCATCCATGATCTGCATGCCCTACGTAATATAATTACATTTATTAGCACAATTTATTAGACCTTATTCTTGCCGCAAAATTTCAAAATTTCGTTCTCAACACATGTTTACAGAACACGTGTACCATAGCATACAGAACATGTCAGAAACAGAAGCAAGAACATTGCCGTCTTTCTCATAATTTTGGTGGATGGCCTCTGATGAAGACACTGAAATTGTGAAAAATACTGCAATGTAATCTTATTTTGGTTTCCTTTTCCTTTCTTATTTTTAATTTCTTGCCAACTAATTGTCTCTCTCTTTTTCATATCTTCCCTGGTCACCTCATCCTACCATATATCGCTACATTCCTTATCCATTTAGTCGAGTTCACTTCTGGTGTATACCGTAGATTCAATAGGTTTAAACAAAAATCTTCTTCTTCACACTTTCTACATACGATATATATATATATATATATATATATATATATATACACACACACACACACACACACACACGGCTGTAGGGTACATTTTGCTAATGCAGTGTCCCTGATCCATAATCAACATTATCTTCCTTTTCGTACGATTACTTAGCATTTTAATACTATTATTCTTTTATTATATATATATAAAGTATATTGTATGTAGAAAGTGTGAAGAAGATTTTGATTTAAACCTATTGAATACACGGTATACACTGTGAGCTCGACTAAATGGATAAGGAATGTAGCAATATATGGTATGAAAAAGAAGAAATAGACAGGAAATTAAAAATAAAGATAGGAAGTGAAAAGGCAACCAAAATAAGATAACATTGCGGTGTCCTTCACAATTTCAGTGTCATCATCAGAGGTCATCCACCGAAATTATGAAAAAGACAGCAATGTTCTTGCTTCTGTTTCCGACATGTTCATAAGGAACATGTTCTGTATGCATACAGAACATGTCAGAAACAGCAACAAGAACATTGCTGTTTTTTTTAATTTCGGTGGATGACCTCTGATGATGACACTGAAATTGTGAAAGACACTGCAATGTTATCTTACTTTGGTCACCTTTTCACTTCTTATCTTTATTTTTAATTTCCTGTCTATTTCTTCTTTTTCATACCATATATCGCTACATTCCTTATCCATTTAGTCAAGCTCGCAGTGTATACCGTGTATTCAATAGGTTTAAATCAAAATCTTCTTCACACTTTCTATATACAATACACTTTATATACAGTAATACCCCGACTTATGCTACCCCGACTTACGCGAACTCGGAGTTACGCGGTTCTTGATTTTTTTCGTTTGGCAACGCTGCCGCCAACTATCTTCAAGGTCGTTTTTCATATGTTATCGATATCCGGTGCGATGGCGGAGATTGAGAGCGAAAGATGAACAAAATTCAACTTTGTTGCTTTTATGTTTTTTATATCAGTGAAGGGGAAACACATTTCACCATAATAACGTAAAAACCAACACAATTCCAGCTATCGGTATAATCGCAAATGCAATTAGATCGAGTTTACTAACCAGTTTATAACAGATTTCACTAGCAGAAACGCAACTGGATTTTTATTGTTTTATGGTAGTAACCCCTAGAAATGTGAGGTGTTAATAGTGTATCTCTGCCTTTAGGGTGTTGTTTATTCAGTTGCTAGATGCGCGCAGCTTTGTTTATGCGTATCAAGCGTGCCTCCTCGTTTTGTAATTGTGCTTTATTCCCTAAAAATGAGTAAAATACTTAATTAAAAGGTGTGAAAAGGAAGCGTCCTGGTGAAGACACTGCAGATTCAGAGAGAAAAAGAAAAGCAATTATCGATAAACAGAGGCGGACTGGTCAAAAATTCTTACCCGGGAAAATTTATAGTGGCCTCATACTATGGTTCATGGCCAAAATCACACTGGCCCACCGGGGTTTCCCCGGTAAGGCTTATGGCCAGTCCACCTCTGTCAATAGAGAAAAAATATGAAATTGTGAAACGCTTTGAGCGAAATGAAAGACCATGTGATATTGCACGTGCTACAGGCCTAAATGAAGCAACGGCGAAAAGCACATGACAATTGCAAACTTGACAGGTTGAAAATTGAAAAGGGCTCAATTGTAAAGGGCTTAAAAATTTTAGAAAACAGACTCCAACGAAGAACGCGTTATAGCTACAAAGCAAGGAATAAAAAAAATTATTAGCTTGCTACGAAGAAATTCTGCGTGAAAAAAAGAACGCGCTGTGTCGTCAGACGAATTTGCTAGATTTTATGAAGCCATCGACATCGAAATAACTTTTTGACGTAAGTCATTTGTTTTTTTTAATACATATTTTGTATTAATATGTATAAAGAACTGCAATTTTATTAATATTTTTCTTCTAAACTAGTGTTTTTGTTAGTCCTTGGTCCCAATTAAGCAAAATTTATATGTATTTATATGCAAAGTTGTACCCCGACTTACGCGAATTCGACTTACGCGATTTTCGTCGGACCCACCTATCGCGTAACTTCGGGGTATTACTGTATATATATATATAAATACACATTATGGCTGTAGGGTACGTTTTGCTAATGCAGTGTCCCTGATCCATAATCAATGTTATCTTCCTTTTTGTATAGTCACACATTCCACCCCCATGATTGATTTCCTTCTTAATACAATTATTCTTTACTATATATATATATATATATATATATATATATATATATATATATTTGAGATAATGTGAGCTTGCACAAGCAGAAACTGAAGAATTCAGATCTAAAAGTTGATGAAACCAAATAAGATAATACATATATACATGTAGAGTATATTACTGCAAAGAAAAAAATAACTAACAATGATTTATTTTAAGACTCCTTACATTTTTTGGCTAAAAAGCCAAAATTTCGAATTTTGACTAATTTAAATATCAAATATCATTTAATATTTAAAAGCATCTCTCTATAAATATATAGAATTTTAATTTTTACAAATTCTTTGAAAAAACTCAATCCGGCTATGGTGTCAGGAACCCCCCAACACACACACAAGAAAAGGTTAATGGTATGATCCTCAGGTATAAATTCATAATGAACTGTTCCATTAGAATCAAAAAAAATATTCGAGCTTACCTTTATTATTAGACCTGCCAATCTAAATTTTTTTTCTTTTTGGAAGACCCATTCAGAGAAAAGAGTAATTTTATGGAGAGAAGAATAGAGAACTATATGTTTTAACTCCTGTGACTATTGCTTTTAGAAATTCTGGGATCACAGTCGCAAATTTAAACCAGTTCTTTTGAAAGTCTGACTCTTGTTTCTATGTGATCTGCTGTTAATAACTAAGAATTTAAGAAGTTACAATCTTTTCATATTTAAAATATCAGATATGATGGTATGGAAACTACCATTTCAGAAGTTTCTTTGATTCTTATTTGACAATTAGTCAGAATAATGCTTCTAATGTGGGAAACAAGTTCATCATTTGTTGATGTGCAACTTCTCCCAAAATTTGTCATCCTCAGTAATATTACATCCATCTTTGAAGTGCTTTTACTATTTAAATATCCTGTCACTTCAGACTGGGCATACTGAACTAACACACAATTTTTTGTTCAGAGCTGTTGACCTTCACTCCCCAACATATTATTTGAATGAATGCCATGGAATTAATTCTTTTAACTATTTAACGTACACTGATTGATTGTGTTTTATTAATAATTCACATTTAACATGTGCCCGAGCCTTCTACACAGATTTTAACAAATACCAATTCTGGTACCAAGTCTGACGTTTTACCTTTTTAAAAAAATACAAATTTATAACATTCTGTTTAACCACGACAATTTTATAACATAGCTAACTCTACACTGAGTCACTGTAAAAGAAGTTAAAAAGAATGGTATAGTAAAATATGTAATCTACTATTTCATTTTAGCCAGACCCTTTAGTATGGAAACCTTTTGCATGATCACCAAACAACAGTTTTTCCCTTTAAAAATGGTCTTGGCACATTATGGCCTTATATCCTGCTGAGATACAACAAAATTGCACCAAACGCCTGCATCTATGCAGCAAAATTTTGAACAAAACTCAAATAAGAAAGTTAACAAATGCTCCTATACCCCTAAGAAGAAAATACTGTTTGTAGAATAAAGAAATTACATTCCAAATACTATTCTAATAATATTAACACCTACTAATGGAGAATCTTCATATATAATTCTTCCATCTTTTACAGTTGGTTGAAGAGTCAAAGTCTGTACAGAAGTATCCCTGAAAAAAAAAAAAAAAAATAATAAATAAATAATAAGAATATTCATTTGATACAGATCTGTCCGATATCCTATATAAAGAATAACTTACACTTGAATTAAATTTACAGTTTGTCTTTAAAAGAGACATATGCATTTATAACAGTGGACATAAAGGATACTTGTGTCAATCTGATACTTTAATTAGTTTTAGCATTGGATTAGTACACTGCATGGAAGTTTGCTCCAACAATCAACTATTCATTGGCTAAGAGCAAATTTCCACATATCTATCCTGCAACCTTCTTCAATTTAAATTTATGCTGCCCGCCCTCACATGTTGTATGAAAAAGAGAAAGGATGCCATCAGCTTACTCAATCTATTCAAAGCACTACACACCTCAATCAGATCTCCTAACAAGTGCCTAGTTTCCAGAAGCTACAATTTGCAGGACTGAAACCTTTCAGTCTGCAATTTAATAGCTTGTCATATGTAGAAAGGGACAAACAAAACTGTTTGCTCTTTCTACATATGAATGGCATTAACTATTGGCCTTCTAAATATGAATATATTTCCCAACTGTTAATGATCCTGTTTTGTTGATGATCATTAAAATAAATAAATATCATGCATCTACATTCATTCACAAAAAAGTTTTTAGGGATGGAAATGCCGGAAGTACATCAAGTTATAACTGGAAGCTAAAAGTAAATAAAGCATCTGGGGCTGATAGGTTCTATCCGGTTATATTAAAAGAAGCGCAGCAAAAGAGGTAAGCAAACCTGTGGTCATATATAAGAGCATCCTTGAAATCAGAGAAGGTTCCTAAATAATTGATGTATGCAAACGTCTCTTCTATTCACAAAGGGGGATAAAAGGGTGACGTGAGCAACTATAGGCCTGTAAGCTTGACTTCTGTTCCAGGGAAAATAATGAAGTCAGTGGTTAAATAAATACTGCAGGATCATCTTAAAAGGAAAGGAATTATACAGAAATCATAGCATGAGTTTGTTAAGAGGGTGGGGGATCCTATCTAACCAATCTAATTATTTAGATTGGTTAGATGCAATAACAAAGGAACTGGATGCAAATAATAATTCTGATATAATTATATTTAGATTTCATAAAGCCTTTGACACTAATCTACAAGAAAGGCTGCTGTACAAATTGGAGCAGAGTGGCATCAGAGGCAAGTTACTACTATGGATAAAGGTATCTGAAGATAGAGGGGTATTTATAAATGGGCACTGCTCTTCTCGAAATAATGTTATTATTGGAGTTCCCCACATTTCAGTACTGGACCAATTGTTGTTTTCTATATTTATTAATCATATTGATAAAGGCATATCAGGCTTAATGACTAAGTTTGCATAACAACACTGACAGAGTGATTAATGACAATAATTAAGCAGATGGACTTCTCAGTCCATCTGCCTAATTCTTGAAGTTTAACATTGGACTTCTCAGTCCAATGTTAAACTTCAATAGTCACTTCTCAGTGGCTATTGAAGTTTAACATTGACAAATGCAAGGTACTTAAGCAATGGGATTAGAAGGGAACAAAAGGTAGTCTTTTAGAAAAAGTGCTTAAGGCTTTAAATGGACTGATTCTTACTCTTTCTTGGAAAACACACACACACACACACAAAGAGACAAATTTAAATTAAAAAAATACAACAAAGACAGCTGTATCATAGATGTGTGAAAATTTTCTTTTGGCCAGACAGTAATTGACTGATGAAATAAACTACCAGCTGGTTTTGTAGAAGTGGGTACATTTTTTCCCCTATATATGTATAATTCAGTGTACAAGTGTAAAAAAATATTATACATTCTCTATAACTCGTTTAACTTCGGAAAAATTATCATAAATGATAGCAAAAAAGTTGTATTTAAATAATGTATAATCAGTATACCTGTTATTGTCCGTAAAAATGTTTGCTACTAAGGGGATTTTCTCTTGTATTCCTGCTTACTCTCCCTCACAAAGAAACAGCAGTAATCCCCCATCATTACAGGATCCCAGCAACCTTGGTACCGCTTTACCATCATGGAAATATGTTAATCGTATATATAGCTTAGCTTAATTGTCAGCACTCACCTCATAGTAATCCGCTTAGCTGGTGGAGAGATTTACCACATACATAGTGGTTATAGGATTCTAATATCTTACAGGGATTATGGGTTTAAAATTAAGTTATGGGCTATAAAAAAAATTTTTAAGAAAGGAAAGTGCACCTTCCATTCTATGGCTGCCTAATTAAATTTAAATGAAGAGAAAAAAAAAAAAAAAAAAAAATAGAAGCTAATAATCGCGCATGAGCGACTTTCGAGATTCCTCGTCTTCAGTTAGCTATAGTGGAGGGGGGGAAGAGAGCGCGCTTGTGTATACGAGTGGGTTCCCGAAATGCATTTCAGTGCACGTGGAAACTTAATACGTGCTAAATTCCAAATGGGGGAGAAATTGGCGGGAATCTTTTTGTTTTAAACATGTTTGTTTGATTGTTTATCTGATTGTTTGTCTGATTGTTTATCACAAGAAAACCAAGGCCAGAATAGATTGCTAAAATTAATAGAATTAGCTTATATCTGTTAAAATAAATCAATATTTCATACATTACTCGCTAGATTATGGGAAACTGGCATTGGTTAAAAACAACATTTAATTTCTTGGAGGTAAAAATCGTGTTGGCTAGTGTAATCTAAGGCTAATACTAATAACTCTGAGAAGTTCCAAGTATGGTCCTCTGCCTAAGCATGGTGGGTAGCAAGTGACTGATTCTGGGAATTGTAAATGCCTGCTTTATATTCTTTGACCCTTATGAATAAATTTTGTTTACTCTTCCTACAGAAGAGTTGGTGTAGTCCCTATCCTTAGTGCTGGTCATAAGGGTATGAAATTTTGGTGAGGTGTGTTGTGGGGAGGGGTGGAGAGTTTGATAGTCTTAGATTCTCAGAATCTAGTGACTAAATTGAGTTTCCTATCTATTTTTTGAAATTTTATTACTAATGACAGGAGTATATGGTATGCAAATATATATATATGTGTTGTTATTATCAGTGTTTTTTATGTGATATTGGGCCTCTCCACTTATTTTGTAATCTTACTGGTTTTATTAATAATGTTGCTGGAATAACTATTATTTTTAAAGGTAAGATAAATATTATTGAGTTTAATCTTGAGAGCTTCTCCTTTGGTAGGTGGCTAGCTATTAAAATGAAACCTTTTTGAAATACTTTTCCTGTGTCTATTTTCTATAGATATTTGTTACGAGGTTACCTTTTTGATTGAAGAGCTTTGAGTCCATATGAAATGAGGCATTTTCTTTTCTTCTACTTTGATTTTAAATAAGATGTCTGGATGGAGTTCATTAATGAAGCAATGGAATCCATGAAGTTCTTCTTGGTCATGAATATTGCTAAAACTAACTAAATTTGTATCGGTAAGGGAATAGCAAACCTTGGGGATAGCAAACTCTCCAACCAATCCCATTAGTTAATTTTGCACCAGGAAAAATCTTATTGGTTACCTCTTTTTCCACCAGGGATAAGGTACTGGTCATTCTCCATGTCGATAGTGAGAAACCAACTTTTTGTAATGAAAAGTCTCTCTAATAACAGTTAAATAAGCTCAGCCACATCAATGTAATTCATACATTCAAATATGGTAATTTCATGCGAAGCCGTTACAAAAGAGAAACGTAAGTAAACTTACCCATAAAGGTTTTTAAATTTTAAGTTTGTTTTGGCATTTCTGATTTAGCAGTTAAGAAAAATGGTTTTTTTATTTATTCATATTTTTTTTAATGTTTACATATGATTGGTGATAACTCAATGAACTTACCTATGTAGCTGAATATATTCTCGAGGTCGATTTAAAAGTTGTAAGAAGCGATCCACAATTTTATTTTTACCCACACCTTGATTTCCTACTAATAATAAATGCTCTCCAAGAAGAAAATCTTTCATCATATCTTCTAAGATTGAAATATGCTATGCAACAAAAATAAAAATAATAAATCATATACAGCAACACAAAAACAAGATTTTTCAGCTATTAATGATAAAAATGCAATTTCACTTTAAAAAAGAAGACTAAATACTAAACTTAAAAAAATATTATTAATACAAAATGTAACTTAAAGTTTATTCAATTTATAGGTGGATTATGTGTCCAAAAAATTAACTGGAAATCCCTGTAAAGTTAAGGGCCTGTGGAAAAATGGATGTTAGGATCTTGACTCAAGATATTTTTGTATAAAATATATTTTAGTATTGCATTAATTTATTTTATATATGTTGACTGTCCCTTATTCTGCCAGGAATACATTGAACATAAAAATCTAGAGGTTATCCCATTGTGGAGTTTGTGGTAAAAATTAATTTAATGCGACTCAGAAACTCCCCCGATAATGAAAGTTAGACAGTGCTCATTCAACAACAAGAAAGACAGGTACTGTATTCCAAATATTGAGCAACTGTCCAAGGTGTTACCCAGCATATAGGAATCAAAGTTAAATGTGTAAAGAAATGTAAAAGCCTTTTCATCATGTATGCACAAAAGAACTGTTGTCATAATTTGCCAGCTATGGATCTGCATTTTCCTATTGGTAGAAATGGTTGAAAATCTGTCTGCAGATTTTGATTTTAGATGAAAAAATAAAATGATGGCTAGTAATATTTCGTTTGTTTTCAGTAATTTATACATTCACTACCAGTTTACTTTGTTAATAGCAGCTATGAGTCTGCAGCATCAAATTTAATGTCTCAATAATAGTGTCGCATTGAATTGATTGATTGACTGACAAATGGACTTAATGAAAGGTTCAGAATCATTAGCATTAGTAAAGGCACATGATGCAAAAAAGCAAGCTTATATAGCATCAGCCAAAAAAAAAAAAAAAAAAACCCCTTCTCATTTTACCCATCCACTCACTCCAAATGTTTGTCTACTTCTGCCTTGAATCTATTCAAGCTATCAAACTCTACAATGACAGATGGAAGTTTGTTCCAGCAATCAACCACCCTCTGGCTAAAGGCAAACTTCTGCACATCTATCCTACAACTGTCTTCCCTCAATTTTCATTATGTATGCACAAAAGAACTGTTGTCATAATTTGCCTGCTATGGATCTGCATTTTCGTATTGGTAGAAATGGTTGAAAAGCTGTCTGCAGATTTTGATTTTAGATGTAAAAAGAAAATGAATTCTGATGGCTAGTAATATTTACTTTGTTTCAGTAATTTATACATTCAATAGCTGTTAATAATCTGAATCATCAGGATGGTGACAGATACTTCCAGGTTTATGAATGCACAGCTATACAAAGTTTCTCATAACAACATATAACCAACAATTACAATGCAGGGTTAGATTTGATAAAAAACATTCAAGTACCCAAGCTGAAATGGATGAAGAATGATCCAAGCAACTGTACGCAATCCATAAAACTGGGTCTCAAAACCAAACTGAGAATAAGCAAAATCAGCAAAAAGCAAAATCATGAAACTGAAAAGTTCTTGTAATAAAAAAATAATAATAATTATGTGCTTCACGGTTGGTGTGGAGGGAGAGATTTCAGCACAGTAGTTGAAATAAAATAAAATTCTTACTTTACTGAGTTTGATTTTGATTACGAGATATCTGTGCTCCCGTTGAAGACTGAGAACTCAACCTTAAGGCATGGGCCTATGCTCAATTTACAGATAAATACCATTATCCATGGTTTTGTCTAACTTTGCCTAATATTTTTTTAAACTGTGTAGCAATACCAAAGAAAAGCTGAATCCACTATAGTGGGTTAACAATTTGAGACACTACTAGAACAGCTATTTCAAAGCTTACTGGCTTCTAATAAGCTGGCAGGTGGTCTCTATTAGCATATGTATCCAGAACACTGAATAATGTATTCTGTCAAACTGAAGAGCCAAGTGGTGTATGGAGGTAAAACTGTCATTTACACGTGCACAATGAAGATTATTACACCTACCTTTAATCTCTATAATTTGCCCATGATTGCGCTATCAGCATTTGAAATCAAATAAAATTTGAACACTATACTGTGTTCAATTTTGATCAAATTGTAGGTTAGTTCCCTCATTTGTCAAATAAAATAAAACATAAGAAAAGCAAATATGGGACTACAGTAAAAGAAGTATATCATAATGCATTTACAATAAGGCCTTGTATTAATTTGGGAAAAAGTATTAGAATTAGTAATCGCCCAATTTTAGCACAATCAGATATTACAGTCAGTCCTCATATAGCACGATAGTTGTGTTCCTAGAAACCCTCGTGCAATGCAAAATTGTGCAATATAAACAACAGGCCTTATGGGAAAAATAGGGTTAGGTGCCGACCACCCAAGATTGAACACACATTTGTAACCAAAACATTACCAAACAATAAATAATCATAATAAAATACTTACATATTTTATTATGACTATTACGTAATAAAATATTGCTAATGCTTTTGCTTCTATCATAAGCAAACTTGTTCTTTGTTTGACTTTCTATCCAAACAGATGACAGCCGTTCCATCTCTTCCAATTCTTTATGTCTTGATCTAACGGATTTTAATTACACTTTGAGTTGTTCCTGCTATGAAAGTTGTTTTTATTTTCTCTGCATTCTTTCAAATTCTTGGCATTGCCTCATTTAGGCCTGTAGTATGTGCAATATCACATGGTCTTCATTTCGCTCAAAGTGTTTCACAATTTCATATTTTTTCTCTATTGACAGAGGCGGACTGGCCATAAGCCTTATCGGAGAAACCCCGGTGGGCTAGAAGCCAGTGTGATTTTGGCCATAAACGTATGGGGCCACTACAAATTTTCCCAGGCAAGAATTTTTGACCCAGTCTGCCTCTGTTTATTAATATTGCTTGATACACATAAACAAAGCAGTGCACATGTAGCAACTGAATAAACACACTGTAAAGGCAGAGACACTATTAACACCTTACTAGCTCACATTTTACTAAAGCACATTTCTGGGAGTTACTACCATAAAACAATAAAAACAATTTCCGGTTGCGTTTCTGCTAGTGGAATCTGTTATAAACTGGTAGTTATTGTTATTTGTTTTTTTTAAGGAACATTAGCAACTAAGGCCATATTGCTCCGGGATATGCGGTGGTCATTCCATGACCTTTCCGCATCCTCCGTATTTGGTGGTGACGGGCTCGAACCCCAGTCTAATCAAGAAGCGTGTGCTACACACTGCTGCTCCTTCCACCTGGCTACGGAGGCGCCATAAACTGGTAGTAAACTCTATCTAATTGCATTTACGATAATACCGATAGCTGTGGGTTTTTACATTATTATGGTTGTTGTCGTTGTCGTTATTTTGGTGCAAGGACTGCTTAGACCATATTGCGCCTATCACTGATATTAAAGTTATCAATGGTGACTGTTATGGAAACAGTCAGAGATGATCATATAATTTTATTCGTTTAAGAAAACAGAATAACTCGTTATTATGGTGAAATGTGTTTCTCCTTCACTGATATAAAAAACAAATACATTTTCAGAATCTTCTCTTCGTTCCTATCGTGTTGCATTCGGTTGAGGTGATTCCGCGTTTGACTGCCATTTCTTGTAAACACAAAGGCGAATCGTGCATAAGCACGATATCGTTCCCCTATTTATAAATAATGTATGATCGAGGAAATAATAATGTTATACAAGGACTGACTGTATATACTTTAGATTGCAATAAAATTTAATTTTTGTATTAATGCTCAAAAAAAAAAAAATTAAAACACAAAATATTAGCATTAATTTTCTTAAATTAATGATGTTTTCCATATTAATTAATTAATGTGGGAAATTAATAAGTCATAACTACTATATTGTATTTCTGTATTAAAATTTTATAAGTAAAATTTTGCGTTTACCATATTTTTTTTTATAAATAAAATATTCTTACAAAACAATCACCGTAAAAATATTTACCTTTATAGCAAATATATTTTATTTATTTATTTATTGTTGATTTTAAAGTTATTTTTTAAGAAAATAAAGCAGAAATGACTATTTCTTTATGCTAGAACTTTGCAGCAGCAGAAAAATAATTGTACAGTAGACTCTCGATTTACTGGGACATTTAAAGACTCCAAAAAAAAAAAATAAATAATAAATAAATAATAATAAAAAAAAAAAAAAAATCAACCAGAAATCATAAAATTCAAGTAATAACTATAATAGGTATAAAAAGATGTTTTGTAGATAAGCGACAAGCAGCAGCGTTATAAGTCGTCATTTAGAGATTAGTGTGCCTATTGTCTTGTAAACCCCTGCTCCCGCTGTCTTCGCACCCGCCACTCAAAAAAAGAGAGACCAAACGTTCAGTTTGTTTTAGTGTTTCGCGTCGATTGTTGTGTTCTGTCACACCGCAAAAGGTCAAATTTGGTTTCTTTATTTATGTCAGGGATGTCAGATTTTTTTATAGTAACTATTTTTTTTTTTTTTTTTGTTTAGAAATCGCAAAAATGATGGGCAAATGCAAGAGTTGTGCTTTCAATTAAACAAAAACTTGAAATTATTCAAAAGTTTGAAATGGTGCATCTGTTAAATCTCTAATGAACCATTATAATTTGGTGACCAAACCATACGCAACATCATAAAAATAAAGGGAATCATCGTATTGAACACGCGGGTAGTGTGTGGTAAGTTTTTTTCATTTTTTATCTATTGTCATACTTTTTACGTAGGTTGCTGAACATTTTTCGATACAGTAAGTCCCTGACTTACGCAGCCACAGATTTACGTTACATTATTTATATTTTTTTATATGACTGAAGATTTCAGTGAAGGGGATATACATTTTACCACAATAATGTAAAAACCCACAGAATTCCAGCTATTGGTATTATCGCAAATGCAACAGGATCAAGTGTACTACTGTTTATGATAGATTGCGTTAACAGAAAAGCCCAATAACCCGGAAAGTGCAAATTGTTTTTATTGTTTTATGGCAGTGACCTCCAGTAATAAGCTTCAGTAAAATGTGAGCTCGCTTACGTGGGGTGATAATAGTGAGTTTTCGCCATTTTTTTGTGAAGTTCTTTTCAGAAAATTTAATTCTGACAATTATAGTGGTGCTGACTAAGAGAATAAGTGACAGCGGTACTAGTAAATCTATCAAGAAAAGGAAAGCAGTCAAGTTGGATCAGAAAATAATCCAACAAGTATCATGGGGAATTCAGATTTGTCAGTGGCAATGGTGAACACAATAAAGGAGAAAGACAGAATACGAGAAGCGGTGAAGCGATCGGCACCAATGAAGTCAACTATAATAAACAAGGCTACAAAATACATATCAGTTTTTACAGTACAATAACATGCATTTTTTCTTCCTTTTATGTTTTCTTTTCTTATGTGCCACTCCAGCTACTTCAACGCCATCCCCAGATAAAATTTTTAATTGAACTACAGCAATACCCTGCATAGCACTGATAATTGGTACCGAAACTGTTCCGTGTTATGTGAAACCGTGATGATTGAGGTATAATTATAATGGGTTTTAATTGAATGTGTACCAGAGAACCAGTCTATAAACAAATTATAATAAATCCACAGGTGACCCCCGCTTAACGCTGATAATTCGTTCCGTAAAAACAGAGCGCTAAGTGAATTCGTGAAAACTTAGCGCCGCATTCCCATAAGGTAACATATGTATTTGTGAGTTGCGGTCGGTGCCATAGGATATTTCCTAATCAATAATAAACGGTAGTAAAAAGATGCACAAACGTCGATCAAAATATTTAATATTCAAATATTTGTACATATAAAATATTCTGCATTACATACGTATATAATTATGTGGTAACTACTTACGTATCAAAATTAAACTTACAATTTCAATTAAAATCATGAATTTAATTGATCTAAATTGATTTAATTTAATTGATGAATTTAATCATGAAAAATGTGTCGATTTTGGGTTGAACTTTGGCCCTCTTCCAAATAAACTCAAGGGGGTATTAATTTTAAATCCCCCGCAGCGTTACCACCCAACAATAAAGTCAACCGATCCTTCGCCACTTTGAAACCTGGTATGCTTTTTTCTTCTTTCAATATGAAACTTCTTTTAGGCATTCGTTTCCACAAAAGTCCTGCTTCATCTATGTTAAAAATTTGTTGAGAAGTATAACACATAACATCCCTCTTCAATAATTTTAACAAGTTCTTTTTTGAAAGTTTCGGCTCCTTCTGCACTTTCTGAAGGAGCTGGATTTTAATTCTGTGGATCTTAATTTAATTTTAAATCTATTCAACCAGCCCTTACTAGTTTTAAATGGTTCCACATTTTTTTTTTTTAGATGAGTTTTCTTCAGATCATCATATTGGCTAATCTCTCTCTCTCTCTCTCTCTCTCTCTCTCTCTCTCCTTTTTTTTAATAATATTTAACTTAACTGAATTCTGCATTGGATATTATCTTCAATAAAATTAGTTAAAGTCTTTCCATTTCAATCCTAATAGCTGGCCTAGCCCTAGTTTTTTGCAGTGGAACAGCTATCTTTCCCACTGCTAAAATTAATTCTTTATTTTTTTTTTTATAATTTTTCTTACAGTTAAACTTGCAAGTCCTAAATTATGGCACACATCCACTTGTCTTTGACCGGAATCGATTCGCTTCAAAACATCTAATTTAATTTTCAAATTCAGTCTTTTTCTTACATTTATAGTCTTCTTACTGCGCTCAGACATTGTTGCTTTTTCATTCTTATCGGCCATTAGTAACTCTTCGAAAATGTAACTGCATTGGTTGCATTAATTATGATACAATATTCGAGTAAACTGTCCGTTTCGCACGATATCTAATAAGGTACTGAGTGATGACTAGACTTTAGATAAATGCAAGTAACGCAAATATTACAAGCAATATACTTGATCATTTTTTAAAATGTTGATCTCGGAACTACGTAAGAAGTCACTGTACTGTACTGCAATTAAATTAGCGTGCGAGAAAATTTCACTGAGCGTGGGAAAATTTCTCAAGTCAGTGTGGGAAACGTTTTAATGCTGTTTTGCTATTCATTTTCAAGCTATCGACTCCATCAAATGAAACGATTTCATTAAATATGCCAAAACTGCAATCTGTAAAAGAGCATTATAGTGATCTGTGACAGCATTATAGTCAGATACGGGTTATAATATAAGAACAGCGTTATAGCAAATCAGCGTAAAGCGAACCGCGTTATAACGGGGGCCTGCTGTATAAACAATTTGTGCTTGATAGCCAATTAAAAGGATTTGAAATTAAAAAAATATTGCAAAAAATTTTTTAATGAAAAGGTAACATAATGAGAGACGAGAAAAAAGCTTTAAAAAAGGTAGTTGTTTATTCAGGTATTTCAATAATGAAGTCTGGTGAAGTCGTCTTTTCTTTTTCTTGGTGTTCATGTTTTTGTAGCATCTAATCCCATCTTGTAAAATTGGCTGTATCTTGACGCTATGTTCAACATTCAGATATCCATGTTCAACATTCAGATATCTATTCACGATCGCCTTGCAACCCCCCCTGAAAAACTTTCTCCAATCTTCTGTTGAAAATACTTTTGGTGCCACTTCAGAATTGTTTTCCTCTTCTTCATATGCAGTTTGCTCATCAATTTCAAGGAGAGCTGCACCATCTAAGTTGCATGCGAGTCAATGCAGTCACATACATTGACAGTGTCCAAAGTTTCGAATCCCAAGTCTTTTCCGATCTTCACAATGTCTTCGGCATTTGTCCGAACTTGGATTCAAAACCAGTGAAATCATTTTACTAAATGGGGCAAAACATGCTGCCCAAAAGAATGCATGTTGTTGGCAGTGATTTCTAGCCAAGATGCAGATACAAAATTCAATCGTATTTAAAGGGGTAAAAAAATGTGAAATGAAAAGTTTGAAAAGCTGTCACGTCATCTCAAAAACAAGATGAAATTAAGAATACTGAACACTGTTGCACGTTGCAGCTGACTGCCTGAGGGGAGCTGTTGTCACATGCACATGCGAGACAATAGAGTTGGCACCACAGCATATTGTACCATACTGAGGCTATGACAACGCAGCATACAGGGTGTTTCAGTTAAACGTTTCAGAACTTCTAAGAGGGGTAGGGTACATCCTGACAACTCGAAATCATATAGCAATGTGGGGTCGGAAATGCTTTCCTGAAGCGATGTTGTACACAGAAGCACCATAAAGAAAAGAGACCGTAAGTGAGAAATCGTTTTAATAATACATGAAAAGAAGCAAAAGGTACATGGATTAAAGTAAGTGTTCGAAGTTTCTTCAACCTCGTATTGCTTTCGCACAGTGGTACCTTGGAAAATGTGCTACAAATCCCCTTTTTCCTGCTGAAGTGTTGTTTTCCGATGAGGCATCCTTCACAAGGGAAGGAATTTTCAACACGCATAACGACCATATCTGGGCGGTCGAGAACCCACGTGCAATACGACGTCGTGCAGCACAGATTCGATTTTCTCATCGGAGATCACCTCATCGGACCTTACCTGTTACCGTGTCATCTAACCGGACCTATCTACTTGATCTTTCTGCAGCAAGTATTGCCACAACTTTTGAGAGATGAACAGATTTCTGCATCGACGCAACAGACAATGTGGTTCCAACACGATGGAGCCCCTGCCCATTATAGCGGAGATGTTCGTAACTACCTGGATGTCACATTTGGTCAACAGTGGATCGGACGTGGTGGTCCCGTGCGTTGGCCTGCTCGGTCACCCGACCTATCATGTCTTGATTTTTATTTCTGGGGTCATATGAAATCGCTAGTTTATGACACCCCTGTTGACAATGCTGAGGAGCTGGTTGCAAGAATCGCAGTAGCTGCCGAAGAAATTCGAAATTCGCCTGGAGTATTCCAGAATGTTCGGATGTCCATGCGTCGGAGATGTGAGGCGTGCATTGTAGCCCGTGGAAGAAACTTCGAACACTTACTTTAATCCATGTACCTTTTGCTTCTTTTCATGTATTATTAAAACGATTTCTCACTTACGGTCTCTTTTCTTTTTATGGTGCTTCTGTGTACAACACCGCTTCAGGAAAGCATTTCCGACCCCACATTGCTATATGATTTCGAGTTGTCAGGATGTACCCTATCCCTCTTAGAAGTTCTGAAACGTTTAACTGAAACACCCTGTATATATAGAGTATGTGTCTAGGCTATTGAATGAGTTTTAATATGTACAGTAAATCTGGCTTAAACTTAATTGAAAACTGTGTTATACTGAAACCCGTGCTGTTTGAGGCCGTGCTAAGCGAGGTATTGCTGTAATTAAAAATATATACCGGTAACTATTTTTCTTCATTTTTCTGAGGATATTATGTGGTTTTTGTAATTTTGGCATATCAGGGATATAGTAGCAATATTTTATTAGTCATGCCCGAGTTACAAAAACTCGACTTACGTAAGAAGTCCTGGAATGTATCTCTTACGTATGTCGGAGACACTGTATTTTTGGATTAACCAGGAAATTGATTATCCGGGAATTTTTTTTTTATCATCTATCCTGGAAAATCAAGAGTCTACTGTACTTTTAAAATAATTTTTAGCAATACTGATTAGAGTAAAATTTGAATATAATGAAATTAATGATTTTCCCAATATGTTGAGTATAACAGGATATTAATGTACTGAAATTCCTGAGGAAGTGCAATTTTGTAAACTTTCATGCTTTCTCAGCTCTTCCAGTTGAAAGTGAACCTATATTAAAAAATTTTTCCATTTTCAATTTCTAAAGCTTGGCAAGTATGTTATTAGATAACACAAATTACCTTTAATCTACTTGTCAGCTTCAGTCTCCAATTTATAATGTGACAATACTAGAAATCTGATCTAGCACTGCCAAGTTCTAAAAAAGGATGTCCTCCCATGGCCACCATTGCACCCAACGTTTTAATTACCTCAATGCACAAGGTAATGCCTACCAATAACACAGGCTGCTGTGCCAGTACATGGAGATGAAAGTATCATAAAAGAGATTTTCATAAGGCCTGTGCAAAAAGTTTAAAAGCTCTATTTATTGATCAAGTGTTCAATGTGCCTATTATCAGTTCCAATCAAAACTGTGGCCATCTATTTACAAGGAGAAATCACTATCAGAAACCTGTTTCTCATGATTAGCACACTCCTTCAAACTTGGTTCCAACTGATTGTATAAGCTTCCTTCAAATGCAATTTTTCTGTGAGAAAATCAAAAATTTCGTCAGAAAATGAAAAAAAAAAAAAAAAAAACCTTAGCAAATTTTAACTATGCCCCTTTCCCAGAAATTTTGACTTTATCTGTTTAATTAAGGTTTGGCTTAAAGAAACAACTGAAGATTATTTAATACCTAGTACTGTGAGATATTATCCGTGTTTAAATTATTGTAAGAATAAAAGAGGGGTGGGATCTTAACCTTGCTGATAAGCTCATTTAAAATAATGAAAAATGATAAACTCAATCTGATAAATTTAAAGCCATGATTGTGGAATTTTGTTCAAGTATTTATACTGGGTGTGTAATTAATGTATAATTAGTATTAGTTCATTGTAGAATATCTAAATATTACATTTCATACATATTAATTTAATATAAGCACATTTACAACAAATGTCCCATTTTGTAAATTCACTAATGACAGAATTACAAGAGCGTGAGACAACCTTCTTCAATCAGCACAATCTCATTAATAGAAGGGAGAATATTTTACAAACTCATTTATTAATTAATAATAAAAAAATTGAAATCATTAACTTCAAATTTATCCAATAAAAGTGAGAATACATATTTTTAATTCATTTGATTAATTTGGATAACATAATTTACTTTTTCTATTTCTGGAATAGAAAAGTACAGCGTGACAGCCTCGCACTTCAGTCATGTACATTATGTTTAACCACAAAAATCTGTATTGCCTATGATAGCATTCACAAATATTCCAAGCTCTCAACAAAGAACTACTTTGAAAATCATACTGCATTTTGGCATAATTCTCGATAGGAAAAGAAGAATTAACTGCAGAAACTTTTTAAGGTTTTTTTTTTACTTTTTCAGCACACATCAAGTGGGTGATAAAAAAAAAAAAAAAAAAGAAAAAGAAAAAAAGCTGTAATTAGGTATTAGCAAGGGCACATGATGCAAGCTTATGTAGCATCAGCCAAAAAAAAAAAAAAAAACACACTGCCTTCTCATTTTACCCATTCACTCACTCCAAATGTTTGTCGTCTAGTTTTGCCTTGAATCTGTTTAAGCTACCAATGTCTACAACAACAGATGGAAGTTTGTTCCAGCAATCAACCACCCACTGGCTAAAGGCAAACTTCTGCACATCTATCCTACAACTGTCTTTCCTCAATTTGAATTTATGCCCTCTCAGGCAATTATTCTGAGCAAGAGGAAGAATCCCATCAGCACTGAGCATGCTCAAACCATTCAAGGCTTTATACAGATCACCTTGTAGGTGCCTAGTCTCCAGACACTGTAATTTGCAAAACTTAAGCCTTTCTTCGTAAGAGCAACCCTTTGTTCCATTCACTAATCTTGTTGCCCTTTTCTGTATTCATTCCAACAGCTCTACATCCTTTTTTAAAATGAGGCCTCCAAACTTGTATACAGTACTCAAAGTGTGGTCTGACCATTGCCTTATACAAGGGGATAATCACCTCCTTATGGTGTGATTGGGGATAATCACCTCCCATACAAGTGAATAATCACCTCCAAATAGCTTAAAACTATGTACTTTGTAATGCTGCCCATTAATTTAATATTTACAAGGGACACAATTATGAACAACATGATTTTTAAACCACAATCATGTAACAATGATGATAGCCTTCCATGTTGGTACAAAGTGCATCGACAAAAACAGATGTACAGTGCAGACGAATGGAATACTTTATACACAATTAAATCTATCTTTTTGAAAGAATAAAGCAAAATGAAATAAAGGCAACTGTTTGTTTTTTCATTATTTTAATTTTTTTTAAAAGTAAGATGAGTGATTTAGCATAAGTGTTAAAGTCAAATACATAAGAGAGATATGTCTGCGAAAAAAACTAAAAACAATTTGAGAGAGAGATTCTTTCTTTTGAAGTCTACATTCTGGCACCTAACATTAATCCACTTGAAACTGATTTTATTACAGATCAGTTTGTGAAAACAGACTCCACAAACAGGATGGTGAAAATTATGAAATTTGAACTGAACATTAACCAAGATAAAATCAATTCGATTCCACCAATGATACATTTCTTCCAAAACCAGTGGAATGTAAACATTAACAAAACTGTTAACATAAAAAGCCCAATTTATATTCTTTGAGAATCAGATAATTTGACTTCAATAATTTTCAATATTAATTTTAGCAAGCTAAAAATCACGCCACTACACCCTCCTGATAGATCTATTATTACAAAATATTCATGCCCAATAAGTGAAAGAAGAACAAAAATTGTCTAAATTTTCTGACACCTAGGTCAGAGTTAAAATCAAAATATAAAATTTATCTGATAAGATAACAGAATGTCAAGTTCACTAAGTTTATTGTTTAAAAAAAAAAAAACATTCAAAAGAAATTCTGGCACTAAATCTGTTTAATATTCTTGACAGAGAATGTGATAAAAATTATTAATATTTGACAATTATTAATATATCAGATCTTTACTTATAGAACAATCTGATGGCAGATGGTTCTATGAGTAAATCTTTAAAGGCTTTCGTAATCTTTAAAGTAATTTTTTTAAGTAAATTTACCCTTTCAGGTAAATTTTTATGAATAATCTTTAAGGGCTTTCATGTTTTACAATGAGGTGGGAGAACTCTTTGTAGACCTTATCCTTCCAGTTCATCTGTGAAAATGGGATTTGGAGTGATTTTGAAGTAACAAGATGGCATTTGTGTGAAAGAAGAACAAAGCTTTTTATAGCACAATAAGAAATAGTAGGAGTAGAAACATTATGACTGGAGACCAAAAAGCAGATCAGGAGGTTTAAAAGAAAAAAAAAAATCTATTTATGGCAGACTAACAACTTAAGATAAAAAAAAAAAAAAAAAGCCATACAAAATTAAACAAACAGCACAATAAATTAAGCTATGGAGATTGCGACTCCTGCTAACACAGTGTATAATATAATCAATAATACTGGTGCAATTGGGTTTTCTCTCTGACCACTCACTGCAGGTGATGGTTGATGGCTCTCTGTCTTCTAACTTCTTCACTAATGCTGGTGTCCCCCCAAGGTTCAGTTTTTTCTCCCACTCTTTTCCTTATATTAATGACCTCCTTCCATCGACCAGAAATCCTACCCATAATTTTGCTGATGACATTACACTGCATTCCACCTTCCAGTTTGAAAAACCTTGCCCTGCACAAAGCTTCATCTTCTTGAATATCCACTACCAATTCCTTAAATGCCGATCTCTGGTAAATCTGCAGAGGGCAAAGATAATTTAGTTGATTTCAATCCTTCTAAAACTCAATCCTGTCTTATATCTCACAAAAAGGATCCTTCTGCTCCTATACTTATCTTTGATATTCTTGGCAAAGAATGTCAAGAATATCAAATGACAATCAGATTTATAGACAAAATCACACATCTCTATTGGGGATTACCCCCATTTATAATCTCTCTTGACATAAGCACATCACAAATATTGCTTCCTCTGCATCTAAAAAACTGGGTTCTCTCTTTCACTCTCTACATTACTTTTCTTCCAAATAGCTACTCACTCTGTAAAAATTTCCAATCAAATGAATCCAAATATCATACAAATTAACAATTGTATTTGTATAATATCGGGATTCGTTTTATCAATTTTAATGATGCTGTTGTCTTTTTTCACTTGTTGTTGTTGTTATTTGGATTTTAGGAGCATTAGCAACTGAGGTCATATTGCTCCGGGGATATGCGGTGGTCATTCCTTGACCTTTCCACATCCTCCGTATTTGGTGGTCACGGTTTTCACTTGTAAGTAGTGGTTGGTGATTTAATGTATTTGTGTGTCAGGTTGGAGCTCTTAAACTATTGGCACCAGATATGTTGGATCGTCAATTTCTCCTTCGAGTGTAAAGAAGCATTTAAGTAATTTTACTAAATACATCTAATTTGTATAAATTATATAAGTGAGAGTGTTCATATTGAAGCATTTTACAAGAGATTACTAAAGTAAATCTCTTATTCATTTTTAATAATTAATTTATAATGTACAACACATTGAGCTTCATTGTTCTTATAGTTATATATATAATTTAATGAGAATAAAACACTTCTTACCTGGGGGTTATCATAGAAAATTATATCTGGAACCTTAACCTTTCCATCAACAGGTAAGAAAGTTTCAAACTTTGAACTGCCAATATAGACTGTACCATCTTTAACATAACATGATGAATTTACGCCATATCCAACTTTAAAAATTTTGTTTTCAATTCCTGATTCTTCAAGGGCCCTATCTAAACTCTTCCTTACTAGTGGTGGGAGAAACCTAAAAAATATTAATATTAGTGATAAGTAAATTAGCTAAACTAATATTCGTTCAACTGATATCAAAGCTGACCTATGAAATTTTAAGTGGTCCACCTATTAAGTATTATTCCTTATGAATGATGCATCAGATATTATTACCATAATGTTTTCAATTTCATGAGTCACATGTAAGATTTTCAAAGACCATGCACTTTTCATTATCCAATTCTAATTTAACCTCGCTTGTTAAATTCAGACCAAAAGGATATCTCTTAGTTTTTATGGAGTCATAATATCCAAAGCAGATACAGGCCAAATACTGCAGAAAAGAGGCCAACAGTCTTTCAAGTGTGCCAGGTTTTCTCTGGTATGTTCAGAGCCTATAAACATGTATATAGGCTCTGAAAATAGGGGTGGGGGGGGTCACTCTAGTGTACAGTCTCTGGTACCAGTGGCAAATTTTTGAAATCACGAAGTCTGCATATAACAAAACCTTTATTTTAAAAAAATGGTACACTAAATGAATGTACTACTTAGGGGAGTGCTATATATTGAAATTAAACTAGAACAAAGGCAAGTCAGTCTTTTTTACTATTTACATGACAACTTGTGAAAATGATTAAATGAAATCATCTCATGGCTTCATTTAGAATAGTTTCAGTAATGCCTATAACACCAGTGCTATATTCTTCAAACAGGTCTCTGAGGTTGGGTATATTGTAGTTTTAAATGTTTTTCACCAACCTTATGTAGAAATAAAACACAACGAAAACGAAAAATATCAAGATTCCAGTTTTCGGTGTGTTTTATTTCTACATAAGGTTGGTGGAAAACATTTAAAACTACAATACCAGTGCTATATATTGCTGACCCCTGGCATAGTAATAGTATGGAGTTTTCACACCAAATCTCTATGCAATGTATGTAGTCATTGTATGCTGTATATCATTAGGCTTCAACATTAGGTATTATGGGAATTTCATCAATCTAAATTTTAACAGATTTATTAAAGAATTGATTGTAAGTCTTTCTCTAGAAGTTAGGCATCAAATATAATCATCATAATCTAAATCTGCCTACTGTAGCTGAGTGGACAATGAAAGAGTGTAGTAATATGTGTTTGAAAAATAACCTTGGTTCAAGCTCACGTGGTCACTAAATATGGTTAATGAAACTATTCTTGTCAAATAACAAGATGTAAACTTCTCTGACTTATGTGTTCATGCAGGAGAATAAATAGAACTTTTTTTTTTTTTATTTGAAATTTGAAAGGCTTGAAATAGCTGATTGGTCAACGTAAAAGTGCAGCAGCACATGTCAAGTTGACAGTGATTTGAACCTATATGAGTGCTACGTACAATTTATGACTGCTTGTAAGCTCACTTCATTAATCATTTAACCAAGTCAAATGCACAAAATGTTCTCATGTCAGATATTCTGAGAATTGCTCTTGCTGCCTTTACTACACTTTATGTGTGCTGTGTTTAAATGATTCTTTTCCTATGTGGTCAAGCTGGGAAATAAACAGAACATTTATTATTATTCAGTGAGTGTATAAGGCTATAGTAGTACAAATCAGTCTTTCTGGACTACTATGGAAAAGACTACTTTCCCTCCAATTTTTTCCACACGTTGACCAAGTTTAAATAAACATGTATATAGGCTCTGAAAAACAGAAGGGAGAGAGAGAGAGAGAGATGAATTATAGAAACAAACAATTGATATATGGAGTCATTAAAATACTGTCAGTTGGAAAAGACCAGAGCACATCATTTAGAGCATTCTGCACATATAGGGTTTCTTGAGAACTGTGCTCAGTCATATTTTTAACAATATGGTAAAAGGATTGGTACTTTTAAGCAGATCTCATGCAATGCAGCTGATGTTAGCCTTTTTTGGCTTTCACTAAACATGAGCTATAGCTGGGCAGCACATTCAAAAAGAAATAATACAATTGACCTTTGGGTAGATGAAGGGTAGCTTGCCAAATAGCTTATAGAACATTTCTGAATTCTTACTAAAATGATTCACTTTAAAATATCAGCTAAAAATAACAATAAAAATTCCAAACTCTGAATAAAAATCAGGGTCAAGGATGCTGAGTTTACCACTAGAAATCAAAGGCTAACTATTGCTCCTGGTTGAGGATCAGTAGAATGAGAGAAATAGAAATATGACACATTTTTCCAAGAATCAGTACTTTTTTGTGATACATTTTAATAACAATAAAAAAAAGCCAAATATTTTTGTATCAAAGTAAGGGTTAGAATTTACTGAAACAGCTGACTCCCGATGCTTTCCACATACTACAACTAATTTTGTTAATGATTTGCCTATTTTCTTTTCTCTCATTTCTTATTTTTCCTCGGTATAATTAATTAAGTATTTAGGATAAAGTGAATTTAAGTTCAAACTCAGTAAATATGCTTATATATAGAATAATATAATGAATACAGAAGAAAAATTTTGGAAGACTCAAAAGCAAACAAATTTTAGTTTTGGTAGGAAAGATTCAATCTCATTCTCTAAGAAGTTAGAGAAAAATTAAAGTTCATTTCAAATCAATTTCAAATGGGAATGAATTTAAATTAAGAAGCTGAATCTAAGTTTTCATTGAAAATGAATAAATTTAATTGCTACATTCAATAAACTGTTATTATTTTTATTAAAGGAATTCTGTGTATTATTAGAGTTAATGACATGGAATAACATTCAAACATGCATATAAATTTCAGGAAATACACAGTCATTTATATCTTCCAAAAATATTTCTTTTCTTTGAATGCATCTTTCTGTCTTGCAAGTTAGCTTGGAGTAAGACTATATGAAGAAGCATGGAACCTTAGTTTTGATCACTGGCAGTGGTACATGACATATTAATGCATTCTATCTTTCTTTTGAGTTACAACTCCAACCAAAAAGTCAGATGTCTCCAATATAGTAATTCCTTGTTAGGATGATTAAATTAAATTGTTTTGTGTCACCATTCAGGATAGTGTTGTTTATCACCAGTGATGTAGGTTGTTGGGTGGTATGGAACAGGATCTAAATGTTTTAACCAAAATGCTGATTATCAATATGCAAAACAAAAATAATGATATATAAAACTTGTTGCCAAGTGTCTTGTAATTCAGTGTACACAGTTGACACATGCAATGCATTAAGTTTTAATCCATTCATAATATATTATAACATTTTTGTATTTTATATTTTTAATATTATTTATAATATTTGAATTACTTTATAATGTTTATGATATATAAATATTATAAATTAACTAAAACAGAATTAAGGGTGACATTATAGGAGGAAAAATAATTACTGATACTGTAATTAACTTTAATGTCAGGATATAACTTTACACTTACACATAAGAGACTATGAAGCAATAAAATTTGAAAAATTTTGTATTAATACATAATTCATTTCATGATTGTAATACTACAGCAGTCTCAGACAGTTTTTAAATTCTATACAGTGGGATCAACTGATGATGATGATACCAACATTGAATTATAAATGGGAAGCCTTCAGGGACTTAATTTTGGAGGTTACTAGACTTTTCATTCCTAAGAAATACTGTTCAAGGTTTAGGCCTAAATGGATGTCAGATGAATTAACGGGGCTCATGGCAGAGAAGAAGAATGTATAGGATGCACATAAAGTATCAGGTGACACAGTAGCCTATGGCAGATATAAACTAGTCTGTAATCAAGTCACAAAGGAGGTTAGGCAGGCGAAGGCAGATTACGAGAAATCTTTGGCAAAGGATGCAAAGAAAAACAGCAAAGAGTTGTTTACTTATGTAAACTCTAGAAGGAAAGGGATGAATCAGATTGAACCACTTAACATTGATGGGTTTGACTATTGATGATCATGCTCATGCAGCTGATAAACTGAATGCAAAGAAAAACAGCAAAGAGTTCTTTACTTATGTAAACTCTAGAAGGAAAGGGATGAATCAGATTGAACCACTTAACATAGATGGGTTGACTATTGATGATCATGCTCATGTAGCTGATAAACTAAATGAGTATTTGCCATCTACATTCACACACGAGGAGTTATTCAACATGGGGAGTGCCAGAAATTTATCAAATGCTAACAGGGAGCTATGTAATTTTGTAATAGGTGAGAGCAAAGTGGAGGAGAAATTGTTGAAATTAAACATAAGAAAGGCACCTGGGGTGGACGGGATCTATCCAGTTATATTAAAGGAGGCAGCAAAGGAAGTAAGCAAACCCTTAGCCATAATTATGAGAGCTTCCTTGGATTCAGGGGAGGTCCCCATGGACTGGAGGTGTGCAAATGTATCACCCCAGAACACAAGTTAAACTTGTGTTCTGGGAAAAATAATGGAATCACTGGTTAAAGAAGCATTGCAGGATCATCTAGACAAGACTGCAGTAATAGTTAAGACACAGCATGGGTTTGTTAAAGGGAGGTCTTGTCTGACCAATTTGATTGGATACTATGATGCGGTCACAAAGGAATTGAATGCCAAAAATACTTTTGATATCATATACAGGTGACCCCTGTTTAATGCTGATAATCCATTCTCGAAAAACAGAGCGTTAAGTGAATCAGTGCTAAGCAAGTGCCATATTCCCATAATGTAACATATGTATTTGTGAGTTGCAATCTATGCCATAGGATATTTCCTAATCAATAATAAACAGTAGCGAAAAGACACACAAATATCGATCAAAATATTTAATATTAAAAATTTTACATATAAAACAATCTCCATTACATATGTATATAATTATGTGGTAAGTAACTACATTATGTATCAAAATTAAACTTAAAATCATGAATTTATTAATCTGATTGATGGCCCTGGGCTGTCGAGTTTTCATAACTTTGGTTGATTTTGGGTTGTACTTTGGCTGTCTTTCTAGTAAACTAAAAGGGGTTTTACTTTAAAATCTCCACAGCGTTACTACCCAACAATAAAGTCAACCGATCCTACGCCACTTTGAAGCCTGACATGTTTTTTATCCTTCTTTTGATATGAAACTTCGTTTAGGCATTCGTTTCCAAAAAAGTCCTGTTTCACCTATGTTAAAAATTTGTTGAGAAGTTTAACACCACTCTTCAATAATTTTTAGTTCTTTTTTAAAAGTTTCGGCTCCTTCTTGATCTGCACTTGCAGCTTCCCCCTGAATTTTAAATCTATCTTACCAGCCCTTACTAGCTTTAAATGGTTCCACATTTTATTATTATTTTTTTTAAGGTAAACTTTTTTCAGATCATCATATAGGCTAATCGATTTTTCTTTAATAAAATTTAACTTAATGGAATTGTGCGTTGGATCTTACCTTCAATAAAATTATTTAGAAATCTCTCCATTTCAATTATAATAGCCGGTCTAGTTGCTTGCAGTTGGACAGCTGTCTTTCCGGCTACTAAAATTAATTCTTTATAATTGTACTTGCAGTGGAATCTGCCAGTCCTAAATTATTGCACACATCCACTTGTCGTTGAAAAGAATCGATTAGCTTCAAAATGTATAATTTAATTTATTTTCAAATTCAGTATTTTTCTTACCATAGTAGGCTTCGTATCACATCCAGACATTCCTTTTTAATTCTTATCTGCCATTATTAATCTTCGAAAATGTAACAGCGTTGCATTAATTATGATAAAATGTTCGAGTAAACTAACCATGTCTAACACTGTACCGAGTGACTTCGGATAAATACATATAACGCAAATATTACAAGCAATATATTTGATCATTTTTGTTGATCTCGGAACTACGTAAGAAGTCATCATAGTGCAATTAAATTAGTGTGTGAGAAAATTTCACTGAGTGTGGGAAACTTTGCTATTCATTTTCAAGCTATCGACTACATCACACGAAATGTTTTCGTTAAACATGCCAAAAATTCAATCTGTACGCTAGTAAAAGAGTGTTAGAGTGAGATATAGGTTATAATATAAAAACAGCGTTATAGCAAATCAGCATAGAGCGAACCGCGTTATAACAAGGGCCTGCTGTACGTGGATTTCAGGAAAGCTTTTGATACTGTTGCACATGGAAGACTGCTGTACAAACTTCATTAAGGGTAAGTTGCTACAATGGATAAAGGGATGGTTGAGCGGGAGACCACAGAAAGTGGTAATCAATGGACAACGCTCTTCGTGGACAAATGTTATTATTGGAGTTCCCCAGGGTTCGGTGTTGGGCCCATTGTTGTTTTGTATATTTATCAATGATATTGATGAAAGTATATCAGGTTTAATGTCAAAGTTTGCAGATGATACAAAGGTTGGCAGGGTTGTTAATGACAGTAAAGACAGTATGCTACTCCAACTGGATCTAGATAAGTTGGGAAAATGGGCTGAGAAGTGGCAACTGAAGTTTAACATTGACAAATGCAAAGTACAGCATATGGGTAGCGATAACTGAAGAGAAATGTACGAACTGTGTGGTACTACATTCAGGGAAGTGGAAAGTGAAAAAGACCTGGGGGGTAACTGTGCAGTCAAATATGAAGTTTGCTGAGCAGTGCAGATGGGCTGCCAGGAGAGGTCACGGAGTCTTGTCAATGATATATAGGAATTTTGCTAGCAGGGACAGGGAGGTGATTATCCCATTATACAAGGGAATGGTCAGGCCACACCTAGAATACTGTGTATAGGTCTGGAGGCCTCATTTTAGGAAGGATGTAGAGTTGCTAGAACAAGTACAAAGAAGGGCAAGATTGGTGAGGGGAACAAAGGGGTGCTCTTACCAAGAAAGGCTAAAGTTCTGCAAATTGCAGCGCCTGGAAAGTAGGCACCTGCAAGGTGATCTGATTGAGGTGTATAAGGCCTTGAATGGGTTGAGCAAGCTGAATGCTGATGGGATTCTTCCTCTTGCTCAGACTAAGAACCTGAGGGAGCACAGTTTCAAATTGAGGAAAGATAGTTGTAGAATAGATGTGCAGAAATTTGCGTTTAGCCAGCAGGTAGTTGATTGGTGGAACAGGCTTCTATCTTTTGTTGTAGAAGCTAATAACCTAAATAAATTTAAGGCTGAGCTGGACAGACATTTGGAACGAATGGAGGGGTGAAATGGGAGTTTTTTTTTGGTTGATCTACACGAGCTTGCTTTCTTGCATCGTATTCCTCTACTAATGCTAATGCTAGCCTGTAGTAATATTTTTGATCAACTAACATTTATTGGTTAGATAGAACAGAATTTTTAGTAAAATTAGATAGTCTTAAACAGAATTTTTGCAAGTTAACACTTACAAAAATCCTATCTAAAATAGAGAAAGGTTTTCAATAATAAAAGTAAATTTCTTGTGAGCTTACTTCATTAATCAAATAGCCAATAATAAAAGTAAATTTCTTGTGAGCTTACTTCATTAATCAAATAGCCAAGTCAAATGCATAAAAATATCTGATGTCAGATATAATTGATAATTATCTCTGATTCCTTCACTACCACTTTCACATGTGTTAGTCCTATCTTCAAGGTTGTAGTTGTTGTTAGAGCTCAATGGTGCAAGGGCTACTGTAGCCTATCTTTAAAGTGGGAAACAAGAAAAAACTATATGTCCAAGTGTGCACAGTTAATGTAAAATACATTTAGAGAGTGCACTGTCATAATGGAGTTCCTACTCATAGGGTCTTCAATATAGACACACAATACTGACTGCTAATAGTCATAAGGGGATAGAATATTTTGATCATTTCCATACCTATAAAACAAGCATATCATCATGACTTGACCTGCCGACACAAAAGTGACTAAGTGAATTGCAACTGTGCTGCTGCCATTCTAATATGATATACAATAGACTTATGGGAAGGTCCACACTTATAAAGTATAAAGAGCTGTGCTAACTTTGTCCACATAAACATCAGGCATGTTGGACACAGAGATGGTTACAATTAATTTGTTCTCATTATTTACTGAAAAATTATCTCATATTAATGAAGAATAAATGAAACTAAAGTGAATTACCTTGCTAAGCATGACTTGGTAACAATATCATATATATCTTGATTAGGATACTTGTTAAGCTTTCGTGAAATTCTTAATAACTGCCGTGTTGATAAAGATGAAGATAAAGATTTGAGCTAGAATAGTTAATGCATAATTTTTTTTCTATAATAATTTGCTTAAGTTCAAATTTAATATTTATTCAATATTCTGTGTATATAAGAAAAATATGAAAGTTTAACATAAAATTGTTAATTATATTATACAATATCTCTATACAAGATAAATACAGGCAACCCCCATATAACACGGTACTTCTACATCATTGTTTCGCTCTAACACGACTGATAAATTGCGGCAACCCTTTTACAACATGGTACTTCTACAACGTGGTTTCGTTCTAACATAATTTTTGAGCTTTTGTGTGGAGAAGAACCTGCTATTATGTTGGATGTCATTTTTAAACATTTCCATTCTTTTTTGTGAGTCCCGCTGTTGACTCACTATGTCACATTATGCAAAAAAATTATTAGGAAATCCCCGTATTTTATTCTGTTGGGAAACCCCTGTTTTAGGCTCTGTGCTATTGAACTTGTGCTTGTTTGAGACCATAAAAAATTGTGACTTGGAAGCATGCAGTTCGTGACTTTTAAGGTTTTTGTAAGATTCCTTTGGTTTTTATTTGATCAATTATAAATTTTTCCAGGTATGTATTACTAGAGCTTTGTTCTTAAGAAAGATTAATTTTTTTGTTGTGAATTAAATTCCAGCCCTAAATTATGCCTAAGGAAAGATAAAAGGCACCACTCAAAAGAAACTATTTCTCGAGAATCAAAGATACAAATTTTGGATAGTCTTAAAAGAGAGGAAAGGTATCATACATTGCAAAGAGTTTAAATTTAAATGAAGCAGCAATCTGGACAATAAAGAAAAATGAATAGAAAATTATAACTGCTGTTGCTGCAGAATCTCCAATTTCTGCAAATATGAGAGCTCATCGTCAAGAGCCAATAATTGAGAAAATGGAAAAAGCACTCAGTATTTGGATTGACGATAGCAGTAAAAAACGGATCCCATTTTCATTTTTGGACTGTATCGGAATCATAGCTTTATCGCTCAAAGAAGTAAAACAGTCATCATAAATGCATGTTGGAAAAACATATGGCCAGAGTCAATTAATTCAGGAAATATGATCGAACCGGCTGAAAATGGAATCGGCATGATAGTAGAACTAGTTAAATCGGCAGGAGGGGAAGATATCGATGATATGACTACCGAAGACTTTCCAGAATTACTGGTAGAAAAAGAGGGTGGCGAAGCGGATTAGGTGGGAATGGTATCAGAGGTAAATCAAATCAATTCAGAGGATAATAGCGCAGATGAAAATTCTGAAGTTCCAAATTTTACACTAAAAAGCATAAATAGCCGAACAATTAGAATTTTATTTTTTGAATGAAAATCCTTCAACTGGAAAATCCTTCAAATGTTCAAAAGGGAGCTTCAAAAATGCTTAGCTCCATACCCTGCAATATTTGAAGATTCAATGTGCAAGGCATAATATGATATGGGTTTAAATTAACTATATAATATGTGTAGATACACCATAGTTTATCCATAAATTAAACTAAGTATGTAGTGTGAAGGTATAATTTTTTAATTGTATCTCATTGTGGTTACCTTCACAATGAGGTACCAGGTATTGCACTACTTCGAATAAGTAAAGGTTCTGTAGTAGAGAAGACTACTGTTATTTATTCTCAGTGGATACCACCACCAGTGGATGGTTACAGGTTTCAAAGCTGTTGGCCTATCATTTATTTTAATTGTATCTCACAATATGAGATACAATTAAAAAACAATGCCTTCACACTACGTATGTAGTTTAATTTACAGGTAAACTATGGTGTATCTACACCGATATTATATACCGTGCAATTTACAAAGCTCGATTAAGCAAAAGCAAACAATCCCAGATTATTGATTTTTTAAAGAGAGCAGAAGATACATGAAATCTAAATGTTGCAGAAAAAAGTTCAGAATGTGAAGATATTCTGCATCAGAAAAAACTTTCTTGTTTGATTGTGCTTAGCAGCAAGGGAGAGGACGCCTGAAGTAGCCAAGTGGTCAGGAGCGTGACTGCAGTAGTACATGCTCTTTGAGTGGACCAGGGTTCAAGCCCGTGACTACTAAATACAATTAACGTTTGTATTGACTGATTTATTGTAAACTCCACTGACCTGGTGGTCATGTAGGAGTTTAAACAAGAAAATCTTTTTATTTAATTAAATGAACGTACATTATCTGTCATATATGTATCACAATTTGTTAGTTTTATTCAATTATTACAATTTTTAATAAAAATTAAGTTTCCAACAGTCATATAAAAATGGTGTATTCTGGTTAGCTTTAGGAATGTAACCCCCCCCCCCTTTTTGGTACCTGGTTCTTAGTCCTGTATAACAGGGTTTCGAACTACATGAGATTTTATAGGAACCTAACAACCATATTATACAAGAGTTACCTGTACTAACAATTTTTTTATTTATTAAGTTTTTATGGTAACCTGAAACAAAAAAAGGTTACTGAAACCTATTTCCCAAAAATTGTAATTTTTGGGAGGTATGAAAGAATGAAGGTTCTCCAAAGAACAGAAGTAAAATGGATAAATGAAGAATGGATGTTGATTAGCATTAATTAGCCAATGCCCATATTCAGATGGGCGTTGGAAGCAGCAAGTGAATTACAGATGCTAATTAACAACGGTGATTGTAAAACAGCTATAAAAAGTGTGCAGTACTCCTGTTATACAGCTGTTCAGTGGGTTCAATAGTGCTTCCTGTTATACTGGACAGCTGTAAAACAGTAAGCAATAGTAAAGTTATGAGAGATGTGGATGTACTGTGCAATAGGAGAGATTTGTATACAGTCACTCCCTGATTAATGCAAGGGTTGCATTCTGTGAAACTCTACGTAAGTTGGATTTTCCCCACATGCTTGTGCAGCACTCACAACTGTGCTCGCTGAATCGATTGATTCAAAAAAGAAATGTTTGACAAACATGCGATTTGTATTTATTAAATTTTTTATCTCATGCATGCACAGAAAAAATCACAAAAGCGTGCAATTTAAAAAATTTCAAAATTATAAAATTACAAAAAAGAGAGAAGACAGGCATAACATCAGTAAGTTTTACCTCTCGAGCATTGTTGCCAGAATCGACGTCATCAGCTGATAAGTATGCTGCTGCAGAGGTTGAGGGCTGTGGAGATTTAGAAGGGGTTGGCCGCTCAATCTCACGAAAGAACATATTAATGGATGACTGGATGGTGGCTTTTTTCTTTTCATTGTAGATTTATTTGTAGCAAGCAAGCATATCATTCACCCCTCTGTTAACTTTTAAGAATCGTTCGCTGTCAGGAGCCATCCTCTCAAACCTCGCCATTGCCGATGCAATTTCACAAAATGCCACTGCCATCTCACTGGTGATGAAGCACCTTGGCTCCTCATTTAGTTCATCTCAAGTTTTGTCAGCATTTTCTTCTTTCACTATCGCTGCCTGCAAGTCAATAAGTTCTTAGTTAGATAATTCCTTCTCTTCTTCCTCTATTAACTCCTCCATGTCATTAACCTCCAAGTGAAGTAGCTCTGCAACCTTTACAATCTTATTTGTAACCTCTTCATATGATTCGTCTTTTTCAAATCCTTCGAAGCCTTTTACGTGCTGTGGGCATATTTTCTTCCAGGCGCTGTTTAAACAACTTTTAGTAATTTCAGCGAGGCCTTATTAATGTTTAAGATGGCATGGTAAATAGTGTAAGATTTCCAAAAATATCTTAACATAATTTTTCTCATCGTCTACTGCAGACAATGCCTGAACAAATGTTGTGTGCAAATAGTATGCTTTCATATTTGAAATAACACACTGATCCATAGGTTGGATGAGTGAAGCCGTAACTTGAAATGAATTACAAGAAAAAAAAAACGAAACATGTTACTGGGTTCGCATTATGATATTTTAACGATACCTCCATTTATTCCTACGAGATGCAAAATACGTTTTCTTTTTTTTTTTTTTCAGTTTGCACCAGCCAGCAAAAACTTACGTAAAGTCGCATTTGCGTAAGTCGAGTATTACGTAAGTTGTGGAGTTCCTGTATTGAAAATCAGTCAGTCTGATATGCCTTTGGTGAGAGATTAATTTTACATGCAGCACAAGTAAATAACATCCCAACACTGTTGAATATAAAGAGTGTGATATGTAATTGTCATGGAATAGGTCAAATTACAGGAGCATTTCATTCTAACAAGTGAGACTGAACTGAGAACAATGAGTAACCAAGTAAGTTTCCTGAACTTTTTAAAAGGCCACTGAAGAAAACAACTGCAACAACGAGTAGCTGCACAATTATGATTTATTTTAATAATAAATATTCTCACACATGGAATGACCTACCTTGATGTATATCACGTCTGTAAATATTCAATGTATGTGGCGCCCGAAAACAAGTCCATCTCTGCTTGTAACTCTGTGCCGAGAATGGTACTTACTAATGCCAGTCAGTGTGTTTGTGAAGTAAATATGGGTTATGTTGATATTGTTATTTGATTGTCCATTTTGCAACCAGGAAGCAGTAAAAACTTTTCTTAACAGCTGCCAAAAGTGTCTTTCTCATCTTCTTTTTTTCTTATGATTTTTGACAACTGATTAATATAACAAAATAGTCAAAATAACAGGAAAAATAAAGAAAAACATAAGAAATAAAAATAATTAAATTAAATTAAATAAGTTAATGCATAGTATCAATTTAGTTCATAGTAAATCACCGAAGTAGGTGAAATGGCATCGTTTTTGTTATATCCCATATTGTGAATGCCTCCCTTCACAATGAGTGTTGCCATTGATATTGCACTACCTCGAATAAGCAATGTTTCGCCAGTGGAGAAGACTAATTTTACTCATTCTCAGCAGATGCCACCATCACCCAGACTGCCCCATTTGTAAATGTGTATGGAATAATAAACACTGTTATCCATATCTCTGTCCCTATTAGACAGGAAAGGTAGAGGAAAGTGATATTAGGGGAGGAAGAAGAAGAAATGCCATCAAAAAAGGAAAGGGGCAGTTACTTCTCAAACTCACACTCACTGAAGTATTCACTCATAGATCCCTCGAATAGACAATAATTCCCCAGTATGGAAGACTGTTATTACCTATTCTTGGTAATGAAGGATACGATCAGGCTCCCCCAGATGGCACCGTTTCAAGGCTTTTTGGCCTCTCATCAGGGCAGGTGGCTTACCCTGGTGTTAAAATATGTAACAACCCAGTTATGAAGTATGTCACAATATGAGAGACAACAGATGGTGTGTGACAGTAAAGACTAAGGTTTTAGGGCTGAAAGCCTCAGCTACAGAAAATTCACTAGGCAAACAAGTTAGTGCATAGCATTATTTTAGTTCATAGTGGAATATTCCTTACCATGGAATATTGTTCCCACATCTGGGGCAATGGCCCCAAAATCTCTCTCAGGCTTCTAGATTCCATTCAGAGAGCAGTTAGGTTAATTAATGACTCCTCTCCACTTGCTGTCTCATAGACGTACTGTTTCTGCTGCATGCCTTTTCTACAGATACTTCCATGGGCACTGTTCTTCTGAATTGGCTTCTATAATTCCCGCTCTCTCTCTCTCTTTCAAAACAGTCCGAACACATGCCGCCACCAGCCAACATCCATTTACTGTCCAACTTCAAACTCACAGAACCAACTTTTCATCTTCCTTGTTTATTCATTCAACTGCTGTTTTCTGGAACAACCTACCTTCATACGTATTTCCTGAAAATTACAGTCTACAGAAGTTCAAGTTTAATGTTAACAAATATCTTCTTTCGTCTTCTCAACCTCCAACCCAAGCACAGTACTAAGTACTATAGGTTTTAATACTTCTTGTGTTGGGATTTTCATAAAAAAAAAAAAAAAAAAAAAAAAAGTAAATCACTGAAGTAGGTGAAATGTCATTGTTTTCTTCACAATGAGTTGCCTTGATATTCCACTACAGTGAATAAGCAACGCTTTGCCAAAGGAGAAGACTAATTTTATTTATTCTCAGCGGATACCACCACCCACCCAGACAGCATCATTTCAAGGCTTTTTAATTGTCATCGGTGCACAACGCATTGTGAAGGCATTCACATAAAATATAACAAAAACAATGACATTTCGCTTACTTCGGTGATTTACTAAAAACTAAAATGATGCTATGTACTAACTTGTTTATCAAGTGAATTTCATGTAGTCTGAGGGGTTCAGCCCTAAAACCTTAGTCTTTACTGTCGCACACCATCTGGCATCTCTCATATTGTGAGGTTATACTTCATAATTGAGTCACACATTGTAACAGCAGGGTACCTACCCACCCACTAATGAGAGCCCAAAAAGCCTTGAAATGGTGCCTTCTGGAGGAACCTGATGATATGCTTCGTTACCAAGAATATGTAACGACAGTCTTCGCTACCTAGGAAGTGTTGCCTATTCGAGGGATTTATGAGTGAATACTTGAGTGAGTGAGTTTCAGAAGTAACTGCCCCTTTCCTTTTTTCATCAACATTTCTTCTTCCTTTCTGACTTTCATTTTCCTCCACTTCCTTGTTTTTCTATGTATAAGAAAGACAGAGATGTAGATAAGAGTGTTTATTATCCCATACACATTTACAAATGGTGCTGTGTGAGTGGTGGTATCTGCCAAGAATAAGTAACATTAGTATTCTCCTCTTGCAAAGCATTGCTCATTCGAGGAAGTGTAATATCAAGCTAACTCGTAAAGGTATTCACAATATGAGATATAACAAAAACTATGCCATTTCACCTAATTTGATGATTTACTACAAACTAAAATGATGCCTTGCACTAACTTGTTTGCTTAGTGAATTTTACGTAGTCTTCACTGTTGGGCTTTTAGGCCTTTAGGTCGTAAAACCTTCTTAGTAATTAAATTAAACTAAACTAAACTAAAAAAAAAAAGACAAAATAAAATACTAAAAAATAAAAAAACAAAATAAAAATTACTGCTTCCTGATTCCTAACACTACAAATAACACTGTCACACCGACATTCCTAACACTGTCACTTACTGATTGTAGAACAATCAAAAATAAATAAAATCATAATTAAATAGTATGAACCAGAGCTGTAATGCTAAATTCAGTAAACCCCCGCTATTCGCGGTATCTGTATTCGCGGTTTCGCGATCGCCGATTTAACATAAAATGAAACCAAAAAAATGTGAATTTTAAAGCGCCGTGAATATTTTCCGCCATAAAAAACATGGGCGTGGCTAAAATTATCTTTCCCGGTCAAAACAGCGCTCAGTGGGTGGGGGGAGAGGGGTGACAAAATCATGAGCGTGGATGTTTCTCGCTAATCCTTGTTCAATATGTGTTATGCGCTTGTTATGGAAGGTTTTCGTCGTTTGCTTTTAATTTATATGCTTATAAATTGAATAAATTTAACAATTTATAAATTGATATGCTTACAAAAGTGATATATCTACCGTTTTGCAGTGTAAAACAGACTTTTTTTCGAGTGTGTTAACGGAAGAAAGTGACCTTAGCATTAGCATTAGTAGAGGCATTTGATGCAAGAAAGCAAGCTTATGCAACATCGGCCAAAAAAAATTAAAGTAAAATAAATAAATAAAAAATAACCACTTATACTTCACCCCTCTGTTTGTTCGAAATACCTGTCCAGCTGAGCCTTAAACTTATTTAGGCTATCAACTTCCACGACAAGGGATGGAAGTCTGTTCCACCTACCAAACACCCGCTGGCTAAAGGCAAATTTCCGCACATCTATCCTACATCTGTCTTTCCTCAATTTGAATTTATGCCCTCTCAGGTGGTTAATCTGAGCAAGAGGAAGAATCCCCTCAGCATTGAGCATGCTCAAACCATTCAAGGCTTTGTACACCTCTATCAGATCACCTCGCTGGTGCCTAGTCTCCAGACACTGTAATTCGCAAAACTTAAGCTTTTCTTCGTAAGAGCACCCCTTTGTTCCATTCACTAATCTTGTTGCCCTTCTCTGTACTCGTTCCAGCAGCTCTACATCCTTCTTGAAATGAGGCCTCCAGGCCTGTATACAGTACTCTAGGTGTGGCCTGACCATTGCCTTATACAAGGGAATAATCACCTCCTTATCCCTGCTAGAAAAATTCCTATATTTCATTGACAATACAATATGAGCTACTCTTGCAGCCCATCTGCACTGCTCAGAGAACTTCATATCTGCCTGCACAACCACCCCCAGGTCCCTTTCATTCTCTACCACTGTCAATGTAGTACCACAGAGTTGATACGTTGCTCTGGGGTTGCTGTTTCCCATATGCAGTACTTTACATTTGTCAATGTTAAACTTCATTTGCCACCTCTCAGCCCATCTGCTCAACCTTTCCAGATCCTGTTGCAGCAGCATAGTGTCAGTAGTGTCCTTGACAACACTGCCCTGCCAACCTTTGTATCATCTGCAAACTTGGACATTAAGCTTGATATACCATCATCAATATCATTTATAAATACAGAAAACAATAATGGACCCAATATTGAACCCTGAGGGACTCCACTAATAACATTAGTCCACGATGAGCAGTGTCCATTGATTACCACTCTCTGTCTTCTCCCCCTCAACCACCCCTTTATCCATAGCAGCAATTTGCCTCCAATGCCACACTGCTCCAATTTGTGCAGCAGTCTTCCAAGTGCGGCAGTATCAAAAGCCTGTCTAAGATCCAAGTATATAATATCCAAGTTATTTCCTGCATCCAGTTCTTTTGTGACTGCACCATAGTATCCAATCAAATTGGTCAGGCAAGATTTCCCCTTAACAAAACCATGCTGTGTCCGAGCTATAACTGAAGTCTTGTCTAGATGATCCTGCAGTGCTTCTTTAACCAATGCCTCCATTAATTTTCCGGGAACAGAAGTTAAACTCACAGGTCTATAATTACTTGTGTCAGCCTTTGATCCTCCTTTGTGAATTGGGGTCACATTTGCACATTTCCAGTCCAAGGGTACCTCCCCTGAGTCCAAGGAAGCTCTCATAATTATGGCTAAGGGTTTGCTTATTTCCTTTGCTGCCTCCTTTAACATAACTGGATAGATCCCATCCACCCCAGGTGCCTTTCTTGTGTTTATCTTCAACAATTTCTCCTCCACTTTACTCTCAGTTATTACAAGATTCTCTAGCTTACTGCCAGAGTTGAATACACCTCTGGCATTCCCCTCACTGAATAACTCCTCATGTGTGAATGTCGATGCAAAATATTCATTTAGTTTGTTAGCTACCTGAGCAGGATCATCAACAGTTCACCCATCAATATCAAGTGGACCAATCTGATTCATCCCCTTCCTTCTAGAGTTTATATAAGTAAAGAACTCTTTGCTGTTTTTCTTCGCATCCCTTGCCAAGGATTTCTTGTAATCTGCCTTCGCCTGCCTAACCTCCTTTGTAACTTGGTTACAGATCAACTTGTATCTATCATAGGCCCTGTGTCACGTGTTAATTTGTATGTATCCCATGCATTTTTCTTCTCTGCCATATGCCTCATTAGTTCATCTGACATCCATTTAGGCCTAAACCTTGAACAATATTTCTTAGTTGGTATGTAAAGCCTAGTAGCTTCCAAGATAAGTTCTTTGAATGCTTCCCATTTTGAATTTGCTGTTGGTAACATCATCAGTTGATCCCACTGTATAGAATTTAAATACTGTCTCAGTCCATCGTCGTCGCCTTTACGAAAGCAATACCCCTTCCCTTTACCCCTAATGGTAGTTACCTCTTTGAGTAAATCCCACTTCAGAACACTGTGATCACTGCCACCTAGTGGTTCATTTATCTGCAGATTCTTAATGCACGAAGAATCACTACTGATAATCAAATCAAGAGTATTACTCCCTCTAGTTGCCTCCCAAGCATGCTGATATAGAAAACAATCATCCAATAAATCCACAAAAGCCTTGCTGGTGTGTGAGTGACCAGCCCCCCAATTAGAGTCAATATCTGGGAAATTAAAATCCCCCATTATAAGACTCTCTGATTTACTGGCCCACTCTATTTCTCTGTACAGTTTCTTATTATCCTCATCAGAGTCATTAGGCCTATAGCACACTCCTACTCTCAATTTTGATCTCCCAATGCTTATGTCATACCAAACTGACTCGACACTGCACTGTCCAGCGATGTCGACTGGCTTCACTTCCTTGGATTTTATGTGTTTCTTAACTAATAGCATAACCCCTCCTCCCTTTCTATCCTGTCTATCCTTTCTGTAGACATTGTACTCCCCAAATTTCAGTTCTGCATTCCTTATATCTGTGTGACACCACGTCTCTTAAATCCCAACAATATCTGCCTTTGATGTTTTGAGCAATATCTCAAATTCATCAAATTTATTTACTAAATTCCTAGCATTGGTGTACACGCAAGTATACATGCACCTGTTTCTATTCTTAGCTACCCTAACACAACCCATATGTTTCATAACTTATACCGCAATGACTCCCAGCAGTCTCTGAAATATCCTGCATCTTATTTTCTAGGCTGCTGCTCATTCCAATAGAAGCAGTGCAAGAATCACTTTCTCCTCTGCCAGTGGCTACTGTTAATCTATTAGTCCTTGTATCCCCCCAATCTAGCAGTTTTCCGACCCACCTAACACTGCCTCGATAGCATCAGCAAACATTCTTGCACCCTTTCTATTTAAGTGTATCCCATCCCTGTAGAAGCAGTCTCTCCTGTTAACAAGTACAGACCAAGCTGAAAAAAATTCTACCCCTTGAGCCCTGCAAAATCTTTCCAGGGCCGAATTGTGGACTTTATTGTGGACAAGTTCTTTCTAACTTGTACAAAAATATGACTATGAATAACAAGAGAAATGTGAAAATATCAAAGAAGTTGATGACAATCGCGAATAAAATTGAGTTATTAGATAAAATTTCTAATGGTGAAAGTGTCTCCTCAGTGGCAAAACATTACAAAATCAATGAGTCAACGGTACGATCAATCAAGAAATCGGAAGAAAAATTCCGCCGTAGTGTCCATGAAAACGCTCTAATTGCTTCAAAAATCCGCTCTGTAAATCGTGATGTTAAATTAGAAAAAATGGAAAAGGCTTTAAATATGTGGATAGAAGACCGAACTCAAAATAAAATTCCGTTAAATTCACTCATCACTCGTGAAAACGCAAAACTCCTTATCAACGCTTTAGCGAAACTGGTTATAGCACTGGCGGGATAGGTTTTTTAGCAAAGACGCTGGTTTGAAAGATTTGTTTGAAATTTCTAATAAATATTACATTTAATATTAAATTGTTTCTTACTTTCATTTCGATGCCATATGCTTGCATTTCACTACGTACTATATACTTCATAATATGACTATGTACATAGTCATATTATGAAGGTACATATGATACATACATAGACAAAATTTTAGACTAGTTTTTCTTATATATTTCATACTTTGGAATGGAACCCCTTTATTACTATGGGAGCCATAACTCAGTATTCGCGTTTTCGGTATTCGCAGCATTTCTCAGGAACGTAACCCCCGCGAATAGCGGGGTTTACTGTACTTTCTATGTTGATATCAATATTTGGTAATCAATATATTGTATTTTATTCGAGTCTCGAGTAAGCGTAAAATCTAGAAAATTTTATGACTTTGTATCCGTATCCTCCCTTTCCAAAGTAAATATGAGTCTAGAATGAATATTAAAATAATAAGAGAAGTTTACGTAGAACCCTTTCACATGATACTCTCCAGAAATTAAAATTAAAAAATCAAAAACCCTATATTAGAGTAACAAATAATTGAAAATCAATTTAACACAATTAAAAATAAGAAAATTAATTAAAAGAATTTAACAATAAAATGCAAAACGATTTTCCTTCCTGAAGCTGACAACGCTTTTCGACCGCATGTCGTGATCACAGGAATGAAAATTACCGAATAGGAGTGAGCATTAAACTTAAATAGGGATTATTTTTCTTCGCACATGCACGTAAAAGCCCACGAATCGGAGATCAGATATGGCCGGCGAACATAAACAGAATTCTCATGTAATTTAATTTCTACAGTTTCTGCAATTAATACTCGAATATAATTATGTTGGACACTAAGTATTTTGGCCTCATTAAATAAAAAAGTATGTTTTTCATTAACAGCATGAAAGGCTAATTCTGACACTGCTGAACGAGAAGCATGAACTGCGGCCGCATGTTGATTAACACGAATATTCAGAGGAAAATGCATCAAACCCAGGTAAGATGAGTCGCAATCACTGCAAGAAATGTTGTATACCAGGTCATTAATTTGTGTTGCAAACGAGGAAAGGACTGAATGATTGTTTAGTATAGTGTGTAATTTCTATATTGTCCTGGCCACAATTTTAAATTCGGTATCTTTAAAGAATCTGTTAAGCTGTTTGTGCAACTATTCAACATATGGGACAGAAATAACGTATTTTTTGACATTACTATTGTTGGTTGGTGTAGTATTTTGTATCCTATCCTTAGCTTATACCCTAATTCAGTTTATTGTAGCAAGGGGATAACCCCTGTTTAAGAATATATTGGTTAATATTTGTATTTCTTAGCCGAAAGCAGATTCCGTCATTGAATATTTATAGGCATTTAGAAATTGATTAAAGATAATTGATCTTTTGTGGGTGAATGGGTGATAGCTGTTATAATGTAGAAGCATACTGGTAGGTTTCGATAGATGTTAAATTATATTTTATTCGAGTCTTGAGTAAGTGTGAAATCTAGAAATTTAATTACTTTGTATCTGTATCCTCCCTTTCCAATGTAAATTTGAGTCTAGAATGAATATTAAATGAATGTAAAATGACTTGGATAGTACTACTATCAGTAATAACTGGACCTATCAGTAATAACTGGAACATCATCTAAATACCTCCCATAGTATGTGATACGGGGTTGAAAAGGCATCAAATGTATATGCTCAATCGTTGAGAGATTAAGACGCTCAGGCTCAACAATCCCATTGGCAAACCAAAAATTTGTTTGTACACTTTGTCTCGAAAGGTGATATAGTTCACCTCAACTAATAGTTTAATTAAGTGAAAAATTTCCTTAATAGGAAACTTATAATTAATCGGTATCGAGTTACAGGAATACCTCGCATAGCACGGTTTTGGACAGCGCAGGTTTCGCTATAGTGCAGTTTACAAATTGAAAAAAAAAAAAAAAAAATTAACTGCGTTACGCACCAATACATTTGATATGTATGTATGTATTATAATGTCAGCACACAGGCCAATGCGTTATGGATTCAAGGCCACGCTGACACAACTCCCATTATATATGGACTCTACTAGCTTTGATAGATTAGTAAATACTCTAGATTCCGAGCGGTGAGGTCATTGATTGTGCGCAAACTGTACAAATATTTTTCGCTGTGTATTTTTATTAAAGATTATTTTTTAAAAACTTTACACCTTTATACGCAATTATGAGTGGAAAGAAGAAATGTAATGGTGCCGAGTGTTCTTCTAGATCCAAACATCGAACGAGGTATGAAAGTAAGGCGAGGTCGTTGATTGTGCATAAGCTGTACAAATATTTTTCGCTGTGTATTTTTATTAAAGATTATTTTTTAAAAATGTTACACCTTTATAAGCAATTATGAGTGGAAAGAAGAAATGCAATGGCGCCGAGTGTTCTTCTAGATCCAATCATCGAATGAGGTATGAAAGGCAGGCATTACAAAATTTCGATGTTATAAAGAGATGTATGCAGATAAAAAGAAGAAAAAAAACTGTGCAAACTAAGCTGATCAGTTATTTTTCAAAATAAAAATACAGTACACACTTCACTTATATTCTTTTTGTATGTACATACTGCAATAAAAATCATTTGTACTGTATTTACTAGTATTTTTCATTTTTACCATTTTAGTTTCTCTTTTTTGCAAGAATTTCGTGTGCATCAATTTATAGTAAACAAACACCAATATATTTTTGCAACTCGACCCATATAATCAAGTTATCAGAACGCATTACATTAAAATATATACTAATAATACCTCGATCAGTGCAGTTTCACAAAGGGTGGTTTTTTTTGGCACGAATTAACCGCAAAATGCGAGGTATTCCTGTATTATTTAACATATCCCAAATAATATCTAATGTGTATTCAACGTTTACATTCGTATATAATGAGGTAACATCTAGTGAGAATAAATTGTCATTGTCGCCAAGTCTATAGCCCTTAAGGTTATTAAATAATGTATCGTAGTTCTTAATCCCAAATTGTATCACCTGTCTAAAGGGTTTTATAATGCTATATACATATGTGGCCAAGGATTAAAATGCTGAGTTTCTGTAGGCAGAATAGGAAATCCAGTCTTCTGTAATTTTACCTGACCTAAAAGTGCAGGAATATTGTGTGTTCTGGTCTTCAATTCATTTTAACTGAGCCATAGTAATGTAGTCGTTTTTTTCAATATGTGGTTAACTTTTCATTGTATTGATTGACTAAGTTGGTAAATAATGCCGGGTCTACTTCAAGATAAGTGGCGGTATCTGAAACAACTGAATCTAACTTATTAATATAATCAGGTTTATCGAATATTAAAACTGTATTCTCCTTTAATGCCCGCTGTATAATGATGTCTTTATTTTCCCTAAGTTCATGTAAAGCTGAACTGTCATATGTATTCAATTTAGGAAGTCGTGTTCCTAACACATTGTCTCGGACTTGCAACCAAGTGCATACAAGTTGGGAGACGAGCCCCTGAATTCTGATGAGATCCTTCCACGTGTTCAGATTACGAACCTTAGGGGGCATAAATTCAAATTAAGAAAAGACATGTAGAATAGATGTGCGGAAATTTGCCTTTAGCAGGCGGGTGGTTGATTGCTGGAACAAACTTTCATCTGTCGTTGTGGAAGTTGATAAGTTAAATGAATTTAAGGAGGAACTGGACAGGCATTTGGAGGGAATGGTGTGATTTTTTTTTTTTTGGCTGATGCTGCATAAGCTCATACACTTGCTTTCTTGCATCACATGCCACTACTATTACTACTACTACCTACAAACACCAGTATGCTTCTACATTATAACAGCTATCATCCGTTCACCTACAAAAGATCGATTATCTTTAATCAATTTCGAAATGCCTATAAATATTCAACGACAGAATCTGCTTTGGACTCAAAAATACAAATATTAACCAGCAGATTCTTAAACAGGGGTTATCCCCTTGCTATAATAAAATGAATTAGGATACAAACTAAGGATACAATACAAAATACTACACCAACCAACAATAGTAATATCAAAATATACTTTCTTTCTGTCCCATATGTTGAACCGTGGCACAAACAGTTTAACAGATTCTTTAAAGATACCGAATTTAAAATTGTAGTCAGGCCAGTACAGAAATTACACACTATACTGAACAATTGTTCAGTCCTTTCCTCGTTTGCAACACAAATTAATTACCTGGTATACAACATTTCTTGCAGTGATTGTGACTCATCTTACCTGGGTTTGATGCATTTTCCTCTGAATATTCGTGTTAATCAACATGCGGCCGCAGTTCATGCTTCTCGTTCAGCAGTGTCAGAATTAGCCTTTCATGCTGTTAACGAAAAACATACTTTTTTATTTAATGAGGCCAAAATACTTAGTGTCCAACATAATTATATTCGAGTATTAATTGCAGAAACTGTAGAAATTAAATTACATGAGAATTCTGTTTATGTTCGCCGGCCATATCTGATCTCCGATTTGTGGGCTTTTACGTGCACGTGCGAAGACAAATAATCCCTATTTAAGTTTCATGTTCATCCCTATTTGGTAATTTTCATTGCTGTGATCACGACATATGGTCGAAAAGTGTTGTCAGCTTCAGGAAGAAAAATCGTTTTGCATTTTTACATTAAATTCTTTTATGAATCAACAGGGCTTACCTTTATTTTTGATATAGGAAGCTTCTTTTCCAACTCTCCTTGTCCAACTCGCTTCCTATATCAAAAATAAAGGTAAGCCCTGTTGATTCATAATATAATAGAATATAGGAAATACGAGCACTTAATAGCTCTCTAGTATCAAATCTATTAAATTCTTTAAATTAACTTTCTTATTTTTAATTGTGTTAAATTGATTTTTAATTATTTGTTACTCTAATGTAAGATTTTCGATTTTTTCATTTTAATTTCTGGAGAGTATCATACGGAAGTGTTCTACGTGCTATACTGAGGTAAACTTCTCTTATTATTTTACAAATAAAATTATATTAAAAATAATAATAAAAATACATTTTTTAAAATAAAAATTCAACATACTGCTATGGCCTAGTTGGCAGCAACAGTGCAATATCGCTAAGGAGATCCCCCCTTTAAAAAATAAAATAAAATAAAATAAAAATAATAATGAAAAAATAAATATATAAAACAAAGAAGAGGGAGAAGGGTTGTGAACTGCATGATGTGAATCAGAGCTAAAATAATTCCAAGAATGGTTAAAATTATATAATTATCACTAACTGCAGATTTGAATTTGAGGATTCTACATAGATTATTTGCCTGGATTATAATTGCTGGTAAGCGTACAAAAGTGCAACTTTAGTTAGCATTCTCTTATGTTATGTTATATTGATATGATTAGGTAAGCTGAAATAAGTTATTTGCCTGAGAGATAATGTAGAATGTTTGAGCTTGATAAAAAAGAGCTTCATTTACACCAGTGAGAAGTAAAGATCATTAAAAACAAGATAATTAAAATTCCAAGATTTTTAGATTGTTGGTTACATTTTTAGGTATGTTACTAATTCAAGTAATTTACATAAATAATTTTTGATAATTAATTTAGCTAATTTTTAAAGCAACATCAGCAAGCAAAAGACATAAAATTCTAAATAACTACTATAAGTTGTGGTAGTGGAGTGGGTGCATACACCAAAATAAAGATCAGGGAATAAGGCTCTCACATAACCAAGGGGAAATAAGTTGTGACAAAACAATGCACTGTCCAGTATTTCCAGAAAGTGATGAACTTAGCTAATTAGCAGCCACAGGCAGCAGTTGTCTTGAATACTAAACAAAGGCACTTGTGTTGGCCATGGCATTTATAGTATTATAAAATATAAAAATACTTATCTGTGCAGATGTATCCATCGAAGTGAAAGCAATAATAGATGGAACATCACTTTGTGGCTGCCTAGTAACAAGAAGATGATACTTGAAGATTTAACAATCCAGAACAAGCAAAAGTACAGGAGCACACAGTATACCCTACCTTGATATACCGGGTGTCTCAAAAATATACAGCATAACTTCAGGAATGAGTTCCTCATATGTAAAGGTGCCTTCATAGCCAGGTGGGAAGGAGCAGCAGTGCATAGCACACGCTTCTTGATTAGATTGGGGTTCGAGCCCGTCACCACTAAATACGGAGGATGCAGAAAGGTCAGGGAATAACCACCGCATATCCCGGAGCAATATGGCCTTAGTTGCTAATGCTCCTAAAAACCAAATAACAACAATCCTCATATGAAGACAATAAAAATATTTTATATCAAACATAGTTCCGGAAATGCTTGGTTCCCGAGTTATTAACCGGAATGTCTTATCTCCCGCAGGTGATAAGTACACTTCATGCACGATGGCACTCCCACACATTTCAGCCACATAGCCTGCAATTACTTGAATCGAAGGTTCCTGGTTGGTGGATAGGAGTTAGAGGTGGACCAACTGCCTGGCTTCCATGCTCAGCTGATTTAAACCCACTAGGTTTCTTCTTATGGGGCCATTTAAAGTCATTGGTGTATTCGACTCCGGTAGCTGATGTGGAAACTCTCCACAATCGAATTGTGGCAGGTTGTGAGACAATACGAAACATGCCAGGAATTTGGCATCGTCTTCACAAGTCCATGAGACGTCAATGTGAGGCCTGTATTCAGGCAGAAGGTGGACATTTTGAACAATTACCATAAGGTGATGTGAACAGTTAAGTGTCATAGACAGACCTGCAAAACTTGGAAACCCAACATTTCCGGAACTATGTTTATATAAAATATTTTTATTGTCTATATATGAGGAACTCATTCCTGAAGTTATGCTGTGTATTTTTGAGACACCCTGTATATCTACATTAAATATAATTCAACAAAGCACACTTCATGCACGATGGCAACAAAGCTTAACAGAACAACCTGTCTGGATTACTGTGTTCTTTCCACCCTTTTTTTTTTCCTAATGCTCTCATTTCTATTCACAGTTTGTTTTGTTATCTGGGCATCAATTCCAACCAACACTGGCATGATGTGTTAAAAGAACTATTCCATAGTTTGTAAGGTGTGTGTGGTGCACAGGGTCAGTATTAGGAACTGCATGTCAGAAGCAATTTGTTTATTCAGTTGCTGCTCTGACAGGTCCTTCATTCAAAAGTATCTTAACCTAGAAAAAAATAATTCATCCCATAACCTGGCAACTGAAATTTATAGAACCATTCTCCCAAATTCCATTCTGCAATGGGTGTTTTTATTTGGTAAAAATTTACCTTAACATTACAGATGCTGTTTTGTAGAGTTGTTGTTATTGTTATTTGGTTTTTAGGAGCATTAGCAACTAAGGCCATATTGATCCGGGGATATGCGATGGTCATTTCCTGACCTTTCCGCATGCTCCGTATCTGGTGGCTCACGGGCTCGAACCCCGGTCTAATCAAAAAGCATGTGCTACGCACTGCTGCTCTTGCTCACCTGGCTACAGAGGCGTCATTTTGTACAGAAAGCTGCAATGTCCAGCAGTAAAGAGAGACCAAAATAACAGGACAAAAATGCACTGTAGATATATGCAGTTTGTGTTTCTCTATTCCAGCTTATATTCCTGTGCCTAGATTTTATGCCAGTCCAAAATATGTAAAAGAAACCTGAATCATTCAAGAACTTGTCAGACTATCTATAGCTACTATCACCTATCTCATCACCATCGTCATTGCACAGCAGAGTATGTGCTGTACTATTCTTGTGCACAGACTTGTATCTTGAACTTGAAATGCACAAACTGTACACCTGCAAGTTTTTGGAAATCAAAAAATTTTTAATACAAATTTGCTTTAGGACAGAAGAAATTGTTTATAATTCTTTACAATTTTTCTTTACAATTTTTCTTTACAGTTTGAAATATTTCACAAAACGAACATTTTAAAATGAATTTCAATATATTATACACTTCAGTCCAAGTTCAGTCTAATCATCATGTTGTTTATGGCTCACTGATAATTATTGTAGTATTTAAGGTTAATAAAATTAAACCATCACGAAGTTCATTAATATTATTATAACTAATCAAAACACTAATCGTGACCACACATACACCTCTGTTTAATACTTAAGGAATTTTTGACCTTTTTGAAATTTGGAAGTATAATACAGTGCTCACTGTATCACTTCGGGGCACAGAAATTTGGTGGGCTTGTCATTTAGGGTATGAAGAAGGGATTTGTAGAAAAAAAAAACGTTAGTTCAATTTTCTGCCACCAAGGGAAAAATTGGCACTGTAAACATGAGATGGAATACAGTCAGTCCTCGTATAACACGTGTTTACACTACACGAATTCGATCATACACGATTTATAAATAGGGGAACGATATCGTATATAACATGAATCAAATTCGCTTATGTACGATTCGCCTTTGTATTTACAAGAAATGGCAGTCGGACCAGAATCACCCCAAACTGAACGCAACACGATAGGAATGAAGAGAAAATTCTGAAAATGTATTTATGTTTTTTATATCAGTGAAGGGGAAACGCATTTCACCATAATAACGTAAAATTCCAGCTATCGGTATTATCGCAAATGCAATTAGATCGAGTTTACTACCAGTTTATAACAGATTCCACTAGCAGGAACGTAACTGGAAATTGTTTTTGTTTTATGGTAGTAACCCCCAGAAATATGCTTTAGTAAAATGTGAGCTAGTGAGGTAGAATTGTCTCTGCCTTTACGGTGTTGTTTATTCAGTTGCTACACGCGCACAGCTTTGTTTATGTGTATCAAGCGTGCCTCCTTATTTTGTAATTGTGCTTTATTCCCTAAAAATGAGAAAAATACTTAAAAGGTGTGAAAAGGAAGCATCCTGGTGAAGACACTACAGATTCAGAGAGAAAAAGGAAAGCAATATTGATAAACAGAGGTGGACTGGGTCAAAAATTCTTACCTGGGAAAATTTGTAGTGGCTTCATACTAGCATTTATGGCCAAAATCACACCAGCCTCTGACCCACCATGGTTTCCCTGGTAAGGCTTATGGCCAGTCTGCATCTGTCGATAGAGAAAAAATATGAAATTGTGAAACGCTTTGAGCGAAATGAAAGACCATGTGATATTGCACGTGCTACAGGCCTAAATGAGGCAACGCCGAGAATTACAAAGAATGCAGAGAAAATAAAAAGCTTTTATAGCAGGAACAACTCAAAGTGTAATTAAAATCCATTAGATTAAGACACAAAAAAAAAAGAATCGGAAGAGATGGAACGGCTGTCATCTGTTTGGATAGAAAATCAAACAATAAACATGTTTGCTTACAATAGAAGCAAAAGCATTAGCAATATTTTATTACGTAATAGTTGTAATAAAATACTTACGTATTTTATTACGATAATTTATTGTTTGGTAATGTTTTGATTACAAATGTGTGTTCAATCTTGGGTGGTCTTTTTTTATATTGCACGATTTTGCATTGCACAAGGGTTTCTAGGAACACAACTATCGTGCTATAGGAGGACTGACTGTACTTAACTTAGGATTAGATTTTAATATCAGAACTGAGAAATCTACAGATATTGTTCTATGTGCTTTCCTTCACTTGAGATGATATTCTGAAAATGGAGGACTGCATGCAACACAGTTTCACTAGCATCTGATTGGGGATGTTGGCTATATGCTGTATAATGCTTGCTTTCAAATCGACAAGTGACTGTCTGTATGATGCCATGGCAACTCTGTCCTTCAGGTATTCCATAGCCAGAAATCACAGGGATTTAGATCTGCTGATCGGGCTGGTCAGAACTGTGGAAAGTCTCTAGAAATGATACAAATGAGCAGTGAAGGAACTGCTCCGAATGTTGAACGGAGCAGTTCCTTCACTTGTCAACCAATGTGGGGAGGGGCACCATCTTGCATTAACACTACGGTCTCCAATCATTGCCTTTCTTGCAGAGCAGGAATAATGTGATCTTTTAGAAGAGTGCAGTACCGTGCACTAGTTACTGTACACCCTACGAAGCCATGAGGTATAGACTCTTCAAAGAAAAATGGTCCAATTATAAACTCTGCTGTGAATCCACACCATACTGTAATGTATGGACTTTGTAGCGGTCTTTCATGTGCAGCAGATGGACAAGAAGTTCCCCACATTCAGCGGTTCTGTGCATTTACAGCCCCGTGAAGAGTGAAATTGCCTCTTCATTCCAAAAGATCATTCGAGCCCACGTATCGTCAAGTTCCATACAAGCCAGAAATTGTAGAGTAAAGTCTATTCGTTGTTGCTGATCACAAGACTTTAGTTTTTGCACTACATAAATCTTGTACAGGAACCAGCATAAAATTATTCGAAGCACTTTATGTACAGTAGACCAAGGAAGGTTCAAGTCTCTTGACACACCTCTGCCAGGCACTACTGACTGGTAATGTTTCGCATTCTGACCATTGCAAGCACCACTTCATCCACTACCTCTGTTCTGATACATGGTCGTCCCCAGCCTGGAATTACATCTAACTCCTCAGTCTCTTCAAATTTCTTTATTAGTTTTCGAAGCCCCACTGACAATGTCAAAGGTCCTTTATGCAAACCTTTAAGTTTCTGATATTCACGTAGTACTGCATCAGCAATACAATTATTCTGGTAGAACACTTTTACTAAAAGAGCATGTTCTTTTTTGTAAGAGACATAATGGTTGTTGATGGTGACGTTGGCCTTTCTGCTTTTATCTAACAGTGTGTGTGTGTGTGTGTGTGTGTGTGTGTGTTATGGAGGTTTAATGGTGCATAAGCTGCTGGGGCTTAGTGTGCCTTTTTATCTAACAGGTTGTCATTTATTTGCATAAGCAGTGCATCTTGAAGTAAATGACATCACCCCAGGGGCTCACACTTGGTGAGTATGGGCTTGGCACACACCCAGGATCCTGAGCTGGATATCATCATTCTTCTCTTCCTTGGTGATTCCCTTCTACTTCTGACTCTCTCTCTCTCTCGGTAACTCAGAAATTTTTTGGCTGGTGCAGCAAAGCCTCAGGCTTCCTTGCACCATATGGCTAATAATAACTTTTACACATGTGCAGTGCCGTTTCCCTGGTGGCAGAAATTTGAACTATTATTTTCTTCTACAAATCGCTTCCCCATACCCTAAATGACATACCCACCGATTTTCACATCACTAACTCTAACCGTTTTGACACTAGAGTCTCCTGAACAGGAAACTTATTTCATAACCATCGGGTATATATAATTTATACACATATGCACTGTATTGTAAATGTTAATGTACATTATATACAAATGTTAGTTCTCATCTTAACTAGTAATTTGTTTTTGCATTTAGAATGACATTTAATGTATATTCTAGCATATAAACTGATGTCTATCTTTTGCATTTGCAACTTATACAGCGAATGCATGTTTAAGCACAAACTTTTCTGTGAAAGTTGGTACTTAATCACACATTCACTGTATAAGTTGACACCCTTTTTTTAAAAGTTCTTTTACATCTCACCTACTCTAGCAAGAGTAATGTGTATTACAGTAAATTCTGCAGTTATTCTGCCTACCTTTAAATTTCTGCTCTTTCTTTACAGCAAGAACATCAATACAGTTAAGTTTATTGAAGCATTATGCATTATTACACTGCGCAGTAACCTGTGAAACAAGTGGTAAGCTTATATGGTATTCCCTTACGTTTGTTATTTGGTTTTTAAGAGCATTAGCAACTAAGGCCATATTGCTCCAGGAATATGCGGTGGTCATTCCCTTGACCATCCTCCGTATTTGGTGGTGACGGGCTCGAATACCGGTTTATTCATTCCAGTGTTGGCATTCGAGGTGAGCGGACGCGCTTCGTCAGGGATCCTCAGTTAAGTGGATTGTTGATTAGTGCTTTTAAATATTTGATTTATTTAGATATTGTTGGATTATTTTGTTATAGGTTTTCCTGTAACAGTTTGGTTTTAATAATATTATAGATATAATTTTTTAAAGTTAATTTTCATTGATATTTAGCTAAATTTATAATGGTAGTTACGAGATCTGCCTTAAACATGTCACAGAGTATCGTGACTCACACACAAAAATAGCTGATAGCGATTTACGGGTGAGTCATGATTTAATACGTTGCAGAACCTGTGGAATGTTTTCCAAGGTCGACCTGGTGACTAATCATAGCTCACCTGGGGATTCTTTTCTTTGTGATCGATGTAAGGAGTGCACCGATCTTAAATTACAATTTGGTGCACTGATGGAACAATTTGAGTCCCTGAAAAAATGGGTGCTTGCCCTCGAGAATAATGCATCTGGGACCTCGTCAGGGACTCAATATTCCAGCAATCTACCAAGTGATACACACCTGATTCGGCCTCAAAACAGAAAAACCAAGTGCAAACTACTCTGGTTAAAAAGGACATTGTTTTATTAGGAGACTCCATTGTCAGGGAAATGGGGAATATTTTTTGTAATAAGGATAGGTGGAGTAGAACCAGGGTATGTCTGCCGGGAGCAACTATTAATGATGTCACCAACAGATTGTCAGATTTTAAGGGGGGTAAAGAGAATATTATTATTCATGTGGGGACTAATGATATTAAACGTACACAATCTGACGATTTGTTGGAAAAATACAGGACCATGCTGAGGAAATGCCGCGAACTAGGCCACAATGTCTATGTGCTGCAATTCTGCCCAGATACGATAGGAGGGATTATATGTTAAAAGCCTTGTGTATTAACTCAAGACATGAAGGACTCTGCAAGGCTTTAGGCGGGAAATTTCTATCAGCTTGGCCCACACTTGTAGGTAGAAGGAATTTGTTTTGTAGAGATGGGATACACTTAAACAAAGGTGGTGCAAAAGTTTTTGCCAGTATTATTGAGGATACCTTAAAGCTTCAGGGAAACTGCTAGTTTGGGGGGGGGGATGTGGATAATACTGACATGTGTTTATCTGATAATATTGGTCAAAGTAACTCTTGCACATACCTCAAGAATTCTTATCTGTTACCCCAACTGGACATATTATCTAGATGTTCTGGGGACAGAAACGTTTCAAGTGAGTGGGTAGCTAATGTCAGGGAAGAGAGCCTAAAAACCTTCAAGGGTTGTGTTAGGGTTGTTAAATATACAAGAACGGTAAGTCTTAATTGTTTATACAGTAGTGTTAGAAGTGTCGTCAATAAAATGAGAGAATTCGAACTGCTGGTTAAACCAAGTAACGCGGACATAATAGGGCTTACGGAGACATGGTGCCACCCAGAAATTGGGGATGATGAGTTTCAGTACGGCTTGTATAATGTATTTAGGAAGGATAGGGTAGATAGAAGGGGTGGTGGGGTAATGCTTCTTATCAGAAGCAGCCTGAGTGCAACGATAGTTTTCCCGGATTCAGACATTTCACATGCTAGTATAGAATCTGTATTGTGTTAGATAGTTGGAAACAAAGGTATAAAGCAAGTAGGAATAATCTGCAGACCAGGTGATCGTGAAGATTATGACGAAAGTCTCTACATGCAAATGGAATGGGCAAGTAAGCGTCAATGTATTATTATGGGTGATTTCAATTTGCCTCTAATTGATTGGAGTAAATGGGAAGGAAACTCGACATGGGGAACAAAATTTTTATATCAACTAGATGACTTATTTGTATCAACATGTCAGGGAAAGTACTAGAGAAAAGAATATCCTAGACCACATCATCACCCATGAATCAGATGACATAACAGGGCTGATAGTAGAGGAACCAGTAGCAGGAAGTGATCACGGAATTCTACGGTGGATGATGAGAGAGGTAGCAGCAGTAAAAGGCAAAGGAATGGGTTTTAATTTCAGAAAAGGAAATTACGATGCCTTAAGGTACTACATGGCCTCTGTTAACTGGGTAGATATCGCGCAGAGAATGAATACAATTGAACTGTGCTATGCTTTTAAAACATTAATCACAGATGCCTTGAATGCGTATATACCATTAAAAATACTCCACGAGGAGTGTTCCAAGTTGGATGAATAGTGAAGTTGCCCATTGCTTGAGCAGAAAAAGGTGGAATGGAAAGGTTACAGAGCAATAAAAAGTACTGAAGCCTATAACAGCTACAAGTTGATCTGTAATACAGCCACAGAAAAGGTTCGACAGGCAAAGGCAGTTTATGAGAAATTACTAGCAGAGCAAAGAGGGGGAATAAGGAATTCTTCACATATATAAATGCCAAGAGCAGGACAAACCAGATTGGACCTTTATGTAAGGGAAAGGGGATAGTATTAAATACACCAGCTGCCACTGCAGATGAACTCAGTTATTTTGCATCGATATTTATAAATGAAAAACCTTTTGTGGCAATGGGTAATTGTGGGAGCGAAGTTGAAAAATATGTAATTAATGATATTGAAATTTCGCAAGATTATTTAATGAAAAAAACTTTCGACCCTACAGGCCAGTAAGGCTCCTGGAGTTGATGGAATATAGCCTATAATCTTAAGGGAGGCAGCAAGTGAGTGCATTGAACCATTGAGGCTAATTATGCGAGCATCACTGACTCTGGGAAGATTCCCTTGGATTGGAAAAGTGCCAATGTATCTCCAATACATAAGGGTGGCTCTAAGAGTGAAGCGGGAAATTATCGACCTGTCAATCTGACTTCAGTGGTAGAGAAAATTAGGGAGGCAATTGATCAAGGGTGGAATTCAGGATCATTTGGATCGAATTGAAATTCTCAAGGATACTCACAGCATGGTTTTGTAAAGGGAAAATCATGTTTAACAAATCTAGTTCGCTATTTTGAAAGGGTCACTCATGAGCTGGATTTAGGGAATAATTTCGACATTGTTTATTTAGATTTCAGCAAAGCTTTTGACTCAGTCCCACATAAGCGGTTGCTTTATAAGCTGGAACAGGTTGGAATCACACATGTTGGAGGGGTTCACCAAGGATCAGTATTCAGACCACTGTTATTTTTAATTTTCATAAACGAATTGATGTAGGGATAGAGGGCGTGATGTCTAAATTTGCAGATGATGTTAAAATTGGTAGAGTAGTTAATGATCACTGTCAAGCTGAGCTTCTTCAGAGAGACCTAGATAGACTTCAGGAATGGTCAGAAAAATGGCAGCTATGCTTTAATCCAACAAAGTGTAAGGTATTACACCTGGGAAACAGTAATCCCAAAATAATTTATTCACTTGGTGGAGTTCAACTAAACCCAGTACTGGAGGAAAGGGACTTGGCTGTTATGATACGGTCAGACATGAAATTCTCTGAGCATTGTAAACAGGTTGCAAGGAAGGCCCATGGTGTGTCCTATCGATGATCTATCGAACTTTTGCAAGTAGAGATAGGGACGTGATAATCCCATTATATAAGGCTTATGTTAGACCACACTTGGAATACTATGTTCAAGTATGGAGACCGCGCCTAAAGAAAGACATCGAGCTTCTTGAAAGGGTGCAAAGACGAGTAACTCTCCTGGTGAGATTGGCAAAAGAGTGTCCATATGAAGAAAGACTTCGAATATGTGGGTTGCAGAGTTTGGAAACTAGACACCTTAGAGGAGATTTGATTGAGGTGTTTAAGGCTGTGAGAGGCATCAGTAAAATGAATGAGGATGGAATTTTCAAGGTTATAAATGATGCTTGAACTAGGGGACATAAATTCAAGTTAAGGGGGAAAATGTTTAGATTGGACTGCAGGAAGTATTATTTTAGCCAACGAGTTATAAATTAATGGAATAAGCTGCCTACATGGGTGGTAGAGGCTGACAGTTTGGGGAAATTCAAAGGTCATCTGGATAGTGCCTTCGGGTCAGGGAAGCGCATAGGATGATAGGTTTAATTTCCTTTTCTTTTACTAATTATTATTATTTATTTATTATTTTTTTATCATTGTTTTATTGGTTTTTTTTTTATTATTATTTATTTTTTATTTTTTTTGGCCAGTGCAGCATAAGCCATAGGCTTTCTTGCACCATGCGGCCATTACTAATACTAATAAAGAAGCATGTGCTACACACTGCTGCTCCTTCCCACCTGGCTATGGAGGCACCATTCCCTTAAGTAGATCATGAAACCAAATGCCACCTTGATTGTGACTATATGTTTACATGGGATGCTTTGATTATGTGACGGAGCAAAGGTTTAGATGTAATGGCTAACTTCAGCTGCAACTTTCTTCACTATTGCCAGCCAGACGACAGGCTTCCTCTTGTACAGGCAAGGAATACTGGTTGTAGGTATCTACATTGACCAAATGGATTGAGGACTATGTATATTATTTTTGTAGAGGGGTGTGTGTGTGTGTTTACAGACTAATTTCCATGTTGTGTAGACTGAAAAAAAAAAATTTGAGAATACTTACTTCATGAGTAGAGCCTCTACTTCCAACAACTGAGAGGCTAACTCAGTCATGAATTAAGAAGCCTTAGAACTTCTTCTAGCCAATGAGGATTTAAATCAAGCCTCTCAAAGTATGGGACAAAAAGTGGGGGAAACATTTCACAATCATGGAGGATTTAACAGCAGTAATTATTTTTAAAAAATATTGTTGAGCCCCAAATATTTCCTTATGTGGCAGCATTATAACCATGCACCTCACACTGGATTTTATATTACCTGATCACTTTAATAGTATCAATAATTAGACTTAACAGTTCCATAATTGTTTCTACAATATTCCTACCAAATTTTGGAGTGAGTAATTTGTGTGTTCAGAACCTATGGCCAGGCCACATTTGTCATAGTTGAAAAACAACACGAGACAGCATTGAATGCAAAATAAGGCATATAAAAATTGGTTTTCTACAAATCAGATTGATTCTTCAATCCCAATTCAAAATCTATGCTGCAGAAATAGTACAAAATTATGCTGGCAAAGGCAGAAGAACTTTATCATCCAAATTTGTATGGTATTATTCTTTAAATAATAAATGGGTTAAGCTTAAATCTTAAAGCTCTAATCACTTGACAGATAACACAAAATGACTGGTTCAAAACATTATGCTGGATGTTATTATGTCCATGCTCCACAAAGTTCTAGCAAATGTGGAATGGTTATCCATATTTCAAAAATCTTAAACAAATAAGATAATATACATGAAACTGAGTATTAAAGAGAAAAGCTAATTTCAATATACAATTTCCAACAGTGTTATAATACTTGTGAAACTCTTAAATTATATCATAAAAGTATAATTATCCAATTTTAGTCCAGGGACCATCTGTGTTTTTTTTTGGAATGGAGACATCTTTTAGATCAGCAAATAATTTCAATGTGGTTGTTTTGTTGTTTATTGGCACATTGACAACGGAGATCAATATGGCATTTAGGCTTTTACTCCATTATCATATCGATCATAATGGCTAATACTGTTAATAATGCAATTACAGTGTTAATAGTATTAACTATTCTCTTACTGCAATTGTAGTTTCTCATTATGTGCAACTTACAAAAGTGAATAAACACCTTTCTTTGTAGCATATTGATAAATAATCAATACAGCATACTTATCCACAATATATTCAAGTTTACATATAAGACATAATATTCTAAATATTTGAATTTTGAAAAATTAGGAATGTTAGATGAGTTAGATTAGTACATAGTTACATGTGAATTCATAAATAACATTAATACCTACAGTTTCATCTTCTGCATTTCTCAAATCATGGGCGAAGTGAAGAACAGTACTGATCTCCTCATTTACAGGTCCCAACTAAAAAATTTAAAAAAGTACATAGAAAGAATACAAAAACACTATAAAAAATTAACTAATAAAAAGAAGATAATTTTTTAAATATTTTATATCTAACATAATTTTTTTAATATACAATGATTTTCATTAAAGATGCCAGAGCTTACTCCTTGTCCAACTATTCCACTCACACAAAAAAGTAAGGCACTGCTGTGTAACTAGATTGCTATTCAAGTAACATGCCTATAACTTTAAAGTCAGCACAGACCAACCAACCATGTTCTTCATACTTAATACTTGTCAACAATAGTGTCTAGTGTGCTGGGAAGGTGAATGGTTGCATCGTTTTGCACTCTGCTGAACATAAGTAATAAATAATGGTCTCTTTCCAGAGACCAGATGTCCCACTAGATACTGTCAGAATCCTTGTGCCATCATGCCTCTAAATACAGCCATACCACGAATAATGTTTGTTTACATAGATATTACATAAATAATATAAAATATCTATAAAATAGATATTTTAATATTATTATTTTCATGTTGCAACGTCGTTATAGCCTAATATGGTATTCGAATACCTTGCATAGCGTCTGTTGACTGCACTTATCCTCAGTAATCCTAGCCTAAAGTGATTTTAGCATTGTCTCTACTTAGTGAAGGTCACCTGTCCATTGTCTCAACTCTCCGAGGATGGCTAATGGAACTGACAGTGGCCCCATACAGAATTTATAGGTCACAAGCAATAGTGATCTTCTTTCTTTCTTTGTGTCTGCTCTAACAGAACCATGTGTAAGCTATTGTAAAAGTATTTTGTTCAACGTTAAAATTTACTCCTTAGAAATAGTTTTTCTGAAATGAACAGTATGCCGGTGGAAAATTCTGTACATAGCTGTTGGGCCCGTCTGAATAAAGTCAAACATATACTAATCTGCAATGGCAAATGCAGCTGGTCCCTATGAGGAAATTTCTCCCAAGTCGGTCACAAATTTTTAAAATGCCAAAGTTATCTAAAGATAGCAAAGTTAGCAAGGAAATCTATAACGTCACTTGAGAAAACAGGATCCATATCTCTAGACATGAATTAAGCTCAGAAGGCTGAGGACACACAGCCAGTCATGCTGACCACTGATACTGAAAGTGGCATTCCATGGCCCGGGTTAAATGACTTGGAGGATACTCCCAGTAAAATCAGTAACCGTAAAGCAATCCCCTTGGCTAAGCATAATAGTAGAACATAGCAGGATCTGGAATCCACATCAGTACTGCCTCACAAAATGAATGGACCTATGAGCTTGAGGCCTCTGTATCTAATTGTACAGCAAGAAGTGTAAGCATGTACCCTGATGTGGAAGTCACAGTGGAAACGAATAGAAAGTATTCAGTTGGACTTCGAAATAAACATCCTCCTGCTTGTAGTAGTAGTAACAGTGGCAGGTGATGCAAGAAAGCAAGTGTATGAGCTTATGCAGCATCAGCCAAAAAAAAAATTCACACAACCATTCCCTCTAAATGTTTGTCCAGTTCCTCCTTAAATTTATTTAACCTATCAACTTCCATAACGACCACAATCCGGGCATTTAATTTCGTACACCACCCCACTGCTGGCTTCTTTGGATATGGGGTCTTTAACTCGTGATGTCGCTGTGTGCAACCTCCGACCTGGGAGTTGCACACAGCGTATCTGACACCCCCGAATTATACATGCAATGTGGTCTAAAAGGCCCGGATAGTAGGGAATGTATGCGGTGCTCACAGGGGCGAACTGCTCATTATGGGTGGACTCTACTCCTCTAATGGCTCTGTCTAAAACCCTCTGGGGGTAGCCGCACTTCTTGAGGTCTGCTGTGACCTGAACAATTTCATTATCTTTATCCTCGGAGGTGCTGCGAGGATAAAGTGACCCGAACAATTTCGGGTCACAGCAGACCTCAAGAAGTGCGGCTACCCCCAGAGGATGTTAGACAGAGCTATTAGAGGAGTAGAGTCCACCTGTAATGAGCAGTTCGCCCCTGTGAGCACCACATACATTCCCTACTATCCGAGCCTTTCAGACCACATTGCACGTATAATTCGGGGGTGCAAGATACACTGCGTGCAACTCCCAAGTCGGAGGTTGCACACAGCAATACCTCGAGTTAAAGACCCCATATCCAAAGAAGCCAGCAGTGGGGTGGTGTACGAAATTAAATGTCCGGATTGTGGGGTGTGTTATGTGGGTGAGATGGGGCGGTGATTGAAAGACCGGCTGGGGGGAGCATGTAAACGCAATAAAGTCTGCTGTGGCAGAACATTTCTGGGAGAAACAACATCAAATTTCCCCGGAGGATGCTGTCATCACAGATCATGCACAGGGGTTCTGGGACCGTAAATGGCTTGAGAGCTTACGTATTGGGGCAGCTAGCAATCTACACCCCCTCCTGGAAACCGTCATTCTTGGACATGATGAACAGTTTCAGCTAGTGCGCTCCATTTCCGGTCCCGGTGCACAAATGGAAAATTCCAATTGTGGAACCATGTGACACGTGTTGTGGATCTGCTATTTAAGGATGTGCCACACAGTAGACATATGCTGCTGAGGAAGGAGACTGCTGCCTCCGAAAGCTACAGCAAATTTTATCGCTTTTAATTTCTAGGTTTTTAGTATATTTTATCAGTGTTATTTATTTTTATTGTAAATATATATTTATTTTATTGTAAATAAAGTGTTTTTAGTTACAGTATTGAATTTATTTATCTTCCGGCTGGTGTGAAGCTTAATCATCAACATGAATTGTCCCAGCCTTGTAGGCCTATTTAGAGATAATTTAATTAAGTGCCTTGCTCTAACACTACGCAAAGATGGGGAAAACCCCTGGTGCCTTTTGACACTAAACACACTCTAACACTATAACTATAATATATCAGAACGTTAGGAGTTAATAAATAAAATCAAAGACTATTGAGCAAATCCTGCTAGCAGGAGAATTCAATATCTTAACTATCTCTGAAACATGACTTGAGCATGAGCAACAGAACATAGTTATAGCTAACCCAGCGGGCTATGGGGTAGAGTTTACTTCCAGGTGAAGCAGAAGGGTAGGTGGTATTGCTATGTTCTTCAAAGAGGTGCCCTTCACACTGATCAACACAAAATCCAGTGATTCATTGAATTTCAAGGCCCTACCCATCACACCACTCAGAAATGCATTCACAGTAGACATATATTTTTTTTTTTTTTTTAGGAGCATTAGCAACTAAGGCCATATTGCTCCGGGATATGCAGTGGTCATTCCCTGACCTTTCCTCATCCTCCGTATTTGGTGGTGACAGGCTCGAACCCCGGTCTAATCAAGAAGCGTGTGCTACGCACTGCTGCTCCTTCCCACCTGGCTACAAGGCGCCTAGTAGACATATGGTTAACATATATCCTACTGTACTTACTACTGATATAATTACTGAGATGGGCAACTGGGCTATACACCACTTGTACCCCTCAGCTTGCCATATAGTCATCAGGGATTTCATCTTTACTACACAGCTCACAGCCCAAAATAAGGTTCTTGTTGACTATCTGAAGTCATCAAATATACAGCTAATCAATCATTGCCCTACTAGAGGAGAAAACCGTATTGACTCGCTATCTTCATCCGTAACATGTATGATAAGAAACACCTGAGACGCATTGTGAATCAGATCACAAACCTATCTATGCAAAATTAATTATACCTACTTGGGATTCACTTTCCCGAAAAAATGTTCAACCCCCTGTCACCATCAGCCCCAAGTTCCTTAACAGCCAAAAGCCTGCAAGCTGCCACCCTTTTACCTTAGCATGTCTTTGAAACATGTGATGTTGTTGTTATTTGGTTTTTAGGAGCATTAGCAACTAAGGCCATATTGCTCCGGGATATGCGGTGGTCATTCCCTGACCTTTCCGCATCCTCCATATTTGGTGGTGACGGGCTCGAACCCCGGTCTAATCAAAAAACGTGCTACGCACTGCTGCTCCTTCCCACCTGGCTATGGAGGCGCACATGTGATGTCTCGCTTGCTGTAACTCTATTAACAAGCTGGGTAAACACCAATGCACATTATGGCACCTCAAAGAAGATCAGGATCTCATCTCACTCCAAAGCCTGGTGGAATCCAGAAGTATACAGGGCTTTTCTATTAAAGCAGTGCAGCACCATATTTAGAAAAGTACTCAACAGGTTTCTACCATATATCTTATTCAAGAGCACAAGCACAATCAAGAGCAATAACAGCACACCACGGTGCCCAACTTCAAAAGGAAAAATCCCATACAACTTTAGATCCCATAGCTGCTAGTCGGCTTGATCTAGCCCAATGGCTAGAACCTATCACCAGATTTGATATAACTGCAGGGCAGCCAAACCTTTTTCTATGTTCCAACCATGAATCACAACAAGACATCCTACATTCCATCACCACTTCTACACACTAGCTCATAGCAGCAGTAAATTCGCTTCAAACGACTGCAACCACTGGGAACGACAAAGTGCCTCAATTCATAATAAAATGCCTTAGCCCATTCATCCTTCAACCACTCAGGTCCATCTTCAATGGAAAACTAACCACAAAAACCTTTCCTAAAGCCTGGAACAGCAACCTTGTCAGACCACAACCAAAAGTTCAAAACTCCACTCTACATGTGCACTTTCGGCCGATATCTAACCCTCTCGACACTCCTAAAAATCCTGGAAAAAATTAAGATCCACTATGCCATCTGAAACCAGTCCACAGTGATGAACCTCCTTGCAACCACACATACTATACTGTCTGCTTTTGAGCAACATGAGGAACTCACTATCACATACCTAGATACTCAAGCTGCCTTTGATGCTATCAAAGTGTCGGCACTCCTCTGCTTAGTTGAAACCCAATATCTAATCCAAGATATCACCTTCTATGGATGGTGTCCATAGAAGTTGCCCAATAAACAGAAAGGGGTTGGCAACTGCAGAATAAGATTTTCAAGTTCATGAAGGGTACAAGGATGACTGGGCTGCAGGGAATGCAGGATCTGGAAACTTGAATGTTCTACTCAGGAAGTATCCATCTTCAGTCTCTGTTGGTTGGTTGTCATCATTGGGTTGGTGCAAATCCACTGAATTCAGAATCACTCTCTGAATTGGGGGGGAAGCTGCTGTAATCCATGTTTTCTCCTTTTGACCCTGGGGGTTTGCTGTCCTGCCATGGGGAGGCAAGAGCAGTACCACAAGCAGCTGAGTTAGTTAGTTAGTACTTCTATAAAAAGAAACAGAAAGGTGGCTTTTCTTTCTGGGCATCAGAAACTCCTTGTCTACTTTTTGTAGTGTGAATCTGATATAAAAATCACAAAAACAATTGTTGAAATAAAAAAATAGATTCTGTTCAATGAAATGCTCTTTAGAGAAAATGCTTTCAGAAACACTAAAATCGCCTGGCCACAGAACTTTTGGTACCCGGGGCCTGTCTCCAGGCATGTAGACTTCAGTTTTATCTTCAGAAGCTTCACTCTCCAATATAAGTGGAGGGCATGGTATTGACAGGTTATCTCCATGTGGACTGGTCTAATGGCAGACAGAATATTAGGATACACAATGCCCTTCTTACTCTTTGCATTGTATCCCTCTACATTAACTAAGCAAAAGTAAGTTATCACAGTGGTTTATAGGCTCCCACCAAATTACTGGAATTGCAAATGGCATAGCCTTCTTTTTACCATTTTTCCACAATCTCTATGCTTCAACACAGGTTCAGCAAACTTTGTGGGCCCACCGTTTATCTTGGTCAGTGAATTTCACTCCAAAATAAGCACAATACATATTTTTTACAAATTCTGTAATATCTTGTCATTGCTTAAGGACTACAAAACTTCCAAAAATATAACAAAATAAGTCTGGAATGTTCAAACACTTTTATGAAGACATTTTACTCACTTTTCAGCACAAGTTTGACATGATAACCTCAAAAATAAACTGCACTCACACTGATAAACACTGATGCATGGAGCTCTCAAGGTCAAGAAACATGACTGAAGGCAGTATTGCCAACATGTGGAGGTCTAGTTTCCAAATTCCCGGCATTTACTCCTAACGTGACATAAACTTAAGTGATTTGTGAACAACCGATACATGATAGAAAAAAAACAAATGGAATTTCTGAAATCAGTGTAAAACACTGAGTTATAAACAGCTATTAGTTTACAAATATCAAAACCACACAGAGTGGTGTAACCAAGATAGATGTGCTATGGAAGGGGGGGGAGAACAATCTTCTCCTTGGGAGGGTGCTCGTCTAGTGGGTTTGGCAGTAGGTTGGTTTGTGATGATCCCTAGGTTTTTCTTTGAAGTTGGCATGGTTGTGTAATATACTCTCTTTTAACCTAAATTGGTTAAACCTACTGTACAAGTTTAGGTTGAAACATTAATACATTGCCTCTGGACCTTTTTAAGTGGTACTACTGGGAAAGGTACAGAAAAATGCATTAATATACCCTGCTCCCAGGGTATATTAATACAAAAATATAAATTAAAAAATTTCTAATAATATATTGAAAAAAATAAATATTAATATTAAATTATCACTAACTTTTGATCAGTATTAAATTTTTTAAAAAAATGGCTAACTTGTGATTTACCTGCTTTGTTTTAAATTTTGTTCATTTTATTAACAAAAGAATTGATGCTCACCTCGAGAGCTTATTGAAGTTTTGAATATCATAATATTTTGTCTATCACTACTCTTCAACAGTTTCCACATTCAATCCTAAGAAACAGACTTTTCAGACTGCAATGAAAATAGTGAAACTGGCATATTGTCAACCTTGTTTAAAAAACTGCATTCTGTTCCAAGGTCAAAGAGAAAGACATTGATCAGAAGAGTGGCATCACTTTTACTAGGTCAATCTGACCTATGTGTCAGATGTTACATTCACAGGAGATTTGATAAACTATCCCCTTAGTAGAGGGGGAAGATATTCTGGGGGTTAGCAACATAAACTGCCAGCCTGGGAATTCTATTTCTCACTCCTGGAATTTAAGAGATGCATATGTCAATTGACACCTTAGTGTAGTTTGAGGGGGGGGGGAAGTGTTGCAATCCCTGATGCTCTTCTTTATAATCCTGTCTGAGAGGCTTCCTGAATATTCATTGTTTGTCAATTTTCTGTAACTAATCATAAAAGTATGCAAGAGTTAATCAAAACATTTATAAGAAATATGCAGGCAACCACCAAAACCACCAAATAATTTGAGTTTTCAAAAACAAGGCCTGGTACGAAAGTAATGCCTCCTAATTTTCTGCATTCAAATGTGATGCCATAGATCATTGTGTGTCACTGAGTGGTCACTAGAGGTCTTTAGTTTCACCATACTGAGTGGCACTGTGATCGGGAGTGGAGCACACGGATGGTTCAAGATGGTGGGTATTACAGATATACGTATCAGCAAAGAGTGTTGATTGAATTTCTTACCAAGGAAGAAGTGATGCCTATTGAAATCCATACGCATCTCAAAAAATTTTAGAGTCATAATACTGTAAATGTGAGTACAGTTTGACGTTAGGTAAGACACTTTAAGAGTGGGGAACATGACATTGCTGACAACCCCTAAAGCGACCAGCAGTAACATCAGTGACAACAGAAAACAAGAACTGGACTGACTTGCTGATCAAAGAGGACTGCTGCATCACAACACGCAAATTGCGAAATGCAGTACGTATAGGGAAACTTGCTGTAATAAGCATCAAAGGATCTAGGCTACAAGATTTGTGCCCGGTGGATCCCGAAAATGCTGACACATGAGCACAAAGAAGCCCAGAAAGTCATCTGTATGGAACTTCAAGCACTTCAAGAGTGAAAGAGAGGTTTTTCTTTCACACACAGTTACATGTGACAAAATTTGGGTCCATCATTATGACCCTGAAACATAGAGACAGCTGATTGAGTGGCATCATCATCAAAATTCACCGAGAAAGAAGAAGTTCAAAAGACAGCCTTCTGTCGGTAAAATCATGGTGATAGTATTTCAGAACAAAGATGGGGTCTTGCTTGTGGAGTTCTTGAAGTGTGGCACTACAATAAACTCAGATCGATAAGTGGAAATGTTTAAAAAGTTGAAAGCTCGCATCTGTAGAGAAGAAGAACCTTAATGAGGTTCTTCTTCTCCATGACAATGCACAACCCCACACCAATCTACACATGATGAAGGCCATTGCAAAACTGGGGTGCACTATTCTTCCTCACCCCTCTCATAGTCCAGATCTTGCACTATCCGACTATCACCTCTTCAGCCCGCTGAAGGATGTACCTCCATGGAACCCATTTTGCGGAAGACCAGCTCAAGCACAAGGTTCGCAAAGCCCTTCAGAGCAAGAATAAGAACCTTTACAGGATTTGAATATAGCATTTGACTCAAAGATGGAAGAAGTGCATAGAAAATAATGGTGACTTTGTGGAAAAATAAGTGTGTTTATCAACTGAGGATTAATTTATGTAAAAGCCATAGTTGTACAACATGAGAAACTCACTATCACATACCTAGATACTCGAGCTGCCTTTGATGCTATCAAAGTGTCGCCACTCCTCTGCTTACTTGAAACTCAATATCTAATCCAAGGTATCATCTTCTATGGATGGTGTCCATAGAAGTTGCCCAATAAACAGAAAGTGGTTGGCAACTGCAGAATAAGATTTAAGTTTGTAGGAATTAAATTTTCTGAGAAAAAAAAATAGGTGGTACTACTTTCGTACTGCTGCTCATACTAAGTTATTTCTTATTCAAGGTGTTTCACAAAATAAACTTATACCTTAAACTAGATTATACGGTGTAAATTTAATGCTAAAGGTATATAATTTTGTGTGTGTGTGTGTGTGTGTGTGTGTAGAGAGAGAGACAGAAAGAGAGATAGAGAGAAATGGGTTTTTCTTGCATACCATTTTTTCAATAACTTGTTTCTCTTCTTCAAATGTGAGTGGCCGAATATTATGAAAAAGAAACATTGTCAAAATTTCTGATGTCAACCACTGTTCACGTGAGCTTCCAATTTTTGGAGGCTCAGCAAGGGCAATTATTCGAAAAGCAGGATGGATACAGAAAATTCCCCTAAAATGAAAAAAATATATATATATTTCTAAAATTAATGAAATATTTTTAGACCACAGCAAAATTGAGATATCTCATAAAAAAAATAATAAAAATAACAACCTGCAATGTTACAGGTAAAATACAGGGTGTTTCAAAACTATGTATACAAACTTTAAAAATTTATATTTAATGAATAATGTACACAAATCCAATTTTTGTTGATACTTTGAAGACACAAAAACAAATTTTTTTACAACAATAAAACTACAGCAGGCCCCCGTTATAACGCAGTTCGCTTTATGCTGATTCGCTATAACGCTGTTCTCATATTATAACCCGTATCTGACTATAACGCTGTCACAGATCACTATAACGCTCTTTTACAGATTGCATTTTTGCATATTTAACGAAATCGTTTCATTTGATGGAATCGATAGCTTGAAAATGAATAGCAAAACAGCATTAAAACGTTTCCCACGCCGACTTGAGAAATTTTCCCACGCTCAGTGAAATTTTCTCGCACGCTAATTTAATTGCAGTACAGTGACTTGTTACGTAGTTCCGAGATCAACATTTTAAAAAATGATCAAGTATATTGCTTGTAATATTTGCATTATATGCATTTATCCGAAGTCTAGTCATCACTCAGTACAGTATCAGACATTGTGCGTAACAGACAGTTTACTTGAACATTGTATCATAATTAATGCAACCAACGCAGTTACATTTTCGAAGAGTTAATAATGGCCAATAAGAATGAAAAAGCAACAACGTCTGAGCGCAGTACAAAGACTATAAATGTAAGAAAAAGACTGAATTTGAAAATAAAATTAGACGTTTTGAAGCGAATCGATTCCGGTCAACAACAAGCGGATGTGTGCCATAATTTAGGACTTGCAAGTTTAGCTGTAAGAACAATTATAAAAAAATAAAGAATTAATTTTAGCAGCGGGAAAGATAGCTGTTCCACTGCAAGCAACTAGGGCTAGGCCGACTATTAGGATTGAAAATGGAAGGATGTTAATTAATTTTATTGAAGATAACATCCAATGCAGAATTCAGTTAAGTTAAATATTACAAAAAAAAAAAAAAGAAGAGAGAGAGAGATTAGCCAATATGATGATCTGAAGAAAACTCACCTAAAAAAAAAAAAAAAAAAATGTGGAACCATTTAAAACTAGTAAGGGGTGGTTGAATAGATTTAAAATCTAGGGAGAAGCTGCAAGTGCAGATCAAGGAACCAAAATTTTCAAAAAAGAACTTGTTAAAATAATTGAAGAGAGGTATTGTGTGTTATACTTTTCAACAAGTTTATAACATAGATGAAGCAGGACTTTTGTGGAAATTAATGTCTAAAAGAAGTTTTATATTGAAAGAAGGAAAAAAACATGCCAGGTTTCAAAGCGGCGAAGGATCGGGCGACTTCATTGTTGGGTGATGATGCTGTGGGGGATTTAAAATTAATACCCCTTTTAGTTTATTTAGAAGAGGGCCAACCCAAAATCGACACATTTTTCATGATTAAATTTATCATTTAAATTAAATCAATTAAAATCAATTTAGATCAATTAAATTCATGATTTTAATTGGAATTTTAAGTTTAATTTTGATACATAAGTAGCTACCACCACATAATTATATATGTATGTAATGCAGAATATTTTATATGTATATTTGAATATTAAATATTTTATATATATATTTGAATATTAAATATTTTGACCGACATTTGTGCATCTTTTCACTACCGTTTATTATTGATTAGGAAATATCCTATGGCACCAACTGCAACTTACAAATACATATGTTACCTTATGATAAAGCGCCGCTCGCTTAGCGTGGATTCATGTAGTGCTCTGTTTTTCCGGAACAAATCATCAGCGTTAAAAGGGGGGGGGGGTCACCTGTACTTTAATTGTTCAAAATGCCCTCTATCAAGCATTAATGCATAAGCAGCATCTATCTTCAACAGATCTACATACTGAAATGCACAAATCAGGTGAAATGTTTTCTGTTTCTTGTGTATTTTCATCTACAGTTCCTCCAATGTTTGCAGTTTGTGACTGTAAACTCAATTTTTCAAGTATTCCCAAGCAAAAAATTCTAAATGGGTGAGATCTGGCGACCTTGGAGGATATTAAAAAACACTTGCTCATTGATCATGAAATTCGTTGTCAAGATAATCAAAATAAAACAAAAATTAAATTAGTGTAAAAGAATTGTCTATTTTTAAGCTACGAAATGAGTTTAAGAAAATTAAATTGGCACGGTGCATATTGTTCATTAAATATAAATTTTTAAAGTGTGCATAAATAATTTTGAAACATCCTATATATTAAATATGTTAGAAAGCACAAGAAACTAAAGGAAAAGCTCAACTGTCTTTTCATTTAATTTAATTAAGTATGCTATATTTTCCCTGCAGTACTAGCAATGGTAAAAATAAGCTATAAAATAGAAAAAAATTTATATTTGTTGTGTGACAGGAGCTTAACAACACAAGGGTATCTGAGGACAAAATGTGTCTTTTTACAACCGATTTGAAAACAGACTTGCTATTAGCATAATGATTGTACTTTCACTATGTGGCCATTTTATTACATACACCTACCCAGTTATTGAAATGGAGCACTCCTTCAGTAACAACATCATGTGCTTGTCCCATGCAATATAAAGCAGATGAGTGCATATGTGGGAATGCTGTATGTGTACAATTGAGTGCAAGTATGGAGAAGATGAAAAATTTAGGAGTCTAAATGTGCCATCAAGCTTAGTGTCAGGTTTGCAGTATGATTATTTTGAAAGCTGACAAGGCTGGTGCAGGGTAACAGAAAGGCAACAGTCAGCCAAATAACAATCCAATACAACAGTGGTAACCAAAGAGGCATTTCAGGATGCACACCTCATCGTACCACCTCATAAATGTGATGACTGAACTGGGTTCCACTCCTGTCAGAAAAAAACAAGAAGACACAGTTACAGCAGGCTTAGGAACACTGATGCTGGAGAGTGAAGGAATGGTAAACTGTTGCCTGATCTTCACCAGCAGAGCAACACTGGGATTCCACAGGTTATCTGGAAATTCTTTCTGACCAGGTATATCCCTTCATTGCTGCATTGTATCCATCCAGAAACAGGTTCTTCGAACAGGATAATGCAAAGTCACAAGGCCAAAGATGTACAGAATTGCCAACTCAGCCTACTGCAGTGGCCTCCCCAGTCACCAAAACTGTTCAATGCAATTTAGCAACTGTGGGACAAGGTGGAATGGGATCTCCAGAACAGAGATCCACAACCATTCAATTTACAATCATGGGAAATAAATGGGTCAACATAATCCAGCATCCATGTGGTATGCTTTCAACACCTTGTTAAGCTCATACCATGGAAGTGTTTTACAAGTTGAGGAGGCCTTTCTGCCTCCTCTATCCATTTATTTATTTATTTCAAATGCATTTCTAGTCACCCATTAAACATATCTTAATATGATATGTTAAGTGTGATACGTTAGTGAGAGTTATGCCCTTACTGCGTTCTTGACATTACTGAAGACAAGATCAACTACTTTTCAACAGCAGATGAGTAGCGAGTAGGGAAAAGATCATTTTGAATGGCAGAGGCACTGAAGGAATTGATATAAATTATGGAATGCTATAAGGAAAGATGGGGGCTTAGAGGGGAACAGGCATTCTGTGTTATCACACACTCAATCTAAAACACTGAAGAATGCAATATCTTTCTATTTTAAAAGATTTAGGAGAAGTCTGGTTGACCTGCCTCACTAAAATCCACTCATGCACACCTTCTCATTAGTAAGCCTCTTACGTCACTTTGGTGGCAATGGATGTGTAGAGTGGTTCTCCTCAAGATGCCTGGTCAGTGTGAAGAGGAAAAGATCAAACCCTCTAGCAGTTTATTAAATATGATAATACAATGACACAAATGGACCTCGGTCCCCAGCGGCTTTCACTCTCCCTCTTACGGCAGAAACAGAATCAGAGTGGAACCAGAGGGTGCAAAGAATCTCTGGGTAAAAGCAGGCTGCCATGCCCAGAAACTGAACTTGGCCTGTTACAATGTAAGATTGCTCATTGGTGAACATAGGATATTAGAGCTGGAAATGGAATTAGAAAATGTGAATTGGAATATCATTTGCTTGGCTGAAACAAGAAGAAATGATACGAATCACTTACAAGTTTATCAAGTGGAAATCTACAGGACACCAATGAAAACAGTGAAGGTGTAGTTGGCTTTTTGGTCCATAGAGATTTAAAACAAACATATGGGAATTCAAAAGTACATCACAAAGGATGTCGAGACTACTACTCGGGTTTTCTAAGAGGTACAAAGTAAAGGTTATAACGCATATGCACCAACATAGAGACATGATAATGAAGAGGATGAAAAAATGTACGCCGAGACTGAGAGACTTCTAGATGAACAGAAAACTCACTACACCATCATTATGGGGTCATCAATGCTAAGGTTGGAAAGAGACAAAAAAGCACAGAAATGGGAACTATAGGAAATTTTGGAATTGGTGAAAGAAATGAAAGACTAGTGGAATTTGCAGAATCTCAAGGATGATTAGTAATGAACACTTTTTTCAAGAAAAGGGTGAACAGAAAGTGTACATGGAGGAGCTCAACTGGATTAATAACTAATGAAATTGACTTCATCCTCACTAACAGGTATTGGACCACTTGATATCAATGGTTTGACTGTTGATGATCCTCCTCAGATAACTGACAAACTGAATGAGTATTTTGCAACTACATTCAAACATGAGGAATTCTATAGGGAAGAGGAGGACAGAAGCTTATTAAACTCTAACGCTGAGCTAAATAATTTTGTAATAACTGAGAGCAAACTGGAAGAGAAATTGTTGATATTGAACATAAGAAAGACACCTGAGGTGGATGGGATCTATCCATTGATATTAAAGGAGGCAGCAAAGGAAACAAGCAAACCCTTAGCCATAATTATGAGAGCATCCTTGGACTCAGGGTAAGTCCCCAAGGATTGAAGATGTGCAAATGTGTCCCCAATTCATAAACGGGATCAAAGGATGACAACAGTGATTACAGCCCTGTTAGTTTAACTTCTGTTGAGGAGAATATAATGGAATCAGTGGTTAAAAAAGCATTGCAGGATCATCTAGACAAGAATTCAGTAATAATTCAGACAGCATGGGTTTGTTAAGGGGAAATCTTGCCTGACCAATTTGATTGGATACTATGATGTGGTTACAAAGGAACTGGTATATTACATCAAAATCCAAGTATATTATATCAAAATATAATTTTTATATCATATACTTGGATTTCAGGAAAGCTTTTGACACTGTTCCACGTGGAAGATTACTGTACAAATTGGAGCAGTATGGTATTAAAGGCAAGTTGTCACAATGGATAAAAGAGTGGTTGAGTGGGAGAAGACAGTGGTAATCAATGGACACCACTCTTCATGGACTAATGTTATTAGTGGAGTCCTTCAGGCTTCAGTGTTGGGCCCACTGTTGTTTTGTATATTTATCAATGATATTGATGAAGGTATATCAGGCTTAATATCCAAGTTTGCAGATGATACTAAGGTTGGCAGGGTTGTTAATGACAGTATTGTGCTGCTACAACAAGATCTAGAAAAGTTGGGCAGATGGGCTGGCTGAGAAGTGGCAACTGAAGTTTGACATTGACAAATGCAAAATACTGCATATGGTTAGCAGTAACCGCAGAGAAATGTACCAACTGTGTGGTATTACTCAGGGTAGTGGAGAATGAAAAAGAGCTGGGGGAAATTGTGCAGCCTGATATGAAGTTTTCTGAGCAGTGCAGACAGGATGCCAGAGTAGGTTATAGCATCTTGTCAATGATTTACAGGAATTTTGCTTGCAGGGATAAGGAGTGATTATTCCTTTGTATAAGGCAATGGTCAGGCCACATCTTGAGTACTGCGTACAGGTCTAGAGCCCTCATTTTAGGAAGGGTGGAGAGTTGCTAGAACAAGCACAGAGAAGGGTAACAAGACTTGTAAGAGGAACAAAGGGGTACTCTTACCAAGAAAGGCTTAAGTTCTGCAAATTTCAGCATCTGGAGACTATGCACCTGTGAAGTGATCTGATTGAGGTGTATAAGGCCTTGGAATGATTTGAAAAGGCTCAATGTTGATGGAATTCTTCCTCTTTCTCAGATTATAAACCTGAGGGACATAAATCCAAATTGAGGAAAGACAGTTGTAGAACAGATGTGCAGAAATTTGCCTTTAGTCAGCAGTTAACTGATTGTTGGAACAAACTTCCATCTGTCATTGTGGAAGTTGATAGCTTAAATTAATTCAAGGAAGAAATGGACAAACTTCTGCAGCAAATGATGGGCGAAATGGGATTTTTTTTTTTTTTTGGCTGATGCTGTATAAACTTGCTTTCTTGCATCATATGCTTCTCCTAATGCTAACAGAAGATATATTGTGAATGATATTACTGAACATGGTAAATGTTGGAAGTGATCACAGAATGGCAAGATGCACACTTGATATAGATGTATGATATGAAAGAAAAAAAAAAACTGACTTGAGTAAATAATATGAAGGTCATTGAGATAACAGAAGAGGAGAAAAAGCAGTATACTGGAACTCAGGAACAAGTTTCAGCTTCTGCAGACCTTTTAGGACCAAGATATCGACAAGGAATTCAACAACTTTCTGAAAGTGATTCAGCCCAAGAAATCTATAGGTAAAGAAATCCAAAGAAGAAAAAATTAATCAAGAAACACTTATCATGATGAACCAAAGATGACAAATGAAGAGAAAGATAAACACCGACAAGGACAAAACTGAGTATACTGAGTTATGCAAAGCCATTAGAAAGACTCAGAGAGGACATAAACAGATTTAACAGAAGACAGGTAGAACAAGTATTAAGGGAAAACAAATTACTTAAATCAGAAGTCATGAACAGTAATACAGAGAGACAAATGATACCGAATCCAAAGAATAATGATGGTGTACTTATAAATAGCAGAGAAGTCATAATTCAAATTGCAGAAGATTACTATATAGTATCATATAAGGAATGAGGGAATGAGTGGGGAAGATGGATAACTAATTAGCAACACATATGACATACCCGACATCCTTCCTGATGAGGTAGAATGTGTTGAAGAAAATGAAGAATCAAAAATCCCTTGGTGAAGATGAAATTACTGTAGAGTTGTTAAAATTTGGAGGCAAAGACATAGAACAGAAACTGGCAAGACTCTTAAAAAAATACATTAGGAAAGGTGTGATGCCTAAGGAATGGAATAATGCAGTCATAATTTTGCTGCATAAGAAAGAAGATAAATCAGAAATTGGAAATTTTAGACAAATTAGCTTGTTGTCACACATCTACAAGTTGTTCACAAGGGTCGTTACTAACAGATAAGAAAGAATACTTGATGAGAATTAAATGAAAGAGCAGGATTCTTTAGGGCAGGATTCTCAATGTTGATATTACCTTCAAGTAATATCACAGCTAATGGAGAAAGCAAATGAATATAAAACACCATTATGCCTAGCAATTGTGGATTATGAAAAGGCAATTGACTCCATACAGCATAAGGCAATGTTTTGGACACTGGAAAGAAAATATATGAGAATGCTACCTCCTTTATTAGACTAGACAAAGACAGTAGCATATTTAAAATTGAGAAAGGAGTTTGACAAGGAGACACAATATCTCCAAAGGTTCTTTATTGCTGCCCTTGAAGAAGCTTACAGAAGGATGGGCTGGTTGCAGAAAGGAGTCAATGTGAATGGAGAGTACCTACACCGGTGTTTCCCAACCTTTTTTTTTACCATGCCCCACCTAAGTCTTTCTAAAATTCTGATGCCCCTATGTAACATATACATATTTTTTATATTCAAAAATTGAATTATTCCCTAAATGAAGCCTAATTACAACTTGTTCAGGACACAAGACTTAGGTTTTAGGAAGAAATCATTAGGAAATTATTAAGAAAAAAACAGTAAGTAAATTTTCAAAACATATAATAGACAACTAAAATTCAAGTACAAAATAATTTATATGAAAGATTTTTCTATAATATTTTAATTTTTAGTAATTATTATTTAATTGTTTAATAATTTCAACATTCCATGTGAAGTCACTCCTAGATGAGTGCACTAAATATAGTGAGACTCTTGTGCTTGATGCTTGCCGCAGAGAGATTTTATATTGGGCTCCAATTTAGTCAGCTTCAGTCTCAAGACTCCCCGTTTTATGATATCCAGTTGATTTCTTTTCTTTAGTAACAAATCATTTATGACACTAAATCCACATTCAGCTAAATATGAAGATGTAAACGGTAACAATAGCTCTCTTGCAAAGTTGGTTGAATTTGGGTATTTAATTTCTGTTTCATCACAAAGCCATGCCATCGCTCCTTTTATATTGAATAAAGTTTTAACTGACTCATCATTTTGCATTTCTGAGAGTTCTTCTTGGTACTGCATTGATACATCAGACAAATCCACTAACATTGGTTGCATCATCCAGGTTGGAAAATCAATTTGTTTTAAATCAGAAAACCTTTCTTTTAAATCAGTGGACAGAATTTTCAGATGATCGACAATAACAAGTACAGCGGTATCAGTCACTTCACATTTTTGCAGCCAACAAAACTGTTCAAAATTTTTGTTACAAATATATTTTTGACATAATTCAATAAATGTAATGAAACCAAATATCTTCGCTTTTGCATTGACGAGAGTTTTACTTGTTCCTTGAAGTTGTTTATTTAATATATTCAATTTTTCAAAGATATCAGCTAAATAACTCACAAATGCTTTACCATCGACCGTTAACAGATGCTTCATTTCAAGTTTGTCACTTAAAAAGTCACTAATAATATCAAATAGTTCCATAAATCTTTTCAAGCAGTTCCCTTTCAAGAGCCACCTTACTTCAGTGTGAAGTTCGTTCGTTATTTGTTCGTTATTTGGTTTTTAGGAGCATTAGCAACTAAGGCCATATTGCTCCGGGATATGCGGTGGTCATTCCTTGACCTTTCCGCATACTCCGTATTTGGTGGTGACGGGCTCGAACCCCGGTCTAATCAAGAAGCATGTGCTACGCACTGCTGCTCCTTCCCACCTGGCTACGGAGGCGCCCTCAGTGTGAAGTAAAGTCTCACATGGTCTGCATTTTGTTCTTCACAAAAAATCTTGAAGAGACGCTCACATTTGGCATTAGCTTTAATAGCATTGACACACTTTATAACCGATTTTAGTACTTCATTAAGAACAAGCGAAATATTTTTAGCTACCAAGTTTTCCCTATGAATAACACAATGCACAAGAAGCATTTCTGGATTCTCATCTTTCATCAATTTTAAGCAGCCATTTTTCTTGCCCATCATATTAGGAGCACCATCTGCAGCATAAGATGTTATATTTTTCATTGGTATATTATTGTCATCTAAGTAATTTTTTAACTTATTATATATATCTTTGGAGGTAGTGGTGCTCTCTAATGATTTACAGAATTACATTTCTTCAGCAAAATTACCTTTATCACTATATCTTACATAAGTTATCAGTACGGCTTCATTGTCTCTCAAAGTTGATTCATCCATTTGCACTGAGAATTTTCTTGTTTTCAGCTTTCCAACAAGTTGTATTTCAATATCTTCACTCATTCCATCTATTTTTCTGCTAACAGTATTGTTATTGAGTGGCATAGTTTTCACGTCTTTGTCATCTTTTTCTAGAACTGTTTTAAGAAATGCTGATATTGATGGTTTGATTAAATTCTCTCCTATAGTATGATTTTCCCCAGATTTAGCAATGAGTAAAAGAAATTTCATAACTAGCCTCAAGAGTATGATTGACAGTTGCAGTATGAGCAATAAACAGAGACTTTAATGTTGTTCTTTTTTCAAAATTCTTCTTTAAAGTTTGAAAGTAATTTAAATCTGAATTTACATGAGCATTATGTTACGCCTTCAAATGAGCCTCAAGGCCACCTCGCTTCATTGATTCGTTGATCAAGCATTGTTGGCATAAAAGACAAAAAGATGACCTTTGATCGTGGACAGCGGGTATGAAACCAAATTTTAAGTATTCCTCTGAATACTGACGAACTTTTTTTTACTTGCACTACTCATTTTACTGTGCAACTGAAAGAAATAAATATAAGATAAATCAAAAATTAAAAATAAACTATGCATTAAAGTTAATTTTATTTTATTTTAATATATCAAAATTAATTATTAGAACGCTTTTTGAATGAATAAATCACACAAATTACTGAATTCGGGCTATTAAATCTGTGGTCTCCGTGAACAAGCAGATAAGTCTAATTTGTCAAAAATGAGATAAGTGCACTATAATAAAGTATTTATTATTTACTATTTGTGACATGCAGATATCTTTGTTATTGTAGTTTTAGCGTGAGTAATAAATATTTGTATATTCGAATATATGCATGTTTATATGAGAGTGTGAAGTTTATTTTTCCTCTCCTGCAAATTTGAGTTTTTGGACTTATTTGCTTATTTACTGAGACCACAGAAATATACATATACGACAAATACATACCATTTTGTATCACGGTTTTTCATTAATAATAATTCTGTGCGCAGACAAAGTAATTTTTTTTTTTTTCATCTGAGATCGCCAAACCTATCCAAATGTACAGTGGTCTCCGACAGTTTTTAAATTCTGTACAGTGGGATAAACTGACGATGTTACCAACAGTAAATTCTAAGTGGGAAGCATTCAAGGAATTAATCGTGGATGCTACTAAAAGTTTCATAACTATTAAGAAATATTGTTCAAGGTTTAGGCCGAAATGGTTATCTAATGAACTAATGAGACTCGTAACAGAGAAGAAAAATGCATGGGATCCATATAAATTATCAAGCGACTCAGAAGCCTATGACAGATATAAGTTAGTCTGTAATCAGGTCACAAAGGAGGTTAGGCAGGCGAAGGCAGATTAAGAGGAATCCTTGGCAAAAGATGCTAAGAAAAACAGCAAGGATTTCTTTACTTATATAAACTCTAAAAGGAAGGGGATGAATCTGATTGGTCCACTCGACATCGATGGATCGACTGTTGATGATCCTGCCCAGATAGCAAACAAACTGAATGAGTATTTTGCATCTACATTCACACGTGAGGAATTATCAAGGTTTGAAAATGGCAGAAGGTTATCAAATTGTAGCAAGATACTTAATGATTTTGTAATAACTGAAAGCAAAGTGGAAGAGAAATTGTTGAAGTTAAACATAAGAAAAGTACCTGGGGTGGATGGGATCTATCCAATTATACTAAAGGAGGGCGGCAAAGCAACTAAGCAAACCCTTAGCCATAATTATGAGAGCATCCTTGGACTCAGGGGAGGTCCCCACCGACTGGAGATGTGCAAATGTATCCCCAATTCACAAAGGGGGATCGAAGGGTGACACGAGTCATTACAGACCAGTTAGTTTAACTTCTGTTCCGGGTAAAATAATGGAGTCACTGGTTAAAGATGCATTGCAGGATTATCTAGACAAGACTGCAGCAATAATTCAGACACAGCATGGGTTTGTTAAGGGAAAGTCTTGTCTGACAAATTTGATAGGATATTATGATGTGGTTACAAAGGAACTGGATGCAAAAAATAATTTTGATATCATCTATTTGGATTTCAGGTAAGCTTTTGACACTGTTGCGCATGGAAGACTATTGTTCAAATTGGAGCAGAATGGTATTATGGGTAAGTTGCTACAATGGATAAAAGGATGGTAAGTGGGAGAAGACAAAGGGTGGTAATCAATGGGTGCTGCTCTTCATGGACTAATGTTATTAGTGCTGTCCCACAGGGTTCGGTGTTAGGTCCACTGTTGTTTTGTATATTTATCAATGATATTGATGAAGGTATATCGGGCTTAATGTCGAAGTTTGCAGATGATACAAAGGTTGGCAGGGTTGTTAATCACAGTAATGGCAGTGTGCTACTGCAACAGGATCTAGATAATTTGGGCAGATGGGCTAAGAAGTGGCAACTGGAGTTTAACTTTGAGAAATTCAAAGTACTGCATATGGGTAGAAGTAACCCCAGAGAAACTTACCAACTGTGTGGTACTACACTTAAGGTGGTAGAAAATGAAAAAGACCTGGGAGTAATGCAGTCAGATATGAAGTTTTCTGAGCAATGCAGACTGGCTGCCAGGGCAGGTCATGGGGTTTTGTCAATGATATATAGGAATTTTGCTAGCAGGGAGAAGGAGGTGATTGTCCCTCTGTATAAGGCAATGGTCAGGCCATGCCTTGATACTGCGTACAGGTCTGGAGGCCTCATTTTAGGAAGGATGTAGATTTACTTGAGCGTGTACAGAGAAGGGCAACAAGATTGGTGAGAGGAATGAAGGGATCCTCTTACCAAGAGAGGCTTAAGTTCTGCAAATTGCAGTGGCTGGAGATTAGGCACCTGCGCGGTGATCTGATTGAGGTGTATAAGGCCTTGAATGGGTTTAGCACGCTGAATTCTGATGGGATCCTTCCACTTGTTCAGATTACGAACCTAAGGGGGCATAAATTCAAATTAAGAAAAGACAGATGTAGAATAGATGTGCAGAAATTTGCCTTTAGCCAGCTGGTGGTTAATTGCTGGAACAAACTTCCATCTGTCGTTGTGGAAGTTGATAGGTTGAATAAATTTAAGGAGGAACTGGACAGGCATTTGGAGGGAATGGTGTGATTTTTTTTTTTTTTTTTTTTTGGCTGATGCTGCATAAGCTCATACACTTGCTTTCTTGCATCACATGCCACTACTACTACTACAGTCACGATGCCCAAACGAGCGTTTGTATGAAAGGAATTACCTATTTCATATAACATGCAGAGTTTGCGGTAGGCTACAGTAGACAACCACTTTGCTTGCGCATTGCGCATGCCATAAGCAATCGTCCAATACAGTATGTACTATTCCTTCAGTAGGCATAGTAAGCAATACTCTCCGAGCAAACTGTAGTTGATATATAACTCCAAACTTTCAAGTGCGGCTCTATAGAAAGTACAACATTTAAACGAATGCTTATTTCAAATTGAGATACCAACAATTCTTCTTTTGTACAAGTTAAATCATAGTAGGCGGTTGTTTTAAACTCTAGACGAGCAATTTTTGAATTGCCCCCCTGAACAATCAAATTTCCCCCATGTGGGGCATGCGACCCACGTTGGGAAACACTGACCTACACCATTTACAATTTGCAGATGGCATTGTGGTCATAAGCCATGATCCCAAAGAATTTGAGGAAAATCTTAATCAGTTATGCAGGGTTAATTAAGGATTTCGGACTAAAGATGAATATGGCTAAAACAAAAATAATGATGAACAAGTATGCCAGAGGAAAGGATATAATCATTGAAAGAGCAGAAATTGAAAAGGCGGATTCATATACTTATCTTGGACAAGTCATTAACTGTAAATAAATAAAAATAAATAAATAAAACTGTAGTTACATTTTGTTTTTTGATGTTGATAATATCCTTTACATCTATTTATATATCATATGATTTAGTTTCATCAACTTGTACGGGGTGTCTCAAAAATATTGGTACAAACATTTAGGGGAGGTAGGTAACATCTAAAGAAATGTGAATCGCATAGGAACCCATAACTGGAAATGTCACCGTAAGTCGGTAGACGGCGCTGTTCATCAGTTCGCGAGAGGGAAAATTTCTGGTTTACTCATTCAAGCAGTAGTCGCTGCACGAAGAGCATGCATCGATATACGAACTGTGAGCTGGCAGACATGCATCTAGTGTATGGCTTAGCAGAGGGCATTACACGAGCCGCTCAACGAATTTATGGAGAATGCCTCCCACACAGATATGTCCGGACCACCATTTGTTTGCCGTGTGCATCAAAATTTGTGCGATTATGGGTCATTTAGAGGTAACAGGAGTAATGCGGGCAGACCACATTCGATGTGAACTCCTGCCATAGAAGAAAGTGTGTTGAATGATGTCCAGAATAATCCTACTACCAGCACACGTGCTGCTGCCTCTGCCTTAGGAATGTCTCGTTGCAGTGTACAGTGTGTCTGGCACGACAATTCCTTACACCCCTTTCATCTCCAAAGGGTTCAGTTACTGCTCCCCCAAGATCATCCTGCACGTGTGGCTTTTGCGCAGTGGTTTCTCCAAGAAAGTGTTCAAGACTTGAATTTTCCAGCCTATGTTTTGTTCACGGATGAGGCTTATTTCACTCGGGGAGGCTTATTTCACTCGGGAAGGCTTATTCAATCAGCACAATGCTCACGCGTGGGCTCATGACAACCCACACGGTGTGCGCCCCCATGCAGCACAAAATCGCTTCGCAATAAATGTGTGGGCAGGTATGGTCGGTGACTGTTTAGTTGGCCCATACCTGTTACCATCCTATATGAACTCCGCTAAATATCGGATCTTTCTTGAACAAGTTCTACCACGGTTACTTGACGATGTTCCAGCAAATGTGAGACACAACATTTGGTTTTAACATGACGGGGCACCTGCCCATTACGGAAGGTGTGTTCGTGACCATTTGAACAGGTGTTTTGGGCATCGATGGATTGGCCGTGGTGAACCCATTGCCTGCCCCCCCATGCTCACCTGATTTATCGAGCCTTGATTTCTTTCTGTGGGGGGGCCTCAAATCTATCGTGTATGAATCACCAGTGGAGAGGGAAATGGATCTCGTGGCGTGACTCGTCTGCGCTGCTGCTACTATCAAAGAAACTCCAGGTATGTTCGACCGTGTCCACCAATCCATGCTGCGATGGTGTCACGCATGAACTGCGTCTCATGGTGGAACCTTCAAGCATCTGTTGTAACATCATGAAATGCATCCATCTCGTACTCCATTGTTAATATTATGTCAAATAAATGTTTGCCACTAATTACTGTCTTGTGTCATTTCTGCTTCTTGTGCCTCTGCTACTATTTTCCCGTGACGTTTCCGGTTATGGGTTCCTATGCGATTCACATTCCTTTAGATGTTACCTACCTCCCTAAACATTTGTACCAATATTTTTGAGCCACCCTGTATATCAGAAATCCAGAGAATTTATTCAACTGCAGCTTTTATATGTCCAAATCAGAAATATATAATTTGTATACACACATACTCTACAGAAAACATCAGAAACATTTATAGAAACACATACTCTGCAGAAAGCAGATATATATGTTTCTGATAAATATATATATATATATATATATGCACATACTCCACAGAATCCACATATCAAAAACATGTACAAGGTACATTCGTGTCAGACAGGACCTCGAATTTCTCCCATCTCCGCATGTGTTCGCTGTATCGAGGACAGAACACCATCAAGCCAGAGACTTGAAAGTGTGTGGGCCATGTCTGTGCAATGTGATTGTGTTGTGCCCATTGTTTGTCCAGCTTATTGGCTGCCAGGCCCCTAATGGGGCCCAACATTGCCCATACCTCGCCATGTGGAGGCTAGTCAGGTGTGAGGTGTGGTAATAAAGTTTCTGAACTTGTGAAATAAAAAGAACACAAAGTGAAGCTCAAAAATGATTTTATTTTTATTCAAAGAAATCACCAACTGATTGAATGCACTTATTACATTGTTTTAAAAGAGTCAGCAAAGGCATCCAAAGAAATGTTCAGTTCAGCAGTTACATTTTTCTTTATGCCCTCAACATCCTGAAATATCATTCCTCTGAGGGCAGTTTTCACCTTGGGGAAAGAAGTCTGCTGGTACAACATCAGTAGAGTACGGGGGATGGATGGCTGATCTGTACAATGCTATGTTTCATCAGAAATGTCTTCACAACAAGTGCAACAAGAATCAGCTGCCTTTCTATCGAAACTGCAGCCTCACCCAGGAAATGCACTTCAGTACTCTTGGAAGCACCCCCGTATGGAGAACACAACTTGACTTTCTCCCTTTCAGTTACAAATCTCTTGTAAATCACATTGTTTGTAGAAAAACATGATCACATCACCTCGATCCTGGACTTCTGTAAACAATTTTTTTTTTTTGAAGTCCACTGCGTGTTCTGCAGCTTTGTCTCTGAATCATACTGAAACACCTGACACTGATCTCCAGGTGTTTCCTGGGCTGATGTATGAGTTTGGTCAATAAAGTCAATGAAATTAGGATTGCCTTGACAAGTAAGGATAAAGCCTTCCTGTGAAAATTTTGCACTGATCTTCCTTTTCTCAAAATCTTCTTTCAGAATTTGACAAATTGTCTCCTTATTCATATCCCACTTGTCACCCATCATTCAGGGTCAAATGATGATCTCTTGCCACAATTGACAAAATAAGGACAATTCTGTCCTTATTTTGGAAGGTTGATAAATGCACACTTCTAGGGTCATTGCAAATATTTTGCCTTTGAACCACTTATATGATTCAAACACACTGGCATGACTTAATGGTTCATCACCATAAACAGGTTTTAACATTTCATACATTTCTGCTGCAGATTTTCCCAGTTCAAAGCAAAATTTACCCCAATTGGAGTCTTTGCATCAAAAACATAACTACTCTAAATGGTTAATGAAGGGCCTTCCATGTGCCATTAATGTAATTTATAATATTTGCCCTACATTTTTTTTTTTTTTTTTTATGAAAACCCCAAACATGAGAGGTATTAGACCCTATAGTACTCAGTACTGTGCATGGATTGGAAGTTGAGAAGATATTTGTTGACATTGCACTTGAAATTCTGTAGACTGTAATTTTCAGGAAATAGGTAAGAAGGAAGATTGTTCCAGAAAATGGCAGTTGAATGAATAAACAAGAAAGATTAAAAGTTGGTTCCGTGAGTTTGAAGTTGGACAGTAAATGGATGTTGGCTGGTGGCTGCACGTGTTTGGACTGTTTTGAAAGAGAGAACGGGATTGGTTGATTGGAGATTTATTTGGGGTATAAGCATCTATGGCCATAGTGCACCATACATATATACCATGGATAATTTCCTAACTATGGCTACAAAATTATTATTATTTTTTTTTTTATTAGCTAAAGGAGGTGATATATATTAATCCTTTTGAGAAGAGTGATGATGTTTGAGACATTTATTTTATTACCCAAGATTGAAGTAAGTTTAAGAAGTTCTTTCGTTATGTCAGTAGTGAGAAGGTTCTGATGTTCTCTTGCATGTTTTGTTCATTCGATAAAGATATGTTTCATGGAAAGTGTAGTATTACAGTGATGACACTGAGGGGGAGTCTCTTCTCTTAAGAGCCATGAGTAATGTTACTATGTCCAATTCTCAAGCGGGCTAATATTACCTCCTGCTGTCGAATTGAACTGAAGCTTGAAGACCATCGTTCAAGATTTGAACGATGTTTATTGTTAAGCTGTTGCTGCCATGATAACTGCCACTGATACGTGCATTTTTCCTGGATTATTGGTGTATAGTCTTCATGAGGGACTTTCCACTTGCTGTCGGGTGGTAGGTTAGCCAATTTGGCAGCATTGTCTGCTAGTTCATTCCCAGGAATTGCCAGGTCCTGGGACCCAGCAGAAGCATATGTTTCTCCCAAGTTCTGATAATGTATGCAAAGAGGTAATTATTTCTTTTACAACTGGGTGAGTGATATTCATGGTGTTTTTCAGTGCTTGACGTGCACTTAAAGAATCTGAGAAAATCATGCTGTTTTTAATATCGGAGGACTTAATGTAATTCAGTGCAACCTGAATTGCTATTAGTTCGCCTGAGAATATACTGAACTCACATGACAACTGATATGCTAATGTGATGTTTGGGAAAACTGCAGCGATTCCAACGTGGGCATCATTCTTTGAACCATCAGTATGTACTACGACAAAGTTGGGAAACTGGTCCACTGCTGCATGGTATAGTTGCAAGAAATTTTTTCTATGTAAAGAAGATTTATTCCATTCATGAATGTGTAAGTAGCATGAAAGCACGTACCCTCCCATTCTCTCTTGCTTCTTGTTCCAAGGAGCAAGAGAGAATGGGAGGGTACGCGCCACATTCTCTGAGACAGTGGAAATTGCAGAAGTCCATTCAGAAGAACAGTGCCCATGGAAGTATCTGTAGAAAAGTCATGCAGCAGAAACAGTATGTCCATGAGACAGAGTGCAGAGACACTGTTAGAGATGAATCATTAATTAACCTAACTGCCCTCTTCTAAATGGAATCTAGAAGCCTGAGAAAGGTTTTGGGGAAACAGCCCCAGATGTGAGAACAATATTCCATGGTAGGGCGGATTTGCTATTTGTAAACAGCTGTTTGGAAGGAAAGTAACGCCGAGAGTGAAAGAGAAAATCAAGTTTTTCAGATGCAGAGGAAGCAATATTTGTAATGTGCTTGTGCCAAGAGAGATTAGAAGTCAGGGTAATCCCCAAAAGAGATATAGCATCTTGCCTAGAAATCAGAATGTCACCAAATATAAGCATAGCAGCAGAAGAATCCTTTTTGTGAGATATAAGACAGGACTAAGTTTTAGAACGATTCAAATCAACTAAGTTGTCTTTACTCCACTGGAGAATTATGTCGAGATCAGCATTTAAGGAATTGGTAGTGGATATTCAAGAAGTTGAAGCTGATTTAGCAGAGGCGAGGTTTCTCAAACTGGAAAGTGGAATGCAACATGCTATCATCAGCAAAACTATAGATAAACTGGATAAACAATTACAAAAAACAGTTGGCAAACCATAAGATGGAAGCTTGTTTAGAAGACCTTTATGCCAAACATGTTCAAAAGCTCTTGAAATGTCAAGAGCAACTGCTTGTGTTTCACTAAACCTTTCCATTGAATTTGTCCATAAATGAGTAAGAGGTGGTAGATGACTTTCATCAACCAGTGAAATACCACCACTTTGCTTATTGGAGGCTTGAAGTGGTAAAACCCATGTTTAGTCTCTAGAGCAAAGTTTCCGGCATCCCCCTCCCCCCATACTTCTCCTTCAACCCATGCACGGTACTAAATACTATAGGTTTTGATACCTTTCGTGTTTGGGGGTTTCATAAAAAAAAAAAAAAAAAAAAAAAAAAAACACATAAGCCAGAATATCACCAGTGGATCGACAATGACGGAAAACATACTGGCGATTGTTGATCGGATGGAACGTTTCTAGATAGTTTAAGAGTCAGCAGTTAATTGATTTCTCCATTACTTTAGAAAGAGTAGAAGTAATTGCAATGGAACGATAATTCGATAGGAGGGATTTGTCACCCTTTTTAGGAACTGGCTGTATATGAGCAAATTTCCAAGCAGAAGGAAAAACACATTTTGGAATAAGAGTGTGAAAAAAGGCAGCAAAGAACAGGAGTAAGTTCAGGAGCACAGGTTTTGAGAAGAAGTGGAGAAATACCATCAGGACCTGGAGCTTTCTTAGCATCAAGATTCGTCAAAATCCTTCTGACGGAAGACCACAGGAGGCACTGAATGTAGGGTGTTGGGAATGGTGGGAGGTGTTTTACCAAGATCATTAATACATGAGTTGGAAGAAAAATGGGATGCAAGCAGGTCAGTTTTATCCTTAGCTGAAGTGACAACAGAACCATCTGGTTTTGAGAGAGGTGGGGGCAGAGATTGGCAAAAGTTGCGGCCAATAGCTTTGGCAAGAGAATAGAATGCTCATCTACCATTATGGTAAGAAGCAAGTTTTCTACTCTTAGCCTGTTCAAAATCTAGTTTGGACTGATTAATCACTGCTTTACAATTGTTGCGAGCTTTGGTGGAGGCAGAAAACGAAACTGGAGAATTGGAAACAAGCCAATTACGATATGCAATGTTCTTCTCTTGAACAGCCTTAGCACATTTATTGTAAAACCAAGGTTTAGATAAAGGATGAGATTTTAAAGTGGAGTGTGGAATAAAGGATTCCATTCCTACAAGAATAATTTCACTGACACGATCTGAGTAAATGTTGGCATCAGAAGTTTTGAACCAGTAATCCGACCAAGGAAAAGAAAAAAACGAAGTCTCACATGTCATCCCATTTTGCATTCTTGTAATGCCAAACAACACGAAGTTGGGAATATCCATGAGATAAAGGCTCCATTAAAGAAGAGACAATCATCAAGTTGTGATCTGAGGTGCCTAAAGGATCACTTACTTTGACCACGTACTTAAAAGGGTTGTCTGTGAGAAAAAAGATCAACCATGTTGGCTGTATGGTTAGGATTGTCCAGTATTTTGGTAGGTAAGTGAATAATCTGCCTGAGGTTATTAGCAATTGCAAAAGCCTCAGCATCTCGACCAGCTGGATCAGTGTGACTAGAAAACTGAAGCCAGCTGGAGTTGGGAACATTAAAATCACTAAGTAAAATTACCTCACTGTTAGGAAAGTTGGACTGGAGAAAGTCAAGTTGCAAAGAGAGAAAGTCAAAGAGCTCCAAGAGCTCCAAAACAATAGATTAATTTGACACGATGGGGTAGAGAGATTTTAAGCCAGAGAAGATCGAAAAGAGGATATTCCAAATTACCAAAGCTGTGCCAGGGAATATCAGAACACATATTCCCTGTCACATATGTGCATATGTTCTGATATGCACAAGTACCACCTTTGAGGCGAAAGGAATCATAGAGCTTATAATATGGGCAACTGAGATGAGCAGAAGTTGAATCAACTGATAACTGAGATTCTGTCAGAAAAAGTACACAGGGTTTGGCAGACTGAAAGTGGAAATGTACATCGTTGAGATTAGAATTGAGACCACATATATTTGTGAAATGAACTAGGAAGTGTTTGGGAGGTTTAGATCTTTTCGCAGATAAGCTCACTCTATTAGTTTGACAATTTATGGTGTATTCAATAGTAAGGAAAAGTGGGGGGGGGGCGTGACATGCTGTATGAAGTAATGAAATTTTTGGATATGGCATACACGTAGTAAGAATATACCCAGATCCTTGACATAACGTGGCCTTGAAAATGCCCCCCCCCCCCCACATACACACTACTCGGATTCCCTCCAGTCACTATCTGTCAGAGTAAAGGTAGGAGATAGCAAGATTATACACTAGCTGATCCGGAAGCCTCCTAAAGAGTTACCAATAGGTTCGGTCTGGTGTACTAACTAGTGGCCAGCCTGCGAACACCGTTTTAGAGCTGTACCCTCGAAATATAAGAAAGATTGGATCTCGCCACGATGTTCATCATAACCTCAAAAGTCATCAGTCATATTGCATGATGGAAGAGATGGGGAAGGGTTGACCGGAACTTAGCTCTGGAGACTAAACATGGGTTCCACCTCTTCAAGCCTCCAATAAGCAAAGTGGTGGTATTGCACTGGTTGATGAGAGTCATCTACCACCTAGCATTGCCTGGTAACACAGAGGAGCGGCATTCCTCTGTATGGTTTGGGCACCATACCTCAACTCCTGCTTTTGTTGGTTCACACCTGGGTGTTCACCCACAGTGTGCTTGCACATGGGGATTATACCCAGGATTACTAACAGTTCCACCATCGTGAAGGTGCAAGCAGAGGATTTGGCTGTCACAGACCATCCAGACTTCGCCAAAATTGGGTCCACTTGACTTGAGTGTCACCCGAATATCAGTTCCATCAGTGTTTTAGACTCCCAGGTAGCAAGCATGGGTTGTCTGGCATATCTGAGAGAATGTCTGTGACAACCTCAATTACCAAAGACAAGAACCAACCAAAGACATGTTGATTGTGTATCACTCCTGAATTAAGTACTTTTAGGAATCAAATAATTTTTGCACATAAGACGTAGGTGATGTGTACTTACATCAGTGACAAGAAATTAATGCTCTGTTGCTTATATTTTGAATGGTCCTACTTGCCCTTTCCAGGATTCTTATGTAGACTATTTAACTGACATTCTTACAATGGAGATGATTAACCAGCATTCTTACAATGGAGAGCTATTTGAATCAATACACAGAACCATTTTCCAAGAGAAATGTTATATGTAGATCGCAATCTTCATAATTCATAATTAAAATATTAATTTACAAACAACAAAGTAGGAAAAGAAACAGTTTTTCATTACTTCAAAATAAAAAACAAAAAAAAACATGAAACATACTTTGCATCAAGCTCAGCATCTGTAAGACCAGTTACGGCTTTGATAGCATTGTAACGGTTATATCCCAAAAGTCTAGTTCCATCAAATAACTGTGCTTCACGATCATGAACAAGCCTAAACAAAACAGATTTCCCTTTTATACATACTGCTTAATGAAATGGTTTAATAACTAAAATTAGTTCTGAAATTATAACTGAATAATTATTCTACTTATCTTAGGCTATTTTATACTCTCTAAAAATACATATGCACTTACCATTCTATTATATTATTAAAAGTCAATATTAAGTGATTCTATCAGTGTTAGTAGTGGCAAAAGAATTCACGATGGAAAGCTTATGGTAACATCAGTCCAAAAAGAAAAAAAAAAAAGTAACCCATGTCATCTACACTCTCCTCATTAACCTAGTTTTTTCTAAGTACTTGTATGGAGAATTCTCTCATTGATGCTATACAAAATTTAATTTAATTTGCTATTTTCTTTCAATAATTTCATATCTTTCCTATGCATACAACAAAATACTGAAGAATTTGTTTATAAAAAACACATTAATAAGCACGTCAAAAAAGAAAGGGAAAATAGTCCAAACCCTGAATAAATTCTAAGAATTTTAAAGAATAAATTCTAAGAATAAATTTCTAAGAATTCTAAGAATTTTTATACATGCAATGTTTAATGAATTTTTTTTAACACATCAAAATTTTATAGAAATATGCTTAGTAAACCTCGTCTCCCCCAAAAATGACATCAAGATGATGATACTGAAACACTGAAATACATGAAACACTGAAACATGTCTTTAATCAAAGATAACTTCTTTCCTATTTAAGCTGTAACAATTCTAAATTTTGTGTAGGGTAAGCATGACCATTAAGTTTCATGATGTTGAATATGATTAATTTGTTCAGGTTATTTATTCAAAAATTCTCTAATACCAGAAGGAAATGGATGAATCACAATTGCCCACTGATAAGAATGGCATACCTATTGATGATCCTATATAGGTTGGTAATAAATTGAGTAAATATTTTGCATCTGCATTCCCACATCAATGAGTTTTTATATATGGGAATGGCAATTTCTATCTAATACTGGGTGTTAAATGATAACTTAAAGAAAGACAGAAGAGAAACTAATGAAGCTAAAAATAAGTCAGGCACCAGATGCAGGTGCAATCTAGCTAGTCACATTAAAACAAAAGTAGTACAAGAGGTATTTAGACCTTTAGTTATAATAATGAAACATCCATGGATTCAGAGAATGTCCCTAAAGATTGGAGATGTATAAATGTCTCTTCTATTCACAATGGTGGCACAAAGGGAAAAGGTTGACTTGTGTGTCAGAAAAATAATAGAGTAAATAGTTAAAGTAAAATAGGAATGGAACTATAAAGCAACCACGGTATGGATTTGTTAAAGGGAAATTGTGGCTGACCAATCTGAATAGCTACTAAGAGGTTATTAGAAAGAAACTGGATGCAAAGAATAATTGTGACATTGTACATTGAGAGTTCAGTAATTCTTTTGATACTTTTCCACAAAATAAATAACTGTTGTATAAATTGGAGAAATGTGACTTTAGAGGCAAGGTAGGATAAAGGAATAAGTTATAGATAAAGAGATGGTTAGATGGCATGAGGCAAAAATTAGTTATGTGCCCATGCTCTTCATGGACTGATGTATGAGTTTGGTATCACATGATTTGGATGAGCTGCTTGCTGTTTTTAATATTTATTAATAATATGGATGTAAGTATTTCATGTTTGCTGATGATAAAAAAGTGAACAGGGTAGTTAATGACATTAATCAAGATATCTGCTTCAAGGAGATCTAGATAAAATAGGCATATGGTCGCTAAGAAGGCCTCTGAGAGATGTAGATAGCTGCAAGAACAGCTAATAGGGTTCTGTCAATGATATACAGGAACTTTGCAAGCAGAGTCAATGAGGTGATTCTCCTACTATAAAGTGTGATCAAAAAAATTGGTGAACAACTTTATCTTCAAACTTTGGCATCATAGTGAATAGCAACTTGTAACATTTTCAGGAACTCATCTAGCTACAGTAATGCTTAAAACACCCATTCATTTGCAGTCTTAATCAGCATGCATCGAATAGAAGAGTTTTACATGTTTCATCACTTTTAAAATTAGTGATTTTACTGACTGGTGAATTTGTATTAAATTTTATTTCAAATTATAAAAGTCCAAAAAACCCACAAAATGTTAAAAAGCTATCAGAGAAGATGCTACACTTGTATGTTTCATGTGAATGCTTTTCAGTGGTTTGCAAAGTTTAAATAAAACCATTTGTCTGGAAGATGATTCTTGCTCTGGCCACCCTTCAACTTCAAAAAACCAATGATTCAATTGCTTGTGTTTGCGAACTTGATTATCAGTGATCTACATTTAACTGTCTGCAAAGTTGCTAGTTAAATGGTATTTCTTATTGGACATATCAATCAACTTTTACTATAAAGATTTGAGAATGCAGCACATTTCAGCTAAGTTGGTGCCTTGTACCCTATCATTACACAGAGCTGTGAGTCTTAACGTGTAAGACCTTTGTTAACATGCTACTACTGATCCACACACATTGTATCTTCCAAACACTTTGTTTCACTACTGATGACAAATTATGGGTGTGTGGTTATGACCCCAAAATAAAGACCCTGTCCTCTTGATCCAAAAATTCAAGATACACTCAATCAAATATGTATCACTGCATTTAAGATTCTGTTAGCTTAGTTGTCAATAAATCGTCAATTGATCAATCAAATTTATTAATCTTATTAATTTTCATTATCAATCAATTGAATTTAAATGGAAATCATGCCCCAGACCACAGCAGCAAAGCAAGAGGCACAAAGTCGTGGGAGTGCTGTGACTTGGGAGAGAACCGGAGGGGCCAATCCTCCAATGCAGCACAGCCTAAAATAATGTGCAACTTGTGAAATGTATGCAGAACTTTCTGGAACAGGACAAGATATAGTCAAGGAGAATTCTTTGTGTGTGTGTGTGTGTGTGTGTGCTTGGTGCAGAGAGTGTCAAGAAATTAGGTGCCAACTCAGTGTTCTGTTGGGTGTCTATGAGGGTGTCCAGAAAATTTATCGCCCGCAATTCACCGCCAGCAATTAATCGCTGGCAGGTTATTGCTGCGTCAATTTATCGCAACAATTTATAGCCTACAAATGATTGCTAGCACATTTTAACATCTAGAAGCAACGAGATGTGTTTGGTCAAATCATAAAAAGTTATTTTTTATTTAAGTTTCTGCCTTAAGCTATAATTAGCATATTTTTGGAATTCTATGAACTATGAGGGAATAGTACGGAAATAAAAAACACATGTACGGAAATATGTAATTTAATACGTAGATTATGTATTTTAATAGTTACATGTATCACAAAAATAGTAAAAAAATCCATTATTTAAACAATATAACAATTGGTTAATTTTAAACTAAACTAATTATAACATTAGGTATGTCATAGTACACTGCAAAAATTCAAAATGAATGTTTATGCAATCTTCAGAATCAGTCACGTTGGGATAATTAATTACTAAGAAACTGTAATATTTACAACACAGTATGTACATTATTAATAAGAAATATTATTCGCTATACCTCTTAGATAATCAACAAATATCACCCCGTTCATCGTATGCACTAACAAGCCTTTTAATTCATTCATCACAATACTTCTTTTTTTTGTTGCCCAGATCACTTCCACTTAAATATTGTTCAATGCACATTTCGTTAATACTTTATTTTTTTATGCAATCAATAAATTTCCAAATGTTGGGATGATAAGCAGTGACTTGTTCCTCAAATCCTCTATGCCACCCTTCAACAGAATTATTCATTCTTGGTAATCCTTCAAGAACAAGCTGGTGTACGTTCCACATTTCATGGGAATACTTTGGTAGTCAACGAAGATGTTGTCTGGTTGGGCGTCCAATCCATGTATCCTCAAAATAATCAACAACTTCTTGCGATTCTGGAGGAAAAACACCATTTTCACACAAATGTTCAAAAACGACCGTCACAATAGGAGTGGACACAAATGCAATCGTTGCCAAAATTTGCATATTTAAAGCAAAATTAGCATCAGTTTCATAATGTTGTTTCAATCCGTTATTCTGAATGGAATGAAAAATACATTGTGAAAAGTGGAAAAAACAACCCCGTTGTGAAGCGTCAGGAAAAACTCTTCTGCAAGCAATCATCATTGCCATCTCAAAATCTATAGTGATTGATTGCAGGGACATAGCCGGTTCCAATACTTTCAGCTGCTGTAGTAGAGATACATACTACAGCAGACTTGTTTTCTCAGATTTGTTAGGCAATAATGCATAAACTAATGGAAACGATATTTTGTCCTTGAATCCATGTATCGTATACAGCTGATAAAAAAGTAAGGGAACAGTTTTGAAAGTCCCATCGGCATAACAGTGTTCACTTCGCGCTAACAACTGCAAATTTCTTTTCGTACTGAAAATTAACATATGATTGTCCTCGGGTCCAGAATGCAATTCTGCCCATACACTATAGAAGGGAGTATATGATGATACACTTAAATAGAAAAGGAGCAAGAATATTTGTTGCTGCTATCAAGGCAGTGTTAGGTGCATCACAAAACTACTAGCTTGAGGTGGGGGGGGATTCACAGACTAATAGATTAACATTAGACGCAGGCAGAGGTGGAAGTGATTCTAGCACTGCTTCTATCGGAACGAGCAGCAGCCTGGAAAGCAAATTTCTGGGGATTTCAAGAACTGCTGGGAGTCATTATGAAAAAAGTAATACATGGGCTGTGTTAGTGACTAAGAGTAAGGACAGGTGCATGTATACTTGCATGTATGCCGATGCTAGGAGTATAGTAAATAAATTTGATGAATTTGAAGTGCTGCTGCTCAAGACATCAAAGGTGGATATTGTTGGGATATCAGAGATGTGGCGTCACACAGATATAAAGAATGCAGAATTGGAATTTGAGAAAGTACAATATATACAGAAAGGATAGGAAGAGAGGAGAGGTTATGCTGTTAGTTGAGAAACACATAAAATCTAAGGCAGTGCCTCCAGTTGACATTGGTGCACAGTGCAATGTTGTTACATAAGCACTGGGAAATCAAAAATGAGGGCAGCAATGTGTTATAGGCCTAATGGTTCTGATGAATACAATGAACAACTACAGAGAGAAATAGAGTGGAGTAGTAAATCAGAATGTCTTATAATGGTGGATTTTAACTTCCCAGTTATTGACTGGAACTTGTGGGTTGGTCACTTCCACACTAGAAAGATTTTGTGGATTTATTGGATGACTGCTTTCTACAGCAGCATGTTCAAGAGGTAACCAGAGGGGTTAATTCTCTTAATATGATTATCAGCAGTGATTATTCATGCATTAAGAATTTGCAGATAAACGATCCACTTGGTGTTGGTGATCAGAGTGTACTGATGTGGGACTTACTTAAAGATGTAACTACCATCAGGTGTAAAGGGAAGGGTTTTTGCTTTCATAAATGTGACTACAGTGGTCTCAGACAGTTTTTAAATTCTATAAAGTGAGACCAAATGACAAGTTACCAACAGCAAATTCTAAATAGAAAGCATTCAAGGAATTAATCTTGGAAGCTACTAGACTTTCCATACCAACTAAGGAATACTGTTCAAGGTTTAGGCCTAAATGAATGTCAGATGAACTAACAAGACTCGTGGTAGAGAAGAAAAATGTATGGGATGCATATAATCATCGGGCGACACATAATCCTATGGTAGATATAAGCTAATCTGTAATCAAGTCACAAAGGAGGTTAGGCAAGCAAAGACAGAGTACAAGAAAACTTGGCACAGGATACAAATAAAAACAGCAAAGACTTCTTCGGTTATATAAGCTGACAAACTGAGTACAGTAAACCCCCGCTATTCGCGGGGGTTACGTTCCTGAGAAATGCCACGAATACTGAGTTATGGCTCCCATAGCAATAAAGGGGTTCCGTTCCAAAGTATGTAATATATAAGAAAAACTAGTCTAAAATTTTGTCTATGTATGTATTATATGTACCTTCATAATATGACTATGTACATAGACAGTACGTAGTGAAATACAAGCATATGGCATCGAAATGAAAATAAGAAACAATTTAATATTAAATGTAATATTTATTAGAAATTTCAAACAAATCTTTCAAACCAGCGTCTTTGCTAGCTAAAAAAAACTTATCCCGCCAGTTCTATCACCAGTTTCGCTAAAGTGCTGATAAAGGAGTTTTGCCTTTTCACGAATGATGAGTGAACTTAACAGAATTTTATTTTGAGTTCGGTCTTCTATCCACAGATTTAAAGCATTTTCCATTTTTTCTAATTTAACATCATGAGTTACAGAGCAAATTTTTGAAGCAATTAGCGTGTTTTCACGGACACTATGGCGGATTTTTTCTTCCAATTTTTTGATTGATTGCACCGTTGACTCATTGATTTTATAATGTTTTGCCACTGAGGAGACAGTTTCACCATTAGAAATTTTGTCTAATAACTCAATTTTATTCGCTAATGTCATCACTTTCTTTGAGATTTTCACATTTCTCTTGTTATTCGTAGCCATATTTTTGTACGGGTTAGAAAGAACTTGTCCGCAATAAAGTCACTTTCTTCTGAAAAAGTAACTTTATTGTGACTTTTTCCGAGTGTGTTTAAACGAAACACACTCGAAAAAGTCTGTTTTACACTGCAAAACGGTAGATTTATCACTTTTGTAAGCATATCAATTTATAAATTGATAAATTTATTCAATTTATAAGCATATAAATTAAAAGCAAACGACGAAACCTTCCATGACAAGCGCATAACATATACTGAACAAGGATTAGCGAAAAACATCCACGCTCGCGATTTTGTCACCCCTCTCCCCACACCCACTGAGCGCTGTTTTGACCGGGAAAGATAATTTTAGCCACGCCCATGTTTTTTTATGGCGGAAAATATTCACGGCGCTTTAAAATTCACATTTTTTTAGGTTTCATTTTATATTAAATCAGCGATTGCGAATACGCGAAACCGCAAATACAGATACCACGAATAGCAGGGATTTACTGTATTATGCATCTACATTCGTACATGAGGAATCCTGTAGGGAAGTGGAGGACAGAAACTTATTAAACTCTAACAGGGAGATAAATCATTTTGTAATAACTAAGAGCAAACTGGAGGAGATTGTTGAAGTTAAGCATAAGAAGGCACTGGAGGTGAATGGGATCTATCCAGTTATATTAAAGGCAGCAAAGGAAATAAGCAAACCCTTAACCATAATTATGAGAGCATCGATGGACTTAGGGGAGGTCCCTACAGACCAAAGATGAGCAAATCTATCTCCAGTTCACAAAGGGGATCAAAGGGTGAAATAAGTAATTACAGACCTGTTAGTTTAACTTCTGTTCTGGAGAACATAATAATGGTGTCACTGGTTAAAGAAGCATTGCAGGATCATCTAGACAAGACTGCAGTAATAATTCAGACACAGCATGGGTTTGTTAATAGGAAATCTTCTCTGATCAATTTGAGTGGATACTAAGATGTGGTCACAAACGAACTGAATGCAAAAAATAATTCTATCGTATACTTGGATTTCAGGCAAGCTTTTGATACTATTGCACATGGAAGATTACTGTACAGATTGGAGCAGAATGGCATTAAGGGCAAGTTGGTAAAATTGCTAATAGGATGGTTGAGTGGGAAAAGATAGAGAGTGGTAATCAATGGATACTCTACTTTGTGGACTGTTATTAGTGGAGCCCTGCAGGGTTCGGCATTTTTTAATTAATAAATACAACAACAATAAATAACAAAACAACACTTAAATATAGAAAACAACAATACCTCATGGTATTTTTGTTTTCTCTATGTTACTGATGAAGGTATATTAATGTCGAAGTCAGCTGATGATACAAAGGCTGGCAGAGTTAGTAATGACAGTATGCTACTGCAACAGGATCTAGAAAAGTTAGGCAGATGTGCTAAGAAATGGTTACAGAAGGTTTTTTTTTTTTTTTTTTTTTATGAAAATCGAAAACACGAGAGGTATTAGAACCTATAGTATTTAGTACTGTGCTTGGATTGGAGGTTGAGAAGACGAAAGAAGATATTTGTTGACATTGGACTTGAACTTCTGCAGACTGTAATTTTCAGGAAATACGTATGAAGGAAGGTTGTTCCAGAAAAGAGCAGTTGAATGAATAAACAAGGAAGATGAAAAGTTTGTTCTGTGAGTTTGAAGTTGGACAGTAAATGGTTGTTGGCTGGTGACAGCACATGTTTGGACTATTTTGAAAGAGAGAGAGAGAGAGAGAGAGAGAGAGAGAGAGAGAGAGAGAGAGAGAGAGAGAGAGAGAGAGAGCGGGAATTATAGAAGCGAATTCAGAAAAACAGTGCCCATGGAAGTATCTGTAGAAAAGGCATGCAGCAGAAACAGTACATCTATGAGACAGCGAGGGGAGAGACTCTGTTAGAGAAGATTCATTAATTAACCTAACTGCTCTACCTGAATGGAATCGAGAAGCCTGAAAGAGGTTTTTGGGGCACTCCCCAGATGTGGGAACAATATGAGAAAGAGACAGCGAAAGAGAAAACCAAGTTTTTTAGACACAGAGGAAGCAATATTTGTAATGTGCTTGTGCCAAGAGAGAGAGAGATTAGAATTCAGGGTAATCCCCAAATGAGATATATCATTTTGCCTAGAAATCAAAGTGTCACCAAAGAGAAGCATAGGAGCAGAAGAATCCTTTTTGCGAGATATAAGACAACACTGAGTTTTAGAAGGATTGAAATCAACTAAGTTGTCTTTGCCCCACTGGAGAATTACTTGGAGATTGGCATTTAAGGAATTGGTAGTGGATATTCAAGAAGTCGAAGCTGATTGAGCAGGGCAAGGTTTCTCAAAATGGAAAGTGGAATGCAATGTGCTATCATTGACAAAACTATGGATAGGATTTCCAGTCAGTGGAAGAAGGTCATTAATATGCAAAGAGAAAAGTGGGGGAAACAACTGAACCTTGGGGGACAACAGCTTTAATGGAGAAGTTAGAAGACAGAGAGCCATCTACCATCACCCTCAGTGAGCGATCAGAGAAAAAACAATTGGCAAACCATAAGATGGAAGCTTGTTTAGAAGACCTTTATGCCAAACACGATCGAAAGCCTTTGAGATGTCAAGAGCAACTGCTTGTGTTTCACCAAACTCTTCCATTGAATTTGTCCATAAATGGGTAACAAAAGCTAGAATATCACACCAGTGGATCGACACCAATGAAATCCATACTGCCAATCGTTGATCAGATGGAAGGTTTCTAGGTAGTTTAAGAGTTGGCGGGTAATTGATTTCTCCATTACTTTAGAAAGAGTAGAAGTAATTACAATGGGACAATAATTGGATGGGAGGGATTTGTCACCCTTTTTAGGAACTGGCTGGATATGAGCAAGTTTCCAAGCAGAAGGAAAAACACCTTTGGAATAAGAAAGTGAAAAAAGGTGGCAAAGAACAGGAGTAAGTTCAGGAGCACTGGTTTTGAGAACAAGTGGAGAAATACCATCAGTACCTGGAGCTTTCTTAGCATCAAGATTCATCAAAATCCTTCTGACATCCTTTTGACAGAAGACCACAGGAGGCATTGAATGGAGCATGTTGGGAATAGTGGGAGGTGTTTTACCAAGATCATTAATACATGAGTTGGAAGAAAAATCAGATGCTAGCAGGTCAGCTTTATCCTTGGCTGAAGTGACAACAAAACCATCTGGTTTTGACAGAGGTGGGAGCAGAAATGGACAAAAGTTGCAGCCAATATTATTGGCAAGAGACCAGAATGCTCGGCTACCATTACGGCAAGAAGCAAGTTTTCTACTCTTAGCCTGTTCAAAATCTAGTTTGGACTGATTAATAACTGCTTTACAATTGTTACGAGCATTGGTGTAGGCAGAAAACGAAACTGGAGAATTGGAAACAAGCCAATTACAATATGCAACTTTCTTCTCTTGAACAGCCTTAGCACATTTATTAGAAAACTAAGGTTTAGATAAAGGACAAGATTTTAAAGTGGAGTGTTGAATAAAGGATTCCATTCCTACAAGAATAATTTCAGACACAATCTGAGCAAACGTTGACATCAGAAATTTTGAAAAAGTAATCTGACCAAGGAAAAGAAGAAATTAAATCTCGCAGGTTATCCCATTTTGCATTCTTATAACGCCAAACAATACGAGGTTGAGAATAGCCATGTGATAAAGGCTCTTTTGCAGAAAATCTTTAGGCATGCACTTCAGATCACAATCACCGAGTTGTGATCTGAGGTGCATGCCTAAAGGACCACTCACTTCGACTGTGTACTTAGAAGGGTTGTTTGTGAAAAAAAGATCAAGCATGTTGGCTGAATGGTTAGGATTGTGCGGTATGTATTCTTGTAGGTAAATGAATAATCTGTGCAAGGTCATTGACAAATGCAAAGTACTGCATATGGGTAGCAGTAACCCCACAGAAATGTACCAATTGTGTGATGCTACACTTAGAGTGGTAGAAAATGAAAAAGACCTTGGAGTAATTGTGCAGTTGGATATGAAGTGTTTTAAACAGAGCAGGTCAAGGGGTCTCATCAATGATACAGGAATTTTGCTAGCAGGGATAAGTAGGTGATTATCCCTTTGTGTAAGGCAATTGTCAGGCCACACCTTGAGCACTGCATACCAGTTGGAGGCCTCATTTTAGGAAGATTGTTGTTGTTGTTGGTATTAACGACACAAGAGCTACTAAGGCCAAATTGTGTCTGTTCATTGTTAATTCGCAAGAAGCATATCATTATAGATGTTAAATGATATTCTTCTGTACAAACCAATATATTTTATATACAATAAAAGTTCTTCAATATTTGCTTCATTTCCTAAGAAATTAGATAAATCAGGTATTGGCTGGTTATTTGGTTTTTAGGAGCATTAACAACAAAGGCCATATTGCTCCGGGGATATGCGGTGGTCATTCCCTGACCTTTCCGCGTCCTCCATATTTGGTGGTTATGGGCTCGAACCCTGGTCTAATCAAGAAGCGTGTGCTATGCACTGCTGCTCCTGCCCATCTGGCTATGGAGGAGCCCCCAGATAAATCAGGTGATGTATTCAATGTGGAGATTGACTGAAAAATGTTTGACCGGATGGTTGAATGTAAGGGACAATCAACCAGAAAATGACTGACCGTAAGCTGCATCTGACAGGATAAGCACTGTGGTGGGTTTTCTCCCAATAATAGGAAGAGATGAGTATGATGAGTGTGTCCAATTTTGAGTTTTGCCAGTACCACTTCCTCTCGTCTGTTTTGTTGGAAGCCAGAGAGCCACAGCTTTGGATCTTCTTTTGTAGCACACTTTGCATATGACAGACTTATAGTCAGTGTAAGGAGCCTGAGGATGTTGTGAGAGAGTGGGTCGAGGATGTTTAGAGACAAAGTCAGCACTCTCTCATTTCCTGGAATTCCAGAATGGCCAGGGATCCAGCAAAACCTGATTGATTAATTGGACATACTGCAGGAGAATAGCTGAGAATGAATCTGTTTCAATGTAGAATGAGAAGAGGAGAAATTTTTTCTCCTCTTCTCATTCTACATTGAAACAGATGCATAAAACAAGCTGCATAAATTTTTTCTTATGGCAGAGACAGCACTGATGGAGTCTGTGTAAATTATGGCAGATGAGATGGAAAGACCAATATGCTTACTAAGTACTAACTTAATAGCATATAATTCAGCTGGAAGGATGTAGAGTTGCTAGAATGAGTACAGAGAAGGCTTCAATTCACACAAATTCCAGCAACTGCGGAGTGATATGATTGAGGTGTTTAAGGCTTTGTATGTATTGAGCAAGCTCAATGCTAATGGGATTCTTCCTCTTGCCCAGACTATTCACACGAGTGGGTGTAAATTCAAATTGAGGAAGGACAACTGCAGAATAGATATGCAAGAATTTTCCTTTAGCCAGCGAGTGGTTGATTACTGGAAAAAACTTTCATCTGTTGTTGTGGAAGTTGATAGCTGAAATAAGTTCAAGGAACTATTAGAGGGAATGGATTGGCGAAATGTGAAGTTTTTTTTCTTTTTCTGGCTGAAGCTGTATAAAGCTCATTTTCTTGCATCATAATGCTATTAGTAATGCTAAATTAATAAAGTACAGGTGAATTTAAAGGCTGCTCTTCAAGTAGGGAGTGGTTCCACTATCTCTAGGGACATGGAAGGTGTGATTTTGATAAACATTATGCATACAAGTTAAACCTTAAATTCTAAAGCATGCATCATTACCTTGAGCAAACTCAAGTAATTTTTAGAGTGAGTCCAAGTGGAAAAGGACATCGAGGATGCCCTAAATGACAATGGAAGACCACACACCAGTTTGCAAACAAGGAAATAATTTCAAAACTTCACTGAACCATGTTTGCCCAATCTGACATACAACTTGTATCTTTCTCCAGTAGACTTCTGTCTTTTTGCCCCATAGGGTACCATTCGTGAACAAAGGCATCAGAATGATTTCAAATTTTGCTGAATTGAAAAGAGGAATCAGAAACTGAAAAGAGCTACCAACAAGGTTCTACAAAATCAATTTCAGTTCCTGGTTGACAATGAACAAGTGCTCTCCAGTCTACTCTATCTTCTGTGCCATTCCACTCCTCTTGTAATTTTGTAAGGATATCCCAATAGTTTCTTTGATCCCATCTTTCAATTACAACCATTGTCTTGCTAAGCATGATCATCTTCTCCAGTGTGAAGTCTAAAAGCATCAGAAAAATAGAAAGGAAAAAATAAATAAAAAATTAAAGAAGAGAAAAAGACTGTGGAAAAGAACTTTTGAGTGATCCTCACATGGGGAACTTGGATGATATATGACTGTGTCACATTGAAGTCATTATGATTTTCTACATTTATCTCACCCTTCAATCTCTATCTGAAGATGTCACTATTTTGTGACAGCGTGACATCATCAGACAGCACGACAAAGAGTGAATAGTTATTCTCTTTCTAATATAGATATATAAGATAGAGACCCATAAATTCATTAAAAATTATGCTTATTTCCGTACAGTAAAAAATATCAGTAGCATATAATTTTTTCAGATTATTGAGTAAAATTACATTTTTCATTACAACAGATGTAATATAGATGTACATTAAAAATGCATAAAATTATGTATTATAATATCCAATGTACTTTTATTAGTTAAGTATATGAATTGATAATGGGAACAAACAGAAGAAATATATATAATGTGTAGAAAAATAAACCAACTATAATACATAAATACACTTTCTCTAACTTTCTTCATATTTAGTTGTATCTCCAAATGTAACAAATAATTTTGATTTTGCACTTTATTAGTATCATTTTATAATTCTTACCTATGTAAAACAGCAAAAGTACCTGGATGTATACGATGCAATCCATCTAAAACAGCCAACTTTCCAGCTCTAGCAGCTGTGACTAATGGAGACTGCTGCCATGATGTGTCACCATTCAAAAGTGTAATTCTTTGTTGAAGCAAATCTCTTGAAGACATATCTTGATACAGACTTATTACTTCCACATCATACTTTAATAAATTTGCAAGCTGTTTCACTAGAGCAGACTTACCAGTTCCCTGGAAAATCAGTTTATATCTATTAATGAGATTTATTAGAGAGATACGGAATTAGTGAACAGCAGAGCAAACATTTTAGTAATGTAAACAAAGTGGGCTTTTCATTTTACATAGTATGTTTTAAATACTTCTCAGTCATCTGTCATTTGCAAAGATTCATGTGAAATATTCAGTCATCACTCATCCCAATAAAAGTACTTAACAATAACAGAAATGAGCTAAATTAATCACAAGATTTATAATAACTGGCACATATGCATTAGAAGAATAATTCTTCACAATACATTTTAAAATTATTTTATAATCAAAAGACAATTTTGAGTATTAAACAAAGATTAAAAATTATGCTTATTTCTGTATATCAAAAATATCAGTAGCATATAATTCTTTCAGATTGAGTAAAATTACATTTATTTTCATCAGAGAAGACGTAATAAAGATGAACTACTGTACATAAATAAATATCCATTTATCTGTGCCAGATAACTGACTGGAGATAACATACCTGTCATGGCCAACACCAGAAGAGTTTGCATCAGATTAAAAAGATGCATGAATAACAAAATGAGTCTTATTTACATCAAGAAAGAAATATTATAAAAAAGACACTAAAATGAGAGAAAACTTAAAATGAGTTCTACTCAAGAAGTTGCTTTACACACACACACACACACACACACCCTTAAAGGTTAGAAGATAGAATGGCCTAAACAATTTCTTTTCAGTAATGGTGTCTACATTCACACATGAGGAATTCTGTACTTAAGTTCTACAAATTGCAGTATCTGCATCTACAGACTAGGCACCTGTGAGGTGTAAAGACCTTGAATGAGTTAAGCAGGCTCAATTCTGATGGGATTTTTCCTCTTGCTCAGATTAAAAACCTGAGGATACATAAATTCCAATTGAGAAAGACAGTTGTAGAATAGATGTATGGAAATTTGTCTTTAGCTAGCAGGTAGTTGTTTGCTGGAACAAACTTCCATCTGTCATTATGGAAGTTGATAGCTCAAATAAATTCAAGGAGGAACTGGACAAACTTTTAGACGGAATGGATGTGTGAAATGGATTTTTTTTTTTTTGGCTAATGCTACATACGCTTGCTTTCTTGCATTAGATGCCTCTACTAATACAACAGTAAGATCTTGTTAATACGAACTCATTTTATACAAAGTACTCATTCATATAAAGCACATACCATTCCCTGTGAAAAGATAGGCTTTTGTATGTATATATATTCGTTTATTACAAAATTCAGTTAATATGTATTACAAAGTTCTTTTTCACCCTGTGAGAAATAAATAGTGTCATTTTGTATGTTTAATACAAATCTTGGCATAGCTGTCTGATTATTGCCTCTGGCCATGCGGCTCCCTAGTTCCCGAAGGATGGCACTGACTTGTTAGAAATTAGTTTTGTGTAAACAAAAGCAGTTTACGGTAGCTACAACGTCAAGTGCACTCTGAAAATCATCTTTCTGAAGGATGAGTTGTTCAATTAACAAAAGAATAAAAAGTTTTTCTAAGTTTACATGCACTCACTCACTCTCAGTTGCAATTGTTACCCCAGTTCAAAGTGTCTTTTGCTACCATATACAACAATCTATTTTTTGTGCCATTTTATCTGAGCTGATGTCTTTTTTGGAATGTGTGTCTTTAAATTAATTTAAAATTTATTTATATTAAATCTTATCTAGCAGTGTTATGGCGACAAAACATAAATGGCATGTTATGGCGACAAAATGGAAATTAAACAAAAAATTGTACAAGAGGCTGATAGGATGGAAAGAAGGAAAATGGTGCTTGAAAATTATGTAGCTCAGCAACATGGAATTAGTGACTTCAAATGCAACAGTGGCTGGCTCCAAAGATTTAAAGACAGGAATAACTTGGTTTCACGAAATGTTTGCGGTGAGTCTGGATTAGTCGACAAAGGAAAGGCTACAGACTGGTTGTGTTCTGTACAGTCTATTCTTGAAAAATATGAGGCAAAGGATATTTTTAATCTTGACGAGACAGGTTTTTTTTTATAATTTGCAAAACATTTGCTGTTCGAGGAGTCTTCTCATGGTGGAAAATTTAGTAAACAAAGACTCACTGTTCTGTTATGCTGCAATTCAGATGGCAGTACAAAACTATGCCCACTTGTGATTGGTAGGTTTTCCAAGCTAAGATGTTTTAAAGCAGTTGACCAACTTCCCTGTGATTATGAGGTCATAGAAGTGCTTGGTTTATGGTCAAAATTTTTCGGTCTTGGTTATCAAAATTGGATAGAAGAATGGCTACAGAAAAAAGGAACATTTTGATGATTCTAGATCATTGTACAGCACATTCTGCTGAGACACTTAAGTTGACAAATATACGGCTGTTGTTTTTACTCCCCAATACTACTAGTTTAATGCAACCACTGGATCAAGGCATTATTTATAACCTCAAGAGAGCATACAGATCCCTCCTGATAAGGTACTTGATCCACAACATAGAAGGAGGGAACAATTTGTAGCCAAACTGGAATGTCTTCGATGCTATCTGTAATCTTGTTATTGCTTGGAACAGTATTGCATCAAGTGTAATAATCAACTGCTTCAGAAAGAATGGCTTTGGAGAGAATATCATCAAAAAACATGGTCCAGCAGACGAATGTGATAGCAACATTGAGGAATGAAGAAATTTGAAGGGGTATATGGATTTCGTTGACAAATTTGAAGAGTTTGTGAAGGTGGATGATGAAGTTGCTAACACTGCAATGCCAACACCAGAAGAGCTACTGAGCACCAAATAAAATGATGATGTTTTTGTTATCAGCGACAGCGAAAGTGAAGAAGCACACACATTGCCATCTAAAAAAGATGCCCAAAATGCATTTAACATAATAGAGAATATGTTGGCCTGCAGTAATGTTGATAAAGAAACAACTATTGCACTTGATAATGTCTGTGCTGTAGTTAAAAATGCATATAGAACAAAAACTGTGCAAACAAAATTGGATTCTTTCTTTAAATTAGATTAATATACTAAAAAGGTTAATGGTTTGTATGTCTCCTTTTATATTACGATTGTAATTCTTTTTACTGTGATACTAAAATATTGTACAGTATATATCAAAAATATATACTGTACAATATTTTCATTTCTGTTAATTGATTTTTTTTTAGTTTATCATACAAATAAAATAAAATCTTTAAAATACGTTATTCCTATTACTGTATTGTTAGACAAGGCTTTTGTTTTTGTTTTTATTTTTATTATTTTATTTTATTAATTTATTTTTTATATTACTGTTAGTTATTATTCTTAGATATACAATATGTACAAAAAAAAAAAAAAAAAAAAGACAGTAAAATTTTAACACTTTTGGGGGAGCTCCTTACTACAAACCACGCTATTACAAAACGTGAAAATTTGGGCCCCTTGAACTTTGTATTAATGAGATTCGACTGTACTACTATTACTACTACAGATAACAGAAATATATCAACATTGATATACTGAATAAGTTTGTGCAATGGACAAAGAAAGAATCTATCAACAGAAAATATTTGATTAGAGAGAAGAATTAATGATGGCTTCTGTCTAATCTGAAATGTGCCAACCAACCTTATCCCAGAACAGGCTTGTCAAGAATTTCAGAAGAGTTTGGAAATTGCATGTAAAGATTAATGTGAAGCAACTTCTTGAGTGGAACCCAATTTAAATTTTTCTATCATTGGAGCAGGAGATGGTGTGTTTATGGCCAGTTTTTAAGTTAGCCCATGTTAATAGCCAATATTCCAAGAGGAGTCTCTTAATGTGAGAAGGGCTACAGCTGACCAGATTTCAACCGCAAACAAAACAGAAGAAAGAAGATAGGTTTTTATATAGTGGAGAACTGATAACTGGGTTGGAGACATGAAGCAGCTGTTGTCTCAATACCCACATCTTACAGAGGAAGGTGCTGGCATTTGAGTTAGAAAGATGAAATTATATTCTCCCCATATATTGATAAATTTTTGAGTTATATGTACGTTATTTACTTGCATTTAATTCATGGAGTCAACTTCTACCTATTGCTAGTAATATTTAGTAACTATATAGCTCATAAGACTGACTTTTTTTTTATAAATGGTTGAAAATTCTTCAATATCTTCAATGCTAATGGCTACCTATGTATATATGTAATTGCATAGGTGGCTAAAGAATTAGCATTTAAGGCTTGCTATTTAAATTAAATCTATTTTAAATAAAATCTGATTGTCTATTGTAGTGGAAATTCTCCTATATTCAGTCATCTCATTTTTGAGTTGACTACACATAGAGATAAGCTAAATCATACGAATATTGATATTGCTTATTAGAACAAATGGAAACAATTGACCAGTAGATTTAAATGTTGATGTTGAGAGTGGAAGAAGCTATTAGCAACCTGAGTGCTTTAATAGATTTCACTGAAACTAGTTTAATAATCAGTAATTAGGCTTTGGGATATAACCAAGTAAACACAGAGACATTAAAAAAAACTGTGTGTGTACCCTGTAAACACGAAAGATGTTTTATATGTAAACATCTTTGACGAAAATCAAAACCGTTTTAAAATTGAACAGCTAGAACCAAAATCATGAACAATGTAACGTTTTATGCTCCCGCCTGATATTTACTCTACCGATTTAATCTTAGTGACATTAGCATCATACTTCAGTTGGAAACATTTAGTATGAATGATGTAATGTTTTATGCACACACCCACTGCTTACTCTACCGAATTGACATTTGGAAGAGGTTAGGCCAATAGCCTAATCACTCATTTAATTGATTGTAGCCATTTTTTGAATAGTATGATTGCAACAATACAAGTATTTGGATTGTTACAATCTGTATTTTCATAACATTCCATCGTTAGGTGCCTAGATGTTTTTGCATCAATAATTTTCTGAGTGACATGTGTCAAGATCTACAATGAAAATGAACAGCTCACACTAGAACAGCACAAATTGTATAAATCAGACTTGGATATTTGCAAAACGATAGAAATATGTGAGACAATGTGTCAAGACAACGATGACAGTCAGCCTGAAGAAGCATGCGGTAATGACCTGCATAACCTTGTAACACAACTACAAGAAGAAGACCCCCTTTCGAAACTTTACAATCATCCAAACAGCAAGATGAATGCGGATCTAAAGCTTGGCACGCTCAACCGACTCGGCGCAATTGCAAAGAAATGTGAAAACTTGTCACCAATGAGGACTTCTGCAACTTAGTGAGAATGGCCAATGGCAAGCAAAAGATTCTACTCATGCATGTAACTTGAAGTCTTATCTCCCAATCGCAAGTGCCTAGTTTCGAAATGCTGCAAATTGCAAAAATGAAGTCTTCCTTGGCACCCCTTTCTTCCCCTCACCAATCTTATTACCCGTCTCTGTATTCATTCCAGCAGCTCTACATCCCTGCAAAAATGAGGCCTCCAGACCTGTATGCAGTACTTAAGGTGTGGCCTGACCACTGCCTTCTACAAAGGAATAATCACCTCATTATCCCTGCTGGCAAAATTCCTGTATATCTCTGACAAAACTGCATGGGCTGTCCTGGCAGCCTGTCTGCATTGCTCTCAGAAATCCATATCTGACTGCACAATTACCCCCAGGTCTTATTCATTTTCCACTACCCCGAGTGTAGTATACAACACAGTTGGTACATTACACTGGGATCTGCTACCCATACGTAGTACTTTGCATTCGTCAATGTTAACTTTAGTTGCCGCTTCTTAGCTCATCTGCCTAACTTTTTTAGATCCTGTTGTAGTAGCATACTGTCTTTACTGTCATTAACAACCCAACCAACCTTTGTATCCTCTGTAAAATTCAAATTTAATGAATTTGAAGTGCTGGTCAAGACATTAAAGAAGGATATTGCTGGGATATCAGAGAATTGTTGTCACACAGATATAAGCAATGCAGAATTGGAATTTTACACATACATGAAATTCAAGGAAGTGCATCCAGTTGACATGGATGGACAATGCAATGTTGAGTCAGTTTGGTGTGACATAAGCACTGGGAAAGCAAAAATGAGGGTTGGTGTTTGTTATAGGCCTAATGACTCCGATGAGTACAATGAACAATTATACAGAGAAATAAGAGTGGGCCAGTAAATCAGATTGTGTTATAATGGGGGATTTTAACTTCCCAGATATTGACTGAAACTTGTGGGTTGGTCACTCGCACACTAGCAAGGCATTTGTGGATTTATTTGATGATTGTTTTCTACAGCAGCATGTTAGAGAGGCAACCAGAGGGAGTAATACTCTTGATCTGATTATCAGCAGTGATTATTCATACATTAAGAATCTGCAGATAAAGGAACCAACAAGATGGCAGTGATCACAGTGTACTGACGTCAGATTTACTTAAAGATTTAACTACCATTAGGGGTAAAGGGAAGGATTTTTGCTTTCGTAAAGGTGACTACAGTGGTCTCAGAGATTTTTTAAATTCTATACAGTGGGACCAACTAATGATGTTACCAACAGTAAATTCTAAATGGGAAGCATTCAAGGAAGTAATCTTGGAAGCTACTAGGCTTTTTGTTCAAACTAAGAAATACTGTTCTAAGTTTAGGCCGATATGGATGTCAGATGAACTAATGTGACATGTCAGAGAAGAAAAATGCATGAGATGCATATAAATTATCAGGCAACACAGAAGCTTATGGTAGATATAAGCTACTCTGTAATCAAGTCACAAAAGAGGTTAGGCAAGCGAAGGCAAATTATGAGAGACCTTTGACGAAGGATGCAAAGAAAAACCAGAATGACTTCTTTACTTATATAAACTCTAAAAGGAAGGGGTTGAATCAGATTGGTCCACTTGATAATAATGGTCTCAAACTCACACATGAAAAACACGAATCTATGAAGATACCCCCTGAAAGGGTTAAAGTGTATAACAAAAAAATTTACATTTTAGTTTTAATTTGTTAAGTCCATTTGTAGCTTCCTATGCTGATTTTTTCTTACCCACAGTATATAATGTTTTCATGCATAACAGAAAATATTTTAAAACTGAATAGATTTTATTTTAGAATTTTTGTCAGCACTAATTTGTATATAATCCACGTGTTTTATAAGTTTTTGCAGCTCCGGCAAACACAAAGTTTTTATTTATATTTAGCCATTTTATTGACTTAATTGTTATATTAAATTATTTTCTATAAGTAGCTTATAGACCTAGTCCTTGCTCCTTGGTTTATTTTGAATTTAGATAGCATGATTTTGAAAGTTAATTAATACTTAGTGTCCATAGATTTACCGTTCATAACTTGCCACCATTGTTATACGATACAGCGTATATCCCAAACTAGATAGCATAAGGTTTAAGGTAAAACTAGATAGCAAAACACGTAGCACGGGTATTAGAAATCTGTTAGCTTAGTATAGTATAGTATTATCAATTAATCAGTAAAATTTATTAATCTTGTTAAACTTCATTGTCAATTAAATTATACCTTTTTAACTAAATACATATAACGACTTAGTTTTACAAATGTAACATTATTAATTAATACATATAACTTGATAGGAGATACAGAAGTTACATAACAAAACTCGGAGATAATACTCGATACTGAAAAAAAAAAAAAAAAAATATATATATATATATATATATAGTGCATTGGGATATAATTTATCACTGCATTGGGATATATGTTTAGGGTTAGAATTTTATATTGAAATTGAAATTTTATTTGAAATTAAATCGAAATCATGACTCAGACCAGAGCAGCAAAGCAAAAGGCACAAGCTAATGGGAGTGCTGTGACTCAGGGGAGAACTGAGGGGGACAGTTGTCCTCTGAATCACAGTCTTTTAAAATGTACCGCTTGTTTGATTTTGTGGAGCAATCAGGGACCGGACATGATATTGCCAAGGGGAATGTCTTTGCCTGTGCATGATGTAAGGAGTGTGAGGAAATCAGGCAACAATTCAGTGTTGTTAATGGGCCTACATGAGAGCTTGAAGGACAGGGGTGGATGCCCTCGAAGGATCTAAATTGAGGGGTCAACCAAGCTCTCAGCTACCCACATCAATGCCAGAGCTGCACTTGAACATCGCGTAACATAGCTGCAACCCCCAAGGCAGAATGAACTGGTCCCACAGGAACTAGTAGTTGTCAGTGACTCTATTAATAGTCAGGGAAACGGGGAACATATTGTGCAAAAAGGATAGATAGAACAGGACCAGGGTATGTCTGCCAGGAGCAAAGTTTGATGATATTGTAGAGCAGATATCATCTCTTAATGGCACAAAAGGTAATATTGTTGTACATGTTGGTACTAATGATATTAAGAGTAGGAGACCGGCGGAATTACTTAACAAGTACAGGTCACTGTTCAAAAAAGGCCGTGAATTTGGGTTGGATTTGAAAGTGTCTGCAATTCTACCCAGACACAATAGCAGGGAGTATATGATGAGAGCCTTGTCGATCAGTTTGGCCGTGGAGAGACTGTGCAAGGCTCAAGGGGTAGAATTTTTCTCAGCCTGGTCTGTGCTTGTTAACAGGAGAGACTGCTTCTACAGGGATGGGATACACTTAAATAGAAAGGGTGCAAGAATATTTGCTGATGCTCTCAAGTTAGGTGGGTCGGAAAACTGCTAGCTTTGGGGGATACATGGACTAATAGATTAACAGTAGCCACTGGCAGAGGTGAAAGTGATTCTTGCACTGCTTCTATTGGAATGAGCAGCAGCCTGGAAAACAAGATGCAGGTATTACAGAGACTGTTGGGAGTCACTGAGGTACAAATAAACACATGGGCTGTGTTAGGGTAACTAAGAATAGGAACAGGTGCATGTATACTTGCATGTACAAAACTCCTAGAATGTACCAATTCTAGGAGTTTTGTAAATAAATTTGATGAATTTGAGGTGTTGGTCAAAACATCAAAGGCAGATATTGTTGGGATTTCAAAGATGTGGTGTCACACAGATATAAGGAATGCACAAATAGAATTTGGGGAGTACGTATATAGGACGGATAGACAGGATAGGAAAGGAGGAAGGGTTATGTTTTCGTTAAGAAACACAAAATCCAAGGAAGTACAGCCAGTTGACATGGCTGGACAGTGCAGTGTTGAGCCAGTTTGGTGTGACATGGCACTGGGAAATCAAAATTGAGAGTAGGAGTGTGTTTTAGGCCTTATCACTCTGATAAGTATAATAAACAACTATACAGGGAAATAGAGTGGGCCAGTAAAGCAGAGAGTCTTATAATGGGGATTTAATTTCCCAGCTACTGACTGGAATTTGTGGGTTGGTCACTTAAACACTAGCAATGCTTTTGTGGATTTATTGGATGATTGTTTTCTACAGCAGCATTTTTGGGAGGCAACTAGAGGGAGTAATACTCTTGATCTGATTATCAGTAGTGATTCTTAATGCATTAAGAATCTGCAGATAAAGGAACCACTAGGTGGGAGTGATCACAGTGTGCTGAAGTGGGATTTAATCAAAGAGGTAACTACCATCAGCAGTAAAGGGAAGGGTTTTTGCTTTCGTAAAGGTGACTACAGAGGTCAGAGACAGTATTTAAATTCTATATGGTGGGAATAACTGATGATGTTACCAACAGCAAATTGAAAATGGGAAGCATTCAAAGAATTAATTTTGGAAGCTACTAGGCTTTTCATACCAACTAAGTAATATTTCAAGGTTTAGGCCTAAAGGGATGTCACATGAACTAATGAGACATGTGGCAGAGAAGAAAAATGCATGGCATACATATAAATTAATGGTTGACATAGCAGCCTATAATAGATATAAGATGTTCTGTAACCAAGTCAGAAAGGAGTTTAGGCAGGCAAAGGCAGATTATGAGAAATATTTGGCAAAAGATGCAAAGAAAAACAGCAAAGAGTTCTTTACTTATGTAAACTCTAGAAAGAAGGGGATGCATCAGATTGGTCCACTGGATATCGATGGTTCAACTGTTTACGATGATCTCAGGTAGCTAACAAACTAAATGAGTTCCGACGCGTGCGTGGGGAATGCCAACCATGTGTCTGATGGACCACGTGCACGAGTGCCATGGTCCTGCTACTTAAGGATGTGTCATTGCAGTAATAGTATACTGTTGAAGAAGGAGACAGCAGTCTCCGAAAGCTTCAGGTTTTATCGCTTTTAATCCAGTTTATTTTAGATAATTTTATTGCTTCGGTATTTTTAACTATATTTTTAACGTTTTTATCGTAGTTTATTTTATCGTAATTTATTGTAATATTTTAGCCTTCCGATAGTGTTTTCATTATATTTTATTTCTGTATATTTTATTTTTATAGTAAAAATTTTTAATTCCTTGGCTGGTGTTTGTCTTTAATTATTGCTGTATGGAATTTCCCAGCCCCATAGGCCTGTTTGAAGATAAACTAAATGAGTATTTTGCATCTACATTCACACATGAGGAGTTACTCAGGTAGGGCAATGCCAGAGGTGAATTAAACACTGACAGTTAGCTAGATGATTTTGTAATAACTGAGAGCAAAGTGGAAGAGAAATTGTTGAAGATAAACATCAGAAAGGCACCTGGGGTGGATGGTTGGTTGGTTTGGTTTTTTTTTAGGAGCATTAGCAACTAAGGCCATATTGCTCCGGGATATGCGGTGGTCATTCCCTGACCTTCCCGCATCCTCCGTATTTGGGGGTGACGGGCTCGAACCCCGGTCTAATCGAGAAGCGTGTGCGTCGCACTCGCTGCTCCTTCCCACCTGGCTACGGAAGCACCGGGGGTGGATGGAATTAATCCAGTTATATTAAAGGAGGCAGCAAAGGAAGTAAGCAAAAACTTAGCCATAATTATGAGAGCTTCCTTGGATTCAGGGGAGGTACCCATGGACTGGAAATGTACAAATGCACCCCAATTCACAATGGAAGATCAAAGGGTGACAAGTAATTACAGACCTGTTAGTTTAACTTCTGTTCCAGGGAAATTAATGGAGGCTCTGGTTAAAGAAGCACTGCAGGATCATATAGACAAGACTTCAGTTATAGCTCTGACACAGCATGGTTTTGTTAATGGGAAGTGTTGTCTAACCAATTTGATTGGATACTATGATGTGGTCGCAAATGAACTGGATGCAGGGTATAACTTTGATATCATATATTTGGATCTTAGAAAGGCTTTTGATACTGTCGCACATGGAAGACTGCTGCACAAATTGGAGCAATGTGGCATTGGAGCAAATTGCTGCTATGGATAAAGGGATGGTTGAGTGGGAGAAGACCAAGTGGTAATCAATGGACACTACTCTTTGTGAACTAATGTTATTAGTGGAGTCCCCCAGGATTCAGTGTTGGGTCCATTACTGATATTGATGATGGTATATGAGGCTTAATGTCCAAGTTTGCAGACGATACGAAGGCTAGCAGGATTGTTACACTAATGACAGTATGCTGCTGTAACAGGATCTAGAAAAGTTGAGCACAAGGGCTGAGAGGTGGCAGCTGCAGTTTAACATTAACAAATGTAAAGTTCTGAGTAACGTATCAACTGTGTGGTACTACATCGACAGTGGTAGAGAATGAAAAGGACCCAGGGTTAATTGTGCAGGCAGATATGAAGTTTTCATATCAGTGTAGAAAGTCCGCAAGAGTATCTCACGGTGTCTTGTCAATGATATACAGGAATTTTTCTAGCAGGGATAAGGAGGTGATTATTCCCTTGTATAAGGCAATGGTCAGGCCACACCTAGAGTACTGTATACAGGTCTGGAGGCCTCATTTCAAGAAGGGTGTAGAGCTGCTGGAACGAGTACAGAGAAGGGCAACAAGTTTAGTGAATGGAACAAAGGGTTTCTCTTATGTAGAAAGGCTACTAAAGTTTTGCAAATTACAGTGTGTGGAGAGTAGGTACCTGTGGGGTGATCTGATTGAGGTGTATAAAGCCTTGAATGGTTTAAGCATGCTCAATGCTGATGAGATTCCTCCTCTTGCTCAGAATAATCGTCTGAGAGGACATAAATTCAAATTGAGGATAGATGTGCATAAAGACAATTGTAGGATAGATGTGCGGAAGTTTGCCTTTAGCCAGCATGTAGTTGATTGCTGGAACAAACTTCCATCTGTCATTGTAGAAGTTGATAGCTTAAATAGATTCAAAGCAGAACTAGACAAACATTTGGAGCGAGTGGAAGGGTGAAATTAGAATTGGTGTTTTTTTTTTTTTTTTTTTTTGGCTGACGCTATATAAGCTTGTTTTCTTGCATCATGTGCCTTTGCTAATGCTAATAAATCCGTTTAGCAGTTTTTGGTGTTGTTCATGTAATTCATTAGCATATTACATCATTCATTATTTATATAATTTTGAGGCGCCTCCGTAGCCAGGCGGGCAGAAGCAGCAGTGCATAGCACACGCTTCTTGATTAGACCGGGGTTCGAGCCCGTGACCACCAAATACGGAGGATGCGGAAAGGTCAGGGAATGACCACTGCCATATCCCCGGAGAAATATGGCCTTAGTTGCTGATGCTCCTAAAAACCAAATAACAAACAACAAACATATAATTTTGAAGCAATTCAAAATGCGATGTAGCTAGTCTTGGAGTGTTTTGAGTTAGATCTATCTTCTATTTGCAATAGGAATACTCTTCACTATATTTTTTATACATCAACAACTGGAAAGGAACAGTCTGAGAAACATCCAGATGTGGATATGCCCTCAAATGTCATCATATTTTTATATACAATACCATAATTTTAGTATTAGATCTGATATCCAATTTATATTTACACTTGTAAATAAATAAACAGATGCAATAATACTATCTAAATTTAAATAAAACAGATTTTAGTTATTTATCTAAAATAATGTGAAATCAGCATGAAGGATACATTCTGAGTTCAAAGGAGTAACATTTCAGAGGGTTGCAAAAAAAAATAAACAAGGCTTGGATTAAAAAAAATTCTACAGAAATTATAATTCCCTATTTAATGTGGTTAATGCAGTGGCACAGAAACTAAGACTATTATAAAGGGTATTTAAGAAATTCAGCAGGACTGACTTCATGATCAGAATATATAAAAATTATATTCTTCCAATGGCTGAAAATGTCAGCTCTGTATAGAGTCCATATATCAAAAGTAAGAAGCAACTAATAAAATAAAAATTCAAAAAAATTTACAGAATGGGTATAAAATGAGCACAATTAAAAAGGAAAAAAATATAAATGCTAAATTGATTTTTTTTTAATGCTTTTAGGCATCACAATAGTTAAGCTAGGCTTAATGTTATGTAATTATAATTATTAGTTAAACCTCCAACAAGGTACATTTATACCTGCTCATATTAAGTATTGATACCATCAGTTTTACATTTAGTTTTTAAATTAATGTAGGATAATAAATTTAGATATGTTCCAAAAGCATCTCTTTTCAAAGGAAAATCAAAAAATATATTAACACCAGAAAACCTTAAAAACATGGCATAATTATATTTAGAATTGTACTGAAAAAAAACTTACATATTAAAAAATGCCGTTATACCATTAAAGTACCTACCCACTTGCCAATGAAGGGCCAAATAACCCTGAAGCAGCAGTTTGGGTGATGTCCACTGAGAATAAGTAACAATAGTCTTCTCTTCTCTGTTGGGGAAGTGTTACTTATTCAATATTTATAGGGGAAGAGTTATTATATTATAGGCATTCACAATATGAGATATAATGAAAGAGGACCATTATAATAACTTCAGTTAATTTATTGCATATAGACACAATGCATTTGCACTAACTTATATGTCTAAACAAACCTTACATAACTAATACTTTTTTAAAACAAGGCAATTTCAAACATAGTACACTGTAAGAAGTGAAACGTTAACCTTTTGTCCCCTAAAAGAAGTAATGGAATTTTTAATTCTTTAGAAATACAGTAGAACATTGGTTATCTGGAATAATTTAAAAGGCTGATCTTTCTTCTTTTTTTTTAATTTTTTTAAACTTAAAAACGACGATGTTGAAACCTGAAAATGCGGCTTTAGAGAGTGCACTCACTTTATTTTTTTGTTTTTTTCAGAGCGAAGTTTAGGTGAACCAGTATCTGGCCCCAGGTAAATTGAATTTTGATTATAATAAGCAAAAGGTCGAGTTTACTACCTGTTTATAATAGATTGTACAAACACAAAGCCCAATAAACCAAAACTGTAAATTGTTTTTATTGTTTTATGGTTGTGACCTCTAGAATTCTATCTAAAATAATGTGAAATCAGCATGAAGGATACATTCTGAGTTCAAAGGAGTAACATTTCAGAGGGTTGCAAAAAAAAATAAACAAGGCTTGGATTAAAAAAAATTCTACAGAAATTATAATTCCCTATTTAATGTGGTTAATGCAGTGGCACAGAAACTAAGACTATTATAAAGGGTATTTAAGAAATTCAGCAGGACTGACTTCATGATCAGAATATATAAAAATTATATTCTTCCAATGGCTGAAAATGTCAGCTCTGTATAGAGTCCATATATCAAAAGTAAGAAGCAACTAATAAAATAAAAATTCAAAAAAATTTACAGAATGGGTATAAAATGAGCACAATTAAAAAGGAAAAAAATATAAATGCTAAATTGATTTTTTTTTAATGCTTTTAGGCATCACAATAGTTAAGCTAGGCTTAATGTTATGTAATTATAATTATTAGTTAAACCTCCAACAAGGTACATTTATACCTGCTCATATTAAGTATTGATACCATCAGTTTTACATTTAGTTTTTAAATTAATGTAGGATAATAAATTTAGATATGTTCCAAAAGCATCTCTTTTCAAAGGAAAATCAAAAAATATATTAACACCAGAAAACCTTAAAAACATGGCATAATTATATTTAGAATTGTACTGAAAAAAAACTTACATATTAAAAAATGCCGTTATACCATTAAAGTACCTACCCACTTGCCAATGAAGGGCCAAATAACCCTGAAGCAGCAGTTTGGGTGATGTCCACTGAGAATAAGTAACAATAGTCTTCTCTTCTCTGTTGGGGAAGTGTTACTTATTCAATATTTATAGGGGAAGAGTTATTATATTATAGGCATTCACAATATGAGATATAATGAAAGAGGACCATTATAATAACTTCAGTTAATTTATTGCATATAGACACAATGCATTTGCACTAACTTATATGTCTAAACAAACCTTACATAACTAATACTTTTTTAAAACAAGGCAATTTCAAACATAGTACACTGTAAGAAGTGAAACGTTAACCTTTTGTCCCCTAAAAGAAGTAATGGAATTTTTAATTCTTTAGAAATACAGTAGAACATTGGTTATCTGGAATAATTTAAAAGGCTGATCTTTCTTCTTTTTTTTTAATTTTTTTAAACTTAAAAACGACGATGTTGAAACCTGAAAATGCGGCTTTAGAGAGTGCACTCACTTTATTTTTTTGTTTTTTTCAGAGCGAAGTTTAGGTGAACCAGTATCTGGCCCCAGGTAAATTGAATTTTGATTATAATAAGCAAAAGGTCGAGTTTACTACCTGTTTATAATAGATTGTACAAACACAAAGCCCAATAAACCAAAACTGTAAATTGTTTTTATTGTTTTATGGTTGTGACCTCTAGAATTCTATATAATCTTCAGAAATGTGCGGTAGAAAAATATCATAGACTACTGGGTTTTCTCGTAAACCATGAGTGAATTTCAAATTAGTTTAGCTCCAGATTCAGTAAGAATAATATTGGTCCAAAACTGTGCGATTTATTATTTTTCTCAATTTTTAATGGTAAAATGTGAACGAAAAGAAAACGTGTAGTTTTAAATTGCAACAAATAACGGAAATTATTAATAGAATTAGAAAAGGTGAAAATTTAGGAAATCTTTCCAGAGTTTAATGTGGGGACTCCAACAATTTACAACATCAAGAAAAATTCCAATGCTACAACAGGATTTGTGTCGATTATAGATAGTGAAGGAAGGTGTAGCAGGAAAACGACGATGTTGAAACCTGAAAATGCGGCTTTAGAGAGTGCACTCACTTTATTTTTTTGTTTTTTTCAGAGCGAAGTTTAGGTGAACCAGTATCTGGCCCCAGGTAAATTGAATTTTGATTATAATAAGCAAAAGGTCGAGTTTACTACCTGTTTATAACAGATTGTACAAACACAAAGCCCAATAAACCAAAACTGTAAATTGTTTTTATTGTTTTATGGTTGTGACCTCTAGAATTCTATATAATCTTCAGAAATGTGCGGTAGAAAAATATCACAGACTACTGGGTTTTCTCGTAAACCATGAGTGAATTTCAAATTAGTTTAGCTCCAGATTCAGTAAGAATAATATTGGTCCAAAACTGTGCGATTTATTATTTTTCTCAATTTTTAATGGTAAAATGTGAACGAAAAGAAAACGTGTAGTTTTAAATTGCAACAAATAACGGAAATTATTAATAGAATTAGAAAAGGTGAAAATTTAGGAAATCTTTCCAGAGTTTAATGTGGGGACTCCAACAATTTACAACATCAAGAAAAATTCCAATGCTACAACAGGATTTGTGTCGATTATAGATAGTGAAGGAAGGTGTAGCAGGAAAACGACGATGTTGAAACCTGAAAATGCCGCTTTAGAGAGTGCACTCACTTTATTTTTTTGTTTTTTCAGAGCGAAGTTTAGGTGAACCAGTATCTGGCCCCATGTAAATTGAATTTTGATTATAATAAGCAAAAGGTCGAGTTTACTACCTGTTTATAACAGATTGTACAAACACAAAGCCCAATAAACCAAAACTGTAAATTGTTTTTATTGTTTTATGGTTGTGACCTCTAGAATTCTATATAACCTTCAGAAATGTGCAGTAGAAAAATATCACAGACTACTGGGTTTTCTCGTAAACCATGAGTGAATTTCAAATTAGTTTAGCTCCAAATTCAGTAAGAATAATATTGGTCCAAAACTGTGCGATTTATTATTTTTCTCAATTTTTAATGGTAAAATGTGAACGAAAAGAAATATGTAGTTTTAAATTGCAACAAATAACGGAAATTATTAATAGAATTAGAAAAGGTGAAAATTTAGGAAATCTCTCCAGAGTTTAATGTGGGGACTTCAACAATTTACAACATCAAGAAAAATTCCAATGCTACAACAGGATTTGTGTCGATTATAGATAGTGAAGGAAGGTGTAGCAGGAAAACGATGATGTTGAAACCTAAAAATGCGCTTTAGAGAGTGCACTCACTTTATTTTTTTGTTTTTTCAGAGCGAAGTTTAGGTGAACCAGTATCTGGCCCCATGTTGTGTGAAAAAGCATTGGATTTTAATTCAAAATTAACAGGTAATGAAGATTTTAAGGTAAGCACAGGTGGACTGAAAAACTTTAAACTGAGACATGTATAAGTGAGCTAGATATTCAAGGCAAGAAACTTTCTGCAGACGAATCGGCAGCAGTGTCCTTTAAAAGTAAGTTTGCTTCAGTTATAGCAAATTATTTATAATGCTGATGAGACAGGTTTATTATGGAAAGCATTACCCAGAAAACCCTAGCCACTAAAAGAGAAATGCCTACACCAAGTTATAAGATGAGAAAAGAGCGAGTTACAATTGCTATGCGTGCAAATGTCATTGGGATGCACAGATTATCGGTGCTCGTTATCGGTAAGTCGAAAAAACCGAGAGCATTTAAAAATCTTTCTAATTTTCCTGTTTTGTATAAAAATCATAAAAATGCCTGTACGGATGTTTCTGTTTTCCGAGATTGGTTTATAATTTTTTTTATTTAATTAATCTTATATAATTTAATCATATTATTTTATTATTTTATTTTTTGTTAGTTGTTGGCGCATCGGCTTCTGTGACCATAATGCACCTCCCAAAGTTTTTGCATTTTACTCTGATCCAAGCCCGAGGCAGGATTCAAACCCATGACCTTTGGGTTGCCAGGCAGGCACTTTACCCAGCTGGCTAGTCCGGTCGGCAATTTAATCATAAGGTAAGATCAAATTCATTTAATCTTACGGTAAGATTAAATGATCTTAAGGTTTAATCTTACCTTACGATTAAATTCATTTAATCTTACCTTATGATTAAATTTAATTAATCTTACTGAAAAATTATCTGGAAGAGGTCTGACATCAATTATTCCGGATAAGTGATGCTCTACTGTAATTTCATTGTAAGTTTTGTAACCATGTATGAGATGTGGGTCCATCACTTTCAGCCAGAGACAAAGCAGCAGTCCAAACAGTAGAAAAACAGCTCCTTCCCCCCTCCAAAGAAAGCAAGTTGATTCCTTCTACTGGCAAGGTGATGGCATCAGTTTTGGGATGCTAGTGGAGTGTTGCTAGTAGATTACATACAGGCAGTCACAGGGACAAATTATGTAGACCTTCTAAAGCATTTGCTCGAAAACATCAAAGGTGAACACCAAGGAAAACTCAGCAAAGGAGCCTTTTTCCATCAGGACAAAACACATGCTCACAAGTCTGTCAATGTCATGGCTGCACTGCATGTATGGCTTTGAAATCTTGGACCATCCACCGTATTCACTAGATATAGCATTATTGGACTTCACCTATTTCCTAATTTAAAAAAAAAAAAAAATACTTGGCTGTCATTTATTTTCTCACCAACAGTGATGTCATTACTGCAGTGGATGTATTCCTGAAGGACTGTGAGAAAACTTTCTTTGCAGCTGGATGTGCTCTTGTTAAAAGTGTTTATAAATATAATTTTAAAATGTGTTTACTTTAAATACTCTTGTGATACATGGTAACACAAGAGTATTTAAAGGAGAGGTAATATTCAAGATAGATTTACAAGTCTGTTTTGGCAGTTAGAGCATTCTCTGTTCTAACTGTCAGTTCCAGCTGCCTATGCTTTAGCTCAACACTGGTACTTCAAAATTTGAAAAGCTACTTTTTAAAATCTGCAAGATATGGAAGAAGGGGACTTTAAATAGGTAGAAGGGTATATCTGGCTGATTAGTTATATCTAAGTTTGGAACAAAATATCTTCTTGTCAGAAAAGATATAGAATTGGAGATTTTTCTAGTAAAGGCCTATACAGCCATTGTTAAGGAAGAAGGCTGGCTGGTAGTGCCCACTATACAGTTATTAGTGTCCTCTATATGTTTATGCAGCAGCATCTATTCTGTGACTACTTCTGTATCCTCTTTTGGAAATTCCTATGGTGATATAATATCATAATAAAAAATATAATAAAAAAAAAAAAAATGTTTATTAAATGGAGTCAGACACGCACAGAGTTGATCTCACGTGTGAAAAAATTTGCGACGTTGAATTGAGAGGTTGCAGGTTCTATGAACTTTGAAAATGGTTCCCTAAGGAGTTTAATCTCACTGTTGGTACAGAGACCAACAAGTCTGCAATTTCAAACATAAATTAAGGAAGAATTGTAATTCTTCACGTAAGCTGGAATTTCAGGATCCAAGTATATCTCAAGGTAAATTGTCACTGAGTCAAAGCAGAGAAACTTTTGCTAGCAGGGAAAAGGAGGTGATTGTCCCTCTGTATAAGGCAATGGTCAGGCCACGCCTTGAGTACTGCGTACAGGTCTGGAGGCCTCATTTTAGGAAGGATGTAGATTTGCTTGAGCGTGTACAGAGAAGAGCAACACGATTGGTGAGGGGAATGAAGGGATTCTCTTACCAAGAGAGGCTTAAGTTCTGCAAATTGCAGTGACTGGAGACTAGGCACCTGCGCGGTGATCTGATTGAGGTCTATAAGGCCTTGAATGGGTTGAGCACGCTGAATTCTGATGGGATCCTTCCACTTGTTCAGATTACCAACCTACGGGGACATAAGTTCAAATTAAGAAAGGACAGATGTAGAACAGATGTGCGGAAATTTGCCTTTAGCCAGCGGGTGGTTAATTGCTGGAACAAACTTCCATCTGTCGTTGTAGAAGTTGATAGGTTAAATAAATTTAAGGAGGAACTGGACAGGCATTTGGAGGGAATGGTGTGATTTTTTTTTTTTTTTTTTTTTTTTATTTTGGCTGATGCTGCATAAGCTCCTACACTTGCTTTCTTGCATCATGTGCCACTACTACTACTACTACTACTACTACTACTACTAACTTCCGAGGCATCAATCTCTGGAGGTGTAGGTGAGAAGATATTGGAATGGGAGGAGGTTCTCTCGGGTAATACTATCATGTTAGCAGAATTGGATAGTAAGAATAATAGGGATGATAAGGACATAGCACTTTTGACACCACGTAAATCTCCTAAATATTCCATCAAAACACATCATCAAAGGTGGATATGCTATGGTGGGGAAGAAAGTTCAGTTGGATCACTGTGTTCATTGTACAGTAGATCTCCCATTTCAAGACAAAATAATAGGAGGAAAGTCAAGATCAATATGCCTAAGAATGATTGGGATAAGGAATTAGGTAAAGTTCAGAGGTAATGATATGGATTTGGCTGAAGAAAATAAAACTTCTTCAGCTAAAATTAAGATAGGGAACGACACTTAAGCAAGTACCTTGTTGCCATGTTAAAAAGAAATTAGGAACAAAAACATGAATTTTAATCAGAGAAAACCAAAAGAAATCAGAGTTTTTAACTCTGATTTCTTTTGGGGAGAGAAACTGCCTCGTGCAGATGGTGATTTCAGAGGAGTTAATACTCATAGCTTTACAGAAATAACATTTAAATTACACAAAGATTTGGAAGATTTCCTTTTTCCCAAGGAGAGTGGTATCAATCGAAGTTCAATCAGAGGGATCTAGATGGGATCTTCTTGAGGCCATGGTTTTGGAACTTGGAATACAGAATGAGAAATTTAAGGAATAGATACAATGTATGCATGAATCCGCTCAGAATTATAAGCAAGATATGGATAACTGACAAAAATCTAAAAATTTATAGTGATGTACTTAGGAGTGACATGACTTCTACTGTGAAGGACGTTGGCTTGAAAGTAAGTTCCTCAGACGATGAAGTGGCTAGACCATATGATGATGAGCATGTTTTATTAATTCAAGCTAATGACGACTCTATACTTAAAAGTAGTGAAGATGTCCGAACTGCTGTGGGTAAGGAAATGAGGAAACTCATTGAGAGGGGTCAGGATAAGGAAGGTAAAAAAAGTATTTGATCATGGCATTGTTTTAGAGACGCAAACTAAGAAAGACAGAAGAAATAAAAAAGTGTGACCAATTTACACATCTTGGGTTACCTTTTGGACTTCCCAAAAGACCTGGAATGAAGTTAATTGTGTATGATGTTAGTAAGGAAGTTCAGAAGGATGATCTTCTACATGACATGGATTGACGAAAGAGGAGATGGTTGCTGAGGTCACTGTTCTCTTCATAAGTAGGAACAGGAGTGATTCCGGCAATAACTGGATTTTGGAGGTTTCACAAAGAATTAGAATGTTTCTACTGCAACAGCAGCATTTGTTTGTTGGACTGATGTCATACAAGTTAAACAATTTCTATCTTGTGACTGTATGCTACAATTGTCAGGGTTTTGGGTATACTACCAAAACATGTAGACGACAAGATCCTATATGTAGCCATTATGCTGGGAAAGGCCATACATACAAAAAATTGCAAAGACATTAACAAAGAGGCTGTGTTCAAACTGTATTGCTAGAAATCATGTGGGCGATCATTCTGTTCATGACAAAGTGTCCAGAATATCAGAGTACTTAAATTAAACTGCTTAAGGTTGATTCCTTTCGTAACTATGGCCAATAATCCAAATTACTATAATTCAAATCAGTACACTCACAATACGAGTTCGTTTAAAGATTTGAAAATACTGCAGCTGAATGCACAGCATTCTCGATCTGTCATGGATGAAATAAAAATTATGTCAACGAGAAAATATCGATGTTGCTAGCATCCAAGAACCTTATTATGTGAATCAGGGGCGGGCAACCTTTAATGGTGAGCCAAATAAAATGTCTGTGAGGTATACATGGTTCAAATTTTTTTTAGCTTTCCACAACTTTTAGGATTATTAAAATGGTGTATAATAAAAAATTGCCATGAACATTTTTATGTTATTTATTATAATATTGATACATAGACGTATATTAATTTTATTAACAAGAAAAACAAAATAAAATTACAAAAATACAATTATAGTTACAAAATACAATTCCAGTAACAAAAATTGCAATATTTTATTTTTATGATATTTAATGAGAGATTTGATACTATTTATCATTATCAACGAATCGATATCTGGATCGATATTTGTCGTAGCAATGCCCAGAGTATTTTCTAAATTTACATCAGAAATTCCATTAATTGAAAAATATATTTTTTTAAAATGATCGCAGGCCGGATTATGCACATACGTGGGCCAGAGTTAGCCAGCGGGCTGGAGCTTGCCCACCCCTGATGTGTATGATAAGATAGTTGGTTATCCCCTTTCCTGTAGGGAGAGCTGCAATAATTGTTTTTAACTCTGATTTAGTATTAACCAAAATTGAATCCTTATGTAGCAGGCATGCGGTTTGTGTTATCATTCTGTCTACTGTTGGTGCATTTGTATTTGTTTCAATGTATTTTAAATACAACTCTGACATTCGGCCATATTTAGTTTATATTTATAGTGTTCTTGATAAGCTAGGGATTTGCCTGTAATGTTTGCAATTGATTCTAATGACAAGGGTTTGTTTTGGTTCAGTGGTACTACTGATGATAGAGGGAAAGCTTTACATGATATGATAGCAGCGCAAAAGCTTATGGTTTACAATCAAACTGAGGAGGAGGCCACCTTTTGGACAGTAAATAGTGAATCAAACATAGATGTAACTCTTACCAACTCAATTGGCACTAGATTTGTCTGTGGATGGAAAGTTAAATCTGACTAGGTATTGAGTGATCATGTGCGATATTTTATGAAATCACACAGGAAAAACAGTGTTGGCTTGATTCAATTATGGCACTTTGCTGTTAAGTACGCAAACTGGGATAACTTTCAGAAATCTTCAGGGGGCCATGATCGCGGTCTCTGAGTTATCTAACATGACAAGCGAGAACTTTGTGGAGTTTTTGCAAAAAGTTATCTGTTATCTATGATGCATATGTAGCTGCCATGAAACAGAAACAGACAAAACATAGACCTGTTAAGTCGTGGACACCTCGTCTCACTCTATTGAAAAAACAGGTTAATAATGCTAAGAAGCAATTTCAGAAGAGCAAACATAGGGAAAGTGTCTTGAACGTTGTTCAATTAAAGAAAGACTATCAAAGTCTTCGTAACAAGTATGTCCATGCTATCAGCTAAACAGAAATATGAATGCTGGAAAACGTTGATGAAAACAGCAAGAAATAATGACCCTTGGAGATGGGTTTATAAAATTTGTACTGGAAAATTCAGAACAGCTGCCGATGTTATATATTCTATTGGCAAGGGCCCCAGAGACATAACTGGGAAGATTCCATGAGTGCAATCTTAGATAATCCTAAAGGTAATGATAATGTGGCTGATAACCCAAGTGTTAATCTAGAACATTGTCATATACATGCATTGAATGAGTCATATGGTAATGACACTGAAGAATTACCCTTTGCCCATGATGAACTTCTCACTATTGTTAAGTCCTTTAAAAATAACAAATGTCCAGGTATGGACCTACTGGAGGGAGAAGTAATCAAAAAGTTCTCTAATCTTTATTCGAACAAATTGTTACAAGTTTTTAATAACCGTTTAATCTCTTAGATGGTGTATTTCCATCTCCTTGGAAGGATGCACTGCTCAAGATTATCCTAAAATCTCCAACCAAGCCAATCAGTTCACTTGCTTCATATAAACCTATTTTGCACTGCTTCCTGGTCTTGGTAAAGTTTATGAGAAGCTTTTAGCCATGCAGGTTACTATCTACAAAGAAGCAATACTGGCCTTTCTAACGAACAATATGATTTCACTCCTGGTGCAGGTACTGAGGATGTTTGGTTGGTTGGATTGGATATTTTACTGGCGCATCATCTTCCATGGCTATAATGCACCACTGAGGATGCACTTCACTCTTTAATTTGTAATGTTCAGGAATTGAATTATAAATATACCTTGGGAATTTTTGTAGACTTTGCTAGTGCCTTTGATTCCATTAGTTGGGACAGTGTATTGATGTTGTTGTGCATGGCTAAATGTTCTTTTAATATTTTCTCTATAATTAAAGATTACTTTAGGGATCACACAGTAACAGTTAAGTTGAATTTTGGACCAATTATGCATCATGTGACTCAAGGCTGTCTGCAGGGATCTGTCTTTGGTCCTTTAATGTGGAACTTGATTTTGGAAGATTGGCTCAAGAAAGAATTTGACCATTCACACACAATAGTTTATGCAGATGATATGGTAATACTTGTGTACTGAAACTCCAGAAAGGAGCTTGAAATGAGATCTGATTGTATATTGAAAGAATTATGCAAATCGTATAATTCACATAGGTTGAGAATCTCTACACCCAAAACTAAAATCATGATGTTGAAGGGTAAATTAGCTCTTAGTAGAGCTCCTCTTGTAAGGTTCAATTAAATGAATGGTATTGGTATTTGAATGAATGGTATTTCCTTGCAGCAGGTGTTAACGATTAAATACTTGGGAATATAGAGCACATTGGGAATATAGAGCACAGTTGCACTACTAGAAGTGCTTTGCTTCTCGTTTTAAAGTTCCTTTTTAACCACAAATCCATGGTCACATATTTTAATAATATCTTGAAATACTGATAATTATCAAAAAAAAAAAAAAAATTATACAAGTATGTTTAGTTATGATATTGGTTTGCTGCCTCCTCTCCTTCAACCCATGTACTCCAAGCTAAATCACATACGAATGGCATATTAGATCACTACATTGCTACTTTTTCGTAGATGTTATTACCTCTATGCATACTTCTCTATGCAAAGCCAGCCAAAATAAAGTGTTCTGCGGTCTATTTGATTATTAGTCTATGCCAGTATATTAACAACCGAAAAAAAAAATGTTAATTATAATGATACAAAAGTGGTGTATGCTACAAATTTGCAATATTTATTTATTTTTATTATTTTTTTTATTATTAATTACAATTTTTCATGGAACACAGTTTGGGAAATGCTGCTCTAGGATGTGATGCTCATGCTCATCTGTGGACAGTGTCTCTTCATCTGTTTCTGTTGTAGCCTGCTTGTCTAGCTCATTGTGCTGTAGCTGACGGGATGACCATTGCAAAGTATAGTTGATTTGTCACGTGATAATTGAATTGAATGATGATATACAATGTCTCATGTATATAAGAATATTATTAATATTGTATACTGTACCATAAAAAAAAAAAAAAGAAATAGAATGAAATCAATGCATTGCAGCATTGGTGGTTAAGTGTATTGACTCCAAAGGGGACTATGTTGAAAAGCAACATAGTTACAAATTCTTATATACCCCTTTCATGGTGGAGTGCTGCTAATGGATTACCTACAAGCAGTTACAGGAACATATTATGTAGACCTTCTAAACCATTTTCTTGAAAACATCAAAAGTGAACACCTAGGAACACTCAGCAAAGGAGCCTTTTTCCATCAGGACAATGCATCTGCTCACAAGTCTGTCACTGTCACGACTGCACTGCATGTGTGGCTTTGAAATCTTGGACCATTCCCCCATATTCACCAGATCTAGCATTACTGGAATTTCACCTATTTCCCGATTTGAAAAAACACTTTGGCTGGCATCTATTTTCTCACCAACAGTGAAATTTACAGTAGATGTATTCCTGAAGGCTTGAGAGAAAACTTTCTTTGAAGCTGGAATCAATGCATTGCAGCATATCGGTGGCGAAAGTGTATTGACTCCAAATGGGGACTATGTTATAAATCTCCTCAAATAAACCCTTTATGGTGGAGTGTTGCTAGTGGATTACCTCCAGCAGCGTTTCTCAAACTGTGTTCCGCGAGATGTGAACAAGTGTTCTGCGAAAAATTGTAATTAATAATTAAAAAAATAAATTAAATAAATTTTGCATATTTGTAGCATACACGACTTTTGTATCATTATAATATTTAACATAATTGTTTTTCTGTTATTACCATACTGCTATAAAGTAATAATCAAATAGACCGTGGAACACTTTATTTTGGCGGGCTTTCCATAGAGAAGTATGCTTGAAAAAAGGAACTTTAAAACGAGAAGCAAAGTACTTATGAAAATAAACACAATATTGTCACACTTCAAAGTGAGAAAGAACAATCGCAGCTTTTGTTCCCCAAAAATCGGAAGTGAAAAAAAACAGGAACCAACTAATAAAAGACCAAAACGAAAGTATAATGACAGTTATTTAAATTTCGGCTTTACATGGGTTGGAAATAAAAATGCTCCTGATGCACAGTGCATCATATGTAATAAAATATAAATAAACAGTTCTTTGGATCATGCTAAACTTGTGTTTCATAAGTGTTCTGTGAATGTTAGCATTAGCATTAGTAGAGGCATATAATGCAAGAAAGTAAGCTTATTCAGCATCAGCCAAAAAAAAAAAAAAATAAATAAATAACATACCACTCCCATTTCACCCCTCCGTTCGCTCGAAATACCTGTCCAGTTGAGCCTTAAATTTGTTTAGGCTATCAACTTCAACAACATGTGATGGAAGTCGGTTCCACCAACCAACCACCCGCTGGCCAAAGGCAAATTTCCGCACATCTATCCTACATCCGTCCTTCCTCAATTTGAATTTATGCCCTCTGAGCTGATTATTCTGAGCAAGATGAAGAATCCCATTGGCATTGGGCATGCTCAAACCATTCAAAGCCTTATACACCTCTATTAGATCACCTCGCCGGTGCCTAGTCTCCAGACTCTGTAATTTGCAAAACTTAAGCCTTTCTTCGTAAGAGCAACCCTTTGTTCCATTCACTAATCTTGTTGCCCTTCTCTGTACCCGTTCCAGCAGCTCTACATCCTTCTTGAAATGAGGCCTCCAGACCTGTATACAGTACTCAAGATGTGGCCTAACCATTGCCTTATACAAGGGAATAATCACCTCCTTATCCCTGCTAGAAAAATTCCTGTATATCATTGACAAGACACCATGAGCTACTCTTGCAGCTCGTCTGCACTGCTCAGAGAACTTCATATCTGCCTGCACAATTACCCCCAGGTCCTTTTCATTCTCCACCACTGTCAGTGTAGTACCGCAGAGTTGATACGTTGCTCTGGGGTTACTGTTTCCCATATGTAGTACTTTACATTTGTAAATGTTAAACTTCATTTGCCACCTCTCAGCCCATCTGTTCAACCTTTCCAGATCCTGTTGCAGCAGCATAGCGTCAGTGGTGTCCTTAACAACCCTGCCAACCTTTGTATCATCTGCAAACTTGGACATTAAACTTGATATCCCATCATCAATATCATTCATAAACACCGAAAACAACGGACCCAACACTGAACCCTGAGGAACTCCACTAATAACATTAGTCCACGTTGAGCAGTGTCCATTGATTATCACTCTCTGTCTTTAGCCACTCAACCATCCCCTTATCCATAGCAGCAATTTGCCTCCAATGCCACACTTCTCCAATTTGTGCAGCAGTCTTCCATGTGCAACAGTATCAAAAGCCTTTCTAAGATCCAAATATATAATATCAAAGTTATTCCCTGCATCCAGTTCTTTTGTGACTACGTCATAGTATCCAATCAAATTGGTCAGGCAAGGCCTGCCCTTAACAAAACCATGCTGCATCTGAGCTATAACTGAATTCTTGTCTAGATGATCCTGCAGTGCTTCTTTAACCAGTGCCTCCATTAATTTACCTGGAACAGAAGTTAAACTAACAGGTCTATAATAACTTGTGTCACCCTTTGATCCTCCTTTGTGAACTGCGGTTACATTTGCACATCTCCAGTCTATGGGTACCTCCCCTGAGTCCAAAGAAGCTCTCATAATTATGGCTAGGGGTTTGCTTACTTCCTTTGCTGCCTCCTTTAATATAACTGGATAGATCCCATCCACCCCAGGTGCCTTTTTTATGTTTTTCCTCAACAATCTCTCCTCCACTTTCCTCTCAGTTATTACAAAATCATCCAGCTCACTGCCAATGTTTACTTTGCCTACATCATTCTCCTTCCTGAATAACTCCCATTTTCCCTATGATTTTTGATTTCCCTATGCTTATGCAAAATACTCGTTTAGATTGATGGCCACCTGAGCAGGATCCTCAACTGTTGAACCATCAATATCCAGTGGACCAAACTGATTCATCCCTTTCCTTCTTGAGTTTAAATAGGTAAAGAACTCTTTTCTGTTTTTCTTTGCATCCTTTGCCAAGGATTTTTCGTAGTCTGCCTTTGCCTGCCTAATCTCCTTTGTGACTTGGTTACAGACCAACTTATATCTATCATAGGCTTCCATGTCATCCATTAATTTGTATGTATCCCATGCATTTTTCTTCTCTGCGACATGTCTCATTAGTTCATCTGACAACCATTTAGGCCTAAACCTTGAACAATATTTCTTAGTTGGTATGTAAAGCCTGGTAGCCTCCAAGATTAGTTCCTTGAATGCTTCCCATTTTGAGTTTGCTGTTGGTAACATCATCAGTTGGTCCCACTGTATAGAATTTAAATACTGTCTCAGACCATCATAGTCGCCTTTACGAAAACAAAAACCCTTCCCTTTACCTCTGATGGTAGTTACCTCCTTGAGTAAATCCCACTTCAACACACTGTGATCACTGCCACCTAGTGGTTCATTTATCTGCAGATTCTTAATGCATGAAGAATCACTACTGATAATCAGATCAAGATTATTGCTCCCTCTTGTTGCCTCACGAACATGCTAATGTAGAAAAAAATCATCCAATAAATCCACAAAAGCCTTGCTAGTGTGCGAGTGACCAACCCACAAATTCCAGTCAATATCTGGGAAATTAAAATCCCCCATTATAAGACTCTCTGATTTACTGGCCCACTCTATTTCCCTGTACAATATCTTATTATACTCATCAGAGTCATTAGGCCTATAGCACACTCCTACTCTCAATTTTGATTTCCCTATGCTTATGTCACACCAAACTGACTCGACACTGCCCTGTCCATCGATGTCGACTGGCTTCACTTCCTTGAACTTTATGTTTCTTAACTAATAGCATAACCCCTCCTCCCCTCCTGTCCTGTCTATCCTTTCTATACACATTGTATTCCCCAAATTCCAGTTCCGCATTCCTTATATCTGTGTGACACCACGTCTCTGATATCCCAACAATATCTGCCTTTGATGTTTTGAGCAATACCTCAAATTCATCAAATTTATTTACCAAACTCCTAGCATTGGTGTACACGCAGGTATACATGCACCTGTTTCTATTCTTGGCTACCCTAACACAACCCATGTGTTTACTTGTGCCGCAATGACTCCCAGCAGTCTCTGAAATATCCTGCATCTTGTTTTTCAGGCTTCTCCTAGCATTGGTGTACACGCAGGTATACATGCACCTGTTTCTATTCTTGGCTACCCTAACACAACCCATGTGTTTACTTGAACCGCAATGACTCCCAGCAGTCTCTGAAATATCCTGCATCTTGTTTTTCAGGCTTCTGCTCATTTCAATATGTTATGAGATGAAAAGTGTTCCGTGACTAAAAACGTTTGGGAAAAGCTGACCTACAGGAAGTAGTAGTAGTAGTAATGGCGGCATGTGATGCAAGAAAGCATGTGTATGAGCTTATGCAGCATCAGCCAAAAAAAAAACACACCATTCCCTCCAAATGCCTGTCCAGTTCCTCCTTAAATTTATTCAACCTATCAACTTCCACAACGACAGATGGAAGTTTGTTCCAGCAATTAATAACCCGCTGGCTAAAGGCAAATTTCCGCACATCTATTCTGCATCTGTCTTTTCTTAATTTGAATTTATGCCCCCTTAGGTTCATAATCTGAACAAGTGGAAAGATCCCATCAGAATTCAGCGTGCTCAACCCATTCAAAGCCTTATATACCTCAATCAGATCACCGCGCAGGTGCCTAGTCTCCAGCCACTGCAATTTGCAGAACTTAAGCCTCTCTTGGTAAGAGGATCCCTTCATTCCACTCACCAATCTTGTTGCCCTTCTCTGTACACGCTCAAGTAAACCTACATCCTTCCTAAAATGAGGCCTCCAGACCTGTACGCAGTACTCAAGGCGTGGCCTGACCATTGCCTTATACAGAGGGATAATCACCTCCTTTTCCCTGCTAGCAAAATTCCTATATATCATTGACAAAACACCATGACCTGCCCTGGCAGCCTGTCTGCATGGCTCAGAAAACTTCATATCTGACTGCACAATTACTCCCAGGTCTTTTTCATTTTCTACCACCTTAAGTGTAGTACCACACAGTTGGTACATTTCTCTGGGGTTACTTCTACCCATATGCAGTACTTTGCATGTGTCAAGGTTAAACTTCAGTTGCCACTTCTTAGCCCATCTGCCCAAATTATCTAGATCCTGTTGCAGTAGCACGCTGCCATTACTGTCATTAACAACCCTGCCAACCTTTGTATCAACTGCAAATTTCGACATTAAGCCTGATATACCTTCATCAATATCACTGATAAATATACAAAACAACAGTGGACCCAACACTGAACCCTGTGGGACTCCACTAATAACATTAGTCCACGAAGAGCCAATTGATTACCACCCTCTGTCTTCTCCCACTTAACCATCCTTTTATCCATTGTAGCAACATACCCTTAATACCATTCTGCTCCAATTTGTAAAATAGTCTTTCATGCGCAACAGTGTCAAAAGCTTTCCTGAAATCCAAATAGATGATATCAAAATTATTTTTTGCATCCAGTTCCTTTGTAACCACATCAAAATATCCTATCAAATTTGTCAGACAAGACTTTCCCTTAACAAACCCATTCTGTGTCTGAATTATTGCTGCAGTCTTGTCTAGATGATCCTGCAATGCATCTTTCAGTGACTCCATTATTTTACCCGGAACAGAAGTTAAACTAACTGGTCTGTAATGACTCGTGTCACCCTTCGATCCCCCTTTGTGAATTGGTGATACATTTGCACATGTCCAGTCCGTGGGAACCTCCCCTGAGTCCAAGGATGCTCTCGTAATTATGGCCAAGGGTTTGTTTAGTTGCTTTGCTGCCTCCTTTAATATAACTAGACAGATCCCATCCACCCCAGGTGCTTTTCTTATGTTTAACTTCAACAATTTCTCCTCCACTTTGCTCTCAGTTATTACAAAATCATTAAGTATCCTGCTACAATTTGATAACCTTCTGCCATTTCCAAACCTTAATAACTCCTTGTGTGTGAATGTAGATGCAAAATACTCATTCAGTTTGTTTGCTATCTGGGCAGGATCATCAACAGTCGATCCATCGATGTCAAGTGGACCAATCAGATTCATCCCCTTCCTTTTAGAGTTTATATAAGTAAAGAAATCCTTGCTGTTTTTCTTAGCATCTTTTGCCAAGGATTCCTCGTAATCTGCCTTCGCCTGCCTAACCTCCTTTGTGACCTGATTACAGACTAGCTTATATCTGCCATAGGCTTCTGAGTCGCTTGATAATTTATATGCATCCCATGCATGTTTCTTCTCTGTTACGAGTCTCATTAGTTCATTTGATAACCATTTAGGCCTAAACCTTGAACAGTATTTCTTAATAGGTATGAAACTTTTAGTAGCTTCCACCATTAATTCCTTGAATGCTTCCCACTTAGAATGTACTGTTGGTAACATCGTCAGTTTATCCCACTGTACAGAATTTAAAAACTTTCTGAGACCACTGTACTCACCTTTACGGAAGCAAAAACCCTTTCCTTTACCCCTAATGATAATTATATCTTTAAGTAAATCCCACATCAGTACACTGTGATCACTGCCACCTAGTGGTTCCTTTATCTGCAAATTCTTAATACACGAATGACAGGGGGCATATTATGTAGACCTTCTAAAGCATTTGCTTGAAAACATCAAATGTGAACACCAAGGAAAACTCAGCAAAGGAGTCTTTTTCCATCAGGACAACACACCTGCTCACAAATCTGTCACTCTCGTGGCTGCACTGCATGTGCAGCTGCGACAGTAACAGATTTTAAAAAAATGCTTTGGCTGTCATCTATTTTCTTACCAACAGTGATATCATTACTGTAGTGAATATATGCCTGAAGGCCTGAGAGAAAACTTTCTTTGCAGCTGGAATCAATGCATTGCAGCATCGGTGGCAAAAGTGCATTGACTCCAAAGAGGACTATGTTGAAAAGTAACATGTTACAAATCTCCTCAAATAAATCCTTCATACTCAGGCCACAAACTTTTCAATAGCCCCTTGTACTCAGTGGGTATAAAAGCCTCTATAATACAGGGCAATTCAAAATTATTGTTGGGGTTTCCGTGGCCTATAATTTTCAAACCAGAAACAACAACAAAAAACTGCATATGGAATATGAGAGTGTAACTCAAAAATTTTATTACCTATAGAATCAATACTGCAGAATGCTAAACAACTTCAACATGCATGCCTTTTGTGGCACATAAGATGTCCACGCAATATTCAATTTCTCTCTAAGTGTTCTCCAGCATTTGCGGTGTAACTGTTTCGATCGCAGCAGCAACAATTCTGAGCTTCAGTTCATTGAGGGAAGTCACAGGGGTCTTGTACACTATGTCCTTCACGTATCCTCGCAGGAAGAAATCAAGCGGCATAAGATCAGGTGAGCATGGAAGCCACAGAATTGGTTCACCACGCCCAACCCAGTGCCCAGGAAAATGCATGTCAAGAAATTCTCGGACAATAAGAGCCCGATGTGGCGGTGCACCATCTTGCTGGAACACCACATTTTGCTGATGATTTTCCAACTGGGGTAACAGATACAGCTGTAGCATGTCCAGATAGGTCACCGATCTGCAAAGAAAAAGGGCCCCAAAACTTCCAAACATGTCAAAGCACACCAGACATTGACCTTTGGACTATCTCTTTTGAATTCTCGAATGGTGCGAGGGTTTTCTGATCTCCATATTCTGCAGTTATGACGATTTACCCTCCCTGATACGTAATACTTTGCTTCATCACTAAATCTCCATTTCCGAAAGTAATTTTCATCAGCTTCAATGTTTGACAAAATGTCTTTGGCAAATTGGAAAAGGCGGGGTTTATCGTTTGACTTTAAAGCCTGCACAATATGCAGTTTGTAGGCATGGAGGTGAAGGCGGTTATGAACAATCCTCCAAACAGTCATTTGTGGTATACCTAACTGCAAAGAAGCTCATCTAGTTGATTTTTGTAGGCTTCAAGAAAACGCTTTGTGGATTCGATCACCAACTTCCTGCGAAGTGCTCGGTCTTCCCGCTCCTTTTCAGTGCAGAACACTACCAGTCTCTTGAAATTGCTTTAACCAACATCGAATAGCATTATCTGAAGGTGTATATTTTCCATACTGAGTTCTGTAACAACGTTGCATTGTGATAACGGACTTCGTTTCGAAAAATCAAAGTATGCACATTGCCTTCTCTTGAACAGTCACCATTTTGAAGTAATGCCATCAATATGTATGTCCCAGACATAGCGAGTACAGCATTGCCAAATAAAACTTTTTGAGTTACACTTTCATATTCCATAAGCAGTTTTATTTTGTTGTTTTTGGTTTGAAAATTATAGGCCATGGAAACCTGGACGATAATTTAGAATCACCCTGTAGTACAAATCAGCCTATCTGAATCATCAGCCTTTCATTTGCTATTATCCTCCATGCTAGCCTATTTCCTGTTAGCTCCAGCCCAAGTATGTCTGCCCTTTTTTTTTTTTTATTCCTAATACTTGCTTGATATCTAAGTTCTTATTCTACCTCTAAGCCTACTAGCATTAATTTATTTCTCAAAATATCTGTTTAGCTAATTTCCCTCCATCGAACCTTTCTTCCTCCCCATACCATATTAAGTTTACTTCACTTTTCTTTGCTTGGATATCTATCCCAAGATTTTCTTCTATTTTCTCTATCATATAGCCTTGTGAATGCTTCCACCTGTTAGTTCAATTTATTTTTCTTGTCACATTTCAGAAAATCCCAATTTTTGATCAATTCCTTTATTTCTTACCCATCTCTTAGCTCAACAGGTTAAAATAAGCTTAAAAACTCTGTAGCTGTACTACTACTGTGCTCTGCACTATTTAAAAGGCTGTCACTGGTTAAATTATTAATTTATAAAAACAGTATTCAATTGTGAAAGCTTCTGATATCCTTTGGTTTGAAAGTAAAACTTTTAACAAACCTTGTGGCTATCTTTATGCTGAAATGCTGTGTTTGTAATTATGAGTGCATGGCTTGTGCAAAATTCAAGTAGCCTTTTACTATTATTATTTATTTATTTGGCTGATGCTATATAAGCTTGCTTTCTTGTATCATATGCCTCTACTAACGCTAATTATTATTAGATGTATCTTTCTCCCTAAAATTTTGACATGGCACATTATGGCTCCAGCTGCCAATGTACTATTAAACAACAAATCAATCTCTCTAAAATTCCTAAAATATCTTTAAAGGTGTAACTGTCATTCTTTACCCTGCTATTTAAATCTCCAATCAGTACTATTATTTCTTTGTTATTAACTTCCAAGATATTGAACTCTTTAGAAAAACTACATCATCCAACTTTCCACCTTAAATTCTGCCCATACAACTCTACTGAATAATTCTTTCCAGCCAATTAAGCTTTCTTCCAATTAGTTTCAAAATTATTCCTAAACCTTCCCTTCACTACACCTCAATTCCAGAGTAATTACTTTGTAATTATTATTTAGTTCACCTCTATAAATCAGCCTTGGTTTCTGTGACAGTTGCTATTCACGTTTCACACTAGCTTAACTCTTCTGCTAATTCGACTTCTTTTCCCTTTAAGTTCTAACAATTATGGTATCTTGACTGGTGTTTCAATAATATATTTAGCACAGTACCCTGGTTCTCTAATAAGCACAATGGGATCTTATTGATCTGGGAAATGTCCCAGCTAGGGTGAGTCTTGATTGCTTTGTCCTATCATAATGATAAGCTTTCAACCATCTAGTTTCATTGGCTTAATCCTATATTGACAGCCCATCCTTGTTTGTTCAACAGTCATATAAGGTGGAGTCCTGCAAACAGATTGCATGATGCAAAAGTAAGAATGGATGTTGGGTCACACTCAGTTCCCTACAAGCCTAGCTTACGAGATTTGTGGGGGAGAGAAAATAACAAGTAAATTATAGATATACAATAATATTGTATATCTATAATTTACTTGCTATTTGTTGTTTATAATTATTAAAATTAAACTATCATCAGTTTATATTAACTCAGTATATATTGTAATATGTTTGCAATTTTTACCTTAACTGTATTTTAATTACATTTTTATAACAGCTGAATAATGTCTACTTTAGGCTTATTGAAGCGGCATAGCGTGATTACTACCATTATCATTGTGACACTTTGATATATCAAATTTTATATCAATAATAAATAACAATCAATAATACACCTAGTACTGAAACTTAGACCCAGTTGTGATACTGATCCACTCAAAACAGCTCTCTAAAAATTGGAATAGTGTGCCACTGTTGGGAAGTTACTACAGTGACAAAAAAAAAAAAAAAAAAAAGATGTTAAACAGTGTAATTTTTATACAACATAGCTATCCTTTTATCCACTATAGTAACTTCCTTCCAATTTTTGCTAGTGTATTGCTATCCTTGTGGGACTTTTTGATATATATCATATAAAACTCTTTTTTTTCTTTTCTTTTTTTGTCCTCGCCTTTTTCCCATTTTATATACGAGGTCAGCGTTTTTAGTGTTTTGGCAAGAAATTTTTACAGCCGGATGCCCTTCCTGACACCAACCCTCACCCTTTATCCAGGCTGGGGATATGCGATGGTCAATCCCTGACCTTCCACATTCTCTGTATTTGGTGGTCACGGGCTCGAACCCGGGTCTAATCAAGAAGCGCGTGCTATGCACTGCTGCTCCTGCCCATGGAGGCGCCATATCATATAAAACTCTAATACAGCAAATCTTCATTAATTGGTATCAGAATATTTGAAATGCAATATACATTTCAAAGTCACCACCATTCACCAACAAATTATATAGGATTTTATTATGCATTTTAGTATACCTTATTTGAAAAATAAGTACAATAAAATTCAAGGTTTGAATTGGGTCTGGCAACTTGTGAATAGCTTGTATAATTCAAAGACTTATACTTGTATAATTCAAAGACAATGAAAATTTGTTAGTGTATTGCATACAGTATTATATTACAGTATATGGCACCTTTAAATTTTGCATTTCTATTCACCTACCCAAGAAATGCATTTTACATAACTGTATCCTACATTAAGAGTAAACATGTAATCTGTTTTGTTTACACTGGGGGAGAGGATAGATTGCCAATGATACAAAACACTTGATTTCTAACAACGGTGCTGTGAATCTTCAAGTGTTTGCATATATATGCACTCAATTGAGAAAGGATAATAATAAATGTCCCTCAGAAAAAAAAAAAAATACTTTGCACTAGAGAATTAACCTGATTTCCCTCTTTTGAATGGAGTCTAGAAGCCTAAAAGATGTTTTGTGGGCGCTACCCCAGATGTGGGAACAATATTCCATGGTAGGGTATATTTGAGTTTTATACAGTGTGAGTAGTAGTAGTGGCATGTGATGCAATAAAGCAAATGTATGAGCTTATGCAGCATCAGCCAAAAAAAAAAAAAAAAAAAAAAAAATCACACCATTCCCTCCAAATGCCTGTCCAGTTTCTCCTTAAATTTATTCAACCTATCAACTGACAGATGGAAGTTTGTTCCAGCAATTAACCACCCGGTGGCTAAAGGCAAATTTCCGCACATCTATTCTACATCTGTCTTTTCTTAATTTGAATTTATGCTCCCTTAGGTTCGTAATCTGAACAAGTGGAAGGATCCCATCAGAATTCAGCGTGCTCAACCCATTCAAGACCTTATACACCTCAATCAGATCACCGCGCAGGTGCCTAGTCTCCAGCCACTGCAATTTGCAGAACTTAAGCCTCTCTTGGTAAGAGGATCCCTTCATTCCCCTCACCAATCTTGTTGCCCTTCTCTGTACATGCTCAAGTAAATCTACATCCTTCCTAAAATGAGGCCTCCAGACCTGTACGCAGTACTCAAGGCGTGGCCTGACCATTGCCTTATACAGAGGGACAATCACCTCCTTTTCCCAGCTAGCAAAATTCCTATATATCATTGACAAAACCCCATGACCTGCCCTGGCAGCCTGTCTGCATTGCTCAGAAAACTTCATATCTGACTGCACAATTACTCCCAGGTCTTTTTCATTTTCTACCACCTTAAGTGTAGTACCACACAGTTGGTACATTTCTCTGGGGTTACTTCTACCCATATGCAGTACTTTGCATGTGTCAAGGTTAAACTTCAGTTGCCACTTCTTAGCCCATCTGCCCAAATTATCCAGATCCTGTTGCAGTACCACACTGTCATTACTGTCATTAACAACTTGCCAACCTTTTTATCATCTGCAAACTTCAACCTTAAGCCTGATATACCTTCATCAATATCATTGATTAATATACAAAACAACAGTGGACCTAACACCGAACCCTGTGGGACTGCACTAATAACATTAGTCCATGAAGAGCAGCACCCATTGATTACCACCCTCTGTCTTCTCGCACTTAACCATCCTTTTATCCATTGTAGCAACTTACCCTTAATACCATTCTGCTCCAATTTGTACAATAGTCTTCCATGCGCAACAGTGTCAAAAGCTTTCCTGAAATCCAAATATATGATATCAAAATTATTTTTTGCATCCAGTTCATTTGTAACCACATCATAATAACCTATCAAATTTGTCAGACAAGACTTTCCCTTAACAAACCCATGCTGTGTCTGAATTATTGCTGCAGTCTTGTCTAGATGATCCTGCAATGCATCTTTAACCAGCGACTCCATTATTTTACCCGGAACAGAAGTTAAACTAACTGGTCTGTAATTACTCGTGTCACCCTTCGATCCCCCCCTTTGTGAATTGGGGATACATTTGCACATCTCCAGTCCGTGGGAACCTCCCCTGAGTCCAAGGATGCTCTCATAATTATGGCTAAGGGTTTGCTTAGTTGCTTTGCTGCCTCCTTTAATATAACTGGATAGATCCCATCCACCCCAGGTGCTTTTCTTATGTTTAACTTCAACAATTTCTCTTCCACTTTGCTCTCAGTTATTACAAAATCATTAAGTATCTTGCTACAATTTGATAACCTTCTGCCATTTTCAAACCTTGATAATTCCTCACGTGTGAATGTAGATGCAAAATACTCATTCAGTTTGTTTGCTATCTGAGCAGGATCATCAACAGTCGAACCATCGATGTCAAGTGGACCAATCAGATTCATCCCCTTCCTTTTAGAGTTTATATAAGTAAAGAAATCCTTGCTGTTTTTCTTAGCATCTTTTGCCAAGGATTTCTCGTAATCTTCCTTCGCCTGCCAAACCTCCTTTGTAACCTGATTACAGATTAACTTATATCTGCCATAGGCTTCTGAGTCGCTTGATAATTTATATGCATTCCATGCATTTTTCTTCTCTGTTACGAGTCTCATTAGTTCATTTGACAACCATTTAGGCCTAAACCTTGAATAATATTTCTTAATAGGTATGAAACTTTTAGTAGCTTCCATGATTAATTCCTTGAATGCTTCCCACTTAGAATTTACTGTTGGTAACATCGTCAGTTAATCCCTCTGTACAGAATTTAAAAACTGTCGGAGACCACTGTACTCGCCTTTACGGAAGCAAAAACCCTTTCCTTTACCCCTGATGGTAATGAAATCTTTAAGTAAATCCCACGTCAGTACACTGTGCTCACTGCCACCTAGTGGTTCTTTTATCTGCAAATTCCTAATACATGAATGATCACTGCTGATAACCAGATCAAGAGTATTACTTTCTCTGGTTGCCTCTCGCACATGCTGCTGCAGAAAACAATCATCCAATAAATCCACAAAAGTCTGACAAGTGTGTGAGTGCCCGACCCACAAGTTCCAGTCAATATCTGGGAAGTTAAAATCCCCCATTATAAGACATTCCGATTTACTAGCCCACTCTATTTCTCTGTACAATTGTTCATTGTACTCATTAGGCGTGTAACACACTCCTACTCTAATTTTTGCTTTCGCAGTGCTTATGTCACACCAAACTGACTCAACAGTGCACTGTTCATCTATATCAATTGGATGCACTTCTTTTGATTTTATGTTTTTCTTTATTAACAGCATAACGCCTCCTCCCTTCCTATCCTGTCTATCCTTTCTGTACACATTGTACTCCCCAAATTCCAGTTCTGCATTCCTTATATCTGTGTGACACCACGTCTCTGATATCCCAACAATATCCGCCTTTGATGTCTTGACCAACACTTCAAATTCATCAAATTTATTTACTATACTTCTAGCATTGGTATACATGCAAGTATACATGCACCTATGAGTTTTGCACAGTGTGTGTTATTTAAAAGAAAAATAATGTTGAGAGTGAAAGAGAAAATGCAGTTTATTAGATGCAGAGAAAGCAATACTTGTGATGTGCTTATGCAAAGACAGATTAGAAGTCAAGGTAATTTATAATAGAGATATGTGATCTTGTCTAGAAATCAAAGTGTCATTGAACAGAAGCAGCAGAATACTTTTTTCCAACACATTTTATAACAGGTTTATTTAAATTCTGTATTCATGTTTAATAAAATTTTGTTGGATTATTGGATAATCCTGTATAAGACATGTATAATGTCAATCAGCCATATGCTCTAAAGTACACATGGTTTTTGTCATACACATATCCATATAAAAGCACAATATTTTTAATGGGTATGAAAAAAATTCAACGTTTTATCAATAACATACTATTGAAAATTACCTTTGCTCCAATAACACAAAAATCATGAACCAGATGGGAGCACAACATTTGTGATAAAACATTATCATGATAATTTGTTGAAACAAAATCATGATCAGGTGATGTCACAGATGAATTCTGAGTAGGCACCTGTAACAGTAATATCAGGATATGAATATCTTATACACACAGTGTTTTGAAAATCAGTGTCAGATTCACATAGGTATAATCTTTATATAAGATAAAAGAGACCATAAATTCTATAAACATTTTTGGATTAGAGAGTTCCTATCAAGATAAATGTCCTAACTTTCAGTGCATCATTTATAGTTTACAAAAGACAAATTAAAATAACAAAACAAAATTTGATATGTTCAGTGAAAAACATATGAAAATTAATGGTTAAAATTAAATGAATAACAAATAGACTTTTCTAAACACATTAAAAAGTTTACTGACCCTTTCTCAACATTACAGGAATTAGTAATTTCTCAGTAATTAGTTTAATGATCCTGTAAGGCTGAGAAAGCCTACATTCAGAATACTTAATATACTATGTATCCCACATGCTTATTTAAAAAATTACCAATTCTCTGGTAATATTACTGCATACATAGTTTTTAAGTAAACCTTCAAATAGCATCAAAATATTTTATCACCCTATAATACATCCAATTCACAACTAAATAAAAGCATATCATCTTTTTGTACATTTTCCAACTGATTTTTCTCTCTTTCTTCCTATTCCTACACAACAATCAACTCAAAATCAACCACAGTATCAGGGAATATAATGCAAACACGTGTGCTAATGTTGCAAAAGTCTTCATGCAGCATAAAGACTTTTAAATGTGGATACAAATAGCAGTGAACTGCAACGCATCAAAAGACAAATAAGTCATCATTGGCCTATGAACAATCAAAAAACTAATTTAAATCATTTAAAAAGAGTAAGCAAAGCTTACATTTGTAAAGAATTATATGCATGCTATAATTTTAGTATGTTTGTCTTTCCTCTTTAATATATCTTATTTACAAATGGTAGATTAGTAGATATTTGGAATAATCTTTACACATAACTAAATTACTACCATCATAGTACTTCCCCTCAAAAGAGGAAAAATATGCTATTATATATCCTCAGTGCATATTGTACCTTCATGAACAAGTAACAAGCACCAGTATGAGAGCTGACAACCCAGTTGTGATACGTTTACACAAGAGAGACATACCTCTTACACTGTGGAAATTTATCACAACTAAACTTTCAGTCTTTATACTGAAGTTACCAACTGACAAAGGGCCAACAATCCCTAAAACAGCCCATTTGGGTAATGGCACTCACTGAGTATAAATAGCAATATTCTCCTTGTGGGGAAATGCTGCATATTGAAAACCAATATCAAAAAAGAGTTTGATGCTATATCAAACTCTTTGATACAGCTACATACCTGAATGATACATTTGCACTACCTACTTTTACAGTAGTTGTAAACTTTCCATAGCCTGAAGCTTCGTGGCTCTAAATTCATTCAGATCTAACCAATAACTTATTTACAGATAGTTTGTGAATGATGAAAGCAGCTCTACATCAGATGCCACACAGTATAAAGAAGTAAAAACTTGAATTATTTTATTATAAATGCTATATTAAATATAATTAAAAATTTATTTAAGAAATTAAACATACAGTTTATAGAGTTAAAAACCATGGTGCAGGTAATGGTTAACTTCTTTATATCACATGGCAACTTGAATAGAACTGCTTCATTATTCTCAAGTAAGTTCTCAAAGTTTTGCTATTTAATATTACTCACTACCTGATGAGAGACTAGCAAGTCATTAAATAGACTGTCATAGAGCATTTTAAGAAAACAACAGAATAGCCTTTTGGTTATTTTTTTTTTTTTTTTTTAAAGAACTGCTACTTGAGGAAACTTGTGGTTAAAGAAGTTTGTTCTACTTGAGTATTAATAAGCTATTATTCACTCATGACAGTTTAAATTCTGCTTTCCACAAAACACACGGCATAAGAAAGGGCGCTTTTTTTTTATGAAAACACCAAACACTAGAGGTATTAGAGCCTATAGTATTTAGTACCATGCATGGTTGAAGGTTGACAAGATGAAAGAAGATATTTGTTGACATTAGATGGACTTCTGTAGATTGCAATTTTCAAGAAATACATATGAAGGAAGGTTGCTAGATAGAACGGAATGAATAAATGAGGAAAAGAAAAGTTGGTTCTGTGAGTGTGAAGTTGGACAGCAAAAGGATGCTGACTGGTTGCAGCAAGTGTTCAGACTGATTTGGAACAGAAAGTGGTAATTATACCCACCTGAAATAGGTGGGTATATGGGATGTGTTAGGGTAACTAGGAATAGGAGTAGGAGCATGTATGCTTGCATGTATACTAATGCTAGAAGTATAGTAAATAAATCTGATGAATTTGAAGCGTTGGTCAATACATCAAAGGCGGATATTGTTGGGATAGCAGAGATGTGGTGTCACACAGATATAAGGAATGTTGAACTGGAATTTGGGGAGTACAATGTGTACAGAAAGGATAGATAGGATAGAAAGGGAGGAGGTGTTATGCTGTTAATTAAGAAAAACATAAAATCAAAAGAAGTGTTGAAGCTGTTTATGCAGAGCAAAGTTTCTCAAACTGAAAGGTGAAATGCAATGTCTATCATCTGCATAACTATGGACAAGATTTCCGGTCAATGGAAGAAAGTAATTAATAAACAAGAGAAAAAGAGTTGGAGAAATAACTGAACCTTGGGGAACACCAGCATTAGAAGTTAGAAGACACAGAGTCATCTACCATCACCTGTAGTGAACAGTCATAGAGAAAACTGGATACCCAAATACAAAAAAAAAAAAAAAGGTTGGTAAGGCCTCTGTAGCCGAGTGGTCAGGAGCGGGAGTGCAGTAGCACACGCTCTTTGAGTAGACCGGGGTTCAAGCTCCTGACTGCTAAATACGGTCGATCTGCCAACCTGCACTGGACCAGCATGGCAGATTATGGTCCATTTCCTTCAGCATGAGTTGAGGAGGCTTCCATCCTGCAGTGGGTTGATAATGGCTGCAGTTAAGATGGAAGCTTATGTAGAAGAACTTTATGATAAATGTGATCAAAAGTCTTTGAAATGTCAACAGACACTGCTTGAGTTTCATCAAATTTTCCCATTGAATTTGTCCATCTGGGTAACATAAGCCAGAATATCACCTGTGAATTGAGACTGACAGAATCCATACTGGCAATCATTGATCAGATGGAAGGTTTCTAGATAGTTGAAGAGCTGGCGGTTAATTGATTTCTTTGTTACTTTAGAAAGAGTAGAAGTATTTACAATGGGAATGATAACTGGAAAGGAGGGATTTGTCACCTTTTTTAGGAATTGGCTGGATATGAGCAAATTTCCAAGCAGAAAGAAAAAACACCTTTGGAAAAAGAAAGTGAAAAAAAAAAAAAAAAAAGGCAACATAGAACAGGACAGAGTTAAGGAGCACAGGTTTTGAGAACAGGTGGAGAAATACCATCAGGATCTGAAATTTTCTTAGCATTAAGATTCATCAAAATCCTTCTGACATCCTTTTAATAGAAGAACACAGGAGGCATTGAATGAATTGTATTGCGAATGGTGGCAGTTGGAAAAATAAGTTGCTAGTAGGTCAGATTTATTTTTGGCTGAAGTGGCAATAGAATCATCTAGTTCTGACAGAAGTGGAAATAGAGATGGGCAAAAGTTGCAGCCAATAGTTTTATCAAGAGACCAGAATGCTCGGCTACCATTTGGACAAGAAACAAGGGCTTGAGTCAAGAAAGCCTGCACGAGAACGACGAGAAACGTCGGATAACTTATGCGGAAAATTAGCTTCCTGATACGGCACTCTAGCGCTGCTCGGTCTGGAGCAGAAATTGAGAAGGATATATTTATTGACAAGTAGGCGTGGCAAGCAAAATGATTGGCGGTGGGAGTGACAGACGACAAACTACTGTGTAGCCATTGGTTGGCATTATGATGTGTATTTACCAGTAGGTGCTGATTGACATTATGATACGTGTGTATCCACATGAGTGTCTTTAAAAATAAAAGTACAGTAATAAAAAATTAATATTTTATTAATAAACAATTTATGTGCTAGTCCACTCATGATTCTAAAGAAAAAAGGTTATGTTACACCCTCCATTTCAGGAGGGGTTCAAGCTCCCATGGGATTCAAGTCGAGGTAACCTGACCTTTTTTTCACCATTACAGTAAATGTTAGGGCATGTGCAATTAGGACAAGTTACCATTAGTGCTGCTACAGTGATATTAAACCAATGTTATCGTGTGTTGTGTTCGCGCCCAAATCAGCACGTCGTTTGCCACGCCTACCTGTCAATCAGTATATTGTTCTTGACTTTGCTCCAGACCGATAACACCTACTGTCTGTTTACCGAGTGAGCAGCGCTAGAGTGCCGTATTGGCAAAATAATTTTCCGCATAAGTTTTCCGACATTTCTCGTCATTCTCGTGCAGGCTTTCTTTACCTTCACCAAAACAAGTTTTCTACTCTTAGCCTGTTTGAAATCTAGTTCAGATTAATTAATAACTGCTTTACAATTGTTGCGAGCTTTGGTGTAGGCAGAAAATGAAACTGACTAATTGGAAACAAGGCAATTACGATATGCAACATTCTTCCCTTTAACAGGCTTAGCACATTTATTGGAAAACCAAGGTTTAGATAAAGGATGAGATTTTAAGATGGAGTGTGAAATAAAGGATTCCATCCCTACAAGAATAATTTCACTGACAATCTGATCGAACGCTGACATCAGAATTTTTGAAACAGCAATCCGACCAAAGAAAAGAAGAAGAGAAATCTCACAGATCAACCCATTTTACATTCTTGTAATGCTAAACAACACGAGGTTGAGAATGGCCACAAGAGAAAGGCTTTATTGAAGAAGAGACCCTCACCAAGTTGTGATCTGAGGTGCAACTCACCTTGACCTTGTACTTAGAAGGGTTATTTGTGAGAAAAAGATCAAGGTTGTTGGTTGCATGGTTACTATTATCTGGTGTTCTGGTAAGAAAATGAACAATCTGTGCAAGGTCATTAGAAATTGCAAATGCCTCAGCATCTCGACCAGCTGGGTCGGTGTGACTAGGAAACGGAAGCCAGCTGGAGTTGTGAACATTAAAATCACCAAAGAAAATTACCTCACTGTTAAGAAAGGTGATGGAGAAAGTGAAGTTTCAAAGAGATCCAAGTAATTAGTGGAGTTGGGAGAACGGTAGAGGCAACAGATGAATTTGACAATGTGGTAGAGAGATTTTAAGACAGAGAATATTGAAAAAAGGAGATTCCAAATTACTGTCTCTGACAGGGAATATCAGAATGGACATATGCACAAGTACCACCTTTGAAACGAAAGAAATCATACAGCAAATAATTCATACAACTGAGATGAGTAGTGGTTGAATCAACCAATAACTGGGGTTCTGTCGGAAAAAGTACATGGGATTTGGCAGACTGTAAGTAGAAATGGACATCATTGAGATTAGAACTCTGACCACGTACATTTGTGAAATGAACGAGGAAGTGTTTAGGAGGTTTAAATCTTTTTACAGATAAGTTTGTTCTGTTAGTTTGACAACTCATGGTGTATTGAATAGTAAAAGGTGGGGGGAGGCATGCTGTATGAAATAATGAATTTTCGGATATTGCATACACATTAGCATTAGTAGAGGCATACGATGCAAGAAAGCAAGCTTATGCAGCATCAGCCAAAAAAAAAAAGAAAACCTTCCATTTGACCCCTCCATTCGTTCCAAATGCATGTCCAGCTCAGCCTTAAATTTATTTAGGCTATCAACTTCCACAACAAAAGATGGAAGTTTGTTCCATCTTTTGTTCCACCATGAATTGCATGTGGGGGGTTATACCCACGGTTACTAATAGTTCCACCATTGTAAAGGTGCAAACAGAGGATTTGGCTGTTACAGACCAACCAGACTTTGCCAAAATTATGTCCACTTTGACTTCAGTATCACCTGAATATCAGTTCCATCAGCATTTTAGGTAGCAAGCACAACTTGTGATATCTGCGACATTCTTCATTTTACAAATTAACCCAATGCCTTGCAAATCAGAGTTACTTATTCTATCCATATTACATTACAAGGGAAATTTGGAGCATCAGCAGAGTGATGAAGTATCCACTAACAATAATGTTTGGTTTGGGTTTTTTTTTAGGAGCATTAGCAACTAAGACCATATTGCTCCAAGGATATGCGGTGGTCATTCCCTGACCTTTGCGCATCCTCCATATTTGGTGGTCACAGGCTCGAACCCCAGTCTAATCAAGAAGCGTGTGCTATGCACTGCCGCTCCTGCCCACCTGGCTACGGAGGCGTCACAGCAATAATGTAATCAGGGTTATGTATCTTCATGGTGTAATGGCTGTACTTGTAAGCTATTCATAGAATGGAATATCTCTACATATCTCACCATTCCTATTGCCATAGATTACTATTCTTGCTTCTACCCTTACTCGCAGAAGACAAACTTGTGAATAATATATCTCAGAAGATGCTACCATAAGAAAATAATTATTTACCCTCCTACCCATTGGGCATTGCTTACAGTGATTGAATAAAGTAATCAAATTTTCAATTTATTTTCAATAAAATTTGGGGCACATTTATCTCAATAAGAAATGCTCTGATAATATGTTTCTACACTCACTGACTTTTTATTTATTTATTTATTTTTATAAATAAACATTTTATATTTATTATTAAACATTATTTTTACAGTTTTATATATATATATATATATATATATATATATATATATATATATGCAGTAAACTTCGTAAAATCCAGCAGTTTAGATCCAAACTCTTTAAAATCTGGAAATAATAAGAAATTAATCCAGCACTCATACCAATGATTGCATTTGTCTTTAAGAATCTGTGTAAAAAAGTGGCATTTCTTTCTTTATAAGCTGCTTGTAGGATTTGTTTTTGCCAACAGCAGGATTCAAATCGCATGAATAATAAAATGATCTTAAGTCTCACAGCAGAACAAAATTTCCTTAGAAATGAGTTTCCCCTATAGTGTACTACTTTCAAACAGGTCCACTGGTTAATTGGCTATTTGTTTAGAACAGCATTTCAAACTTTTTTAGTAACAGAACACTTTTCATAAAAAATATATTTACAGAACACTTATATTTTCTTGTGCTGTTTGGTTTTTAAATAAAAAACATATAATTAATGCTCAAATGAATTTTATTTTGGAAAACAAAATCAAAATAAAAATATATATATAAAAATTATAAAATCAGTTGAAATTTAAAGCTACATTCTACATAAGAAAAGTTATATATATACATACATACATACCAAAACAACACGAATTATGATTTTTAAAAGGAAAAAATTAATTGCATTTTAATGGGATTAGTGTTTCTGTACCTTTGAATCACGAATTCGTTTAATATTAGGTACAATGCTGGAAAGTTGAATCCTCATGTCAGGTGCAGCATCAAGTCTATTCCTATATTTAATTTTTGTTGCAGTATAATAGGAAAAGCCAGTCTCACACATATAAGTTGTAGCAAAAGGAAGCAATACTCGAACTGCATATTTAGCCACATTGGGGTACTGTTCTATTAAGTTACTCCAAAAATTATTTAGTGGAAGTTCCTTAAACTTTTGTTTTAAATTAGAGTCAGAAATTAAATCAATTAGGCTTTCATAATCATGCATAGTGAAGCCAACTGGTTTGGCTGTAATTATAAATGGATTTCAAACCCAAAAATTATCATCAGTGGTTTTCAAAAGTATTCTAATAAAGATGACTGCAAGTCACTTGAGTGTTGTGAAATTGCCCTGGAAACTTCATGGATTGTAGAATTTATTTCTATCAGAAATTCATTTAATGTGGGGAAGCAAAGTTATTTAGTTCTACAGAAGATATCCAGAATTCCAATTTCTTTCTAAAGGATGAAATTTTATCCATTGTATTAAAAATTGTCACATTCTTCCCTTATAGTGAAAGATTAATTTCATTTAATTTTGAAAAAATATTGGCAAGATATGCAAGTCTCATTTGCCACGAGGAATTTGTTAAACAATCAATAAAATTACTCGTGGCAAATGAGACAAACGTGGCAAAGTTAATTTTTTACGGCTTCATGCAGCACAATTTTTAAATATGCTGGTATATTTTTAGATGCCAGAGCTTGTCTATGTAGAACACGACTGTTAGTGTTTTGTGGTGACACATTTAAGATTTGCATCACAGTTCCCTTCATCTTCCCGACCATTGCCTGAGCACTATCAGTACATACATCAATTTCAAATTTCAAAATTGTCAGTAAGAGTAGGTCTTCTTCAATAGTATTATTAAATCTATATCCGACAAATACTAGTAGCATAGCAAGTCCTGAAACGTCAGTGGATTCATCTATTTGCAATGAATACTCACCGCAAAGTTTCAGTCGACAAAGCAGCTCTTTTTTTATGTCATCAGAAAGAACTTTAATACGCCATGCAAAGGTATTATTTGATAATTTTACCGCAATGATTTTTTGAGCAGACTACTCATTTAAAATGCCAATCAAGCCAATTTGATTGGATACTATGATGCAGTCACAAAAGAACTGGATGCAGGGAATAACTTTGATATTATATACTTGGATCTTAGAAAGGCTTTTGATACTGTTGCACATGGAAGACTGCAGGACAAATTGGAGCAGTGTGGCATTGGAGGCAAATTGCTGCTATGGATAAAGGGGTGGTTGAGGGGGAGAAGACAGAGAGTGGTAATCAATGGACACTGCTCATCATGGACTAATGTTATTAGTGGAGTCCCTCAGGGTTCAGTTTTGGGTCCATTATTGTTTTCTGTATTTATAAATGATATTGATGATGGTATATCAAGCTTAATGTCCAAGTTTGCAGACGATACGAAGGTTGGCAGGGTTGTCAAGGACACTACTGACACTATGCTACTGCAACAGGATCTGGAAAGGTTGAGCAGATGGGCTGAGAGGTGGCAAATGAAGTTTAACATTGACAAATGTAAAGTACTGCATATGGGAAACAGCAACCCCAGAGCAACGTATCAACTCTGTGGTACTACACTGACAGTGGTAGAGAATGAAAGGGACCTGGGGGTGGTTGTGCAGGCAGATATGAAGTTTTCTGAGCAGTGCAGATGGGCTGCAAGAGTAGCTCATGGTGTATTGTCGATGATATATAGGAATTTTTCTAGCAGGGATAGGGAGGTGATTATTCCCTTGTATAAGGCAATGGTCAGGCCATACCTACTGTATACAGGTCTGGAGGGCTCATTTTAAGAGAGATGTAGAGATGCTGGAACGAGTACAGAGAAGGGCAACAAGATTAGTGAATGGAACAAAGGGGTGCTCTTACAAAGAAAGGCTTAAGTTTTGCAAATTACAGTGTCTGGGGACTAGGCACCAGCGAGGTGATCTAATAGAGGTGTATAAAGCCTTGAATGGTTTGAGCATGCTCAATGCTGATGGGATTCTTCCTCTTGCTCAGAATAATCACCTGAGAGGGCATAAATTCAAATTGAGAAAAGACAGATGTAGGATAGACATGAGGAAGTTTGCCTTTAGCCAGCGGGTGGTTGGTTGGTGGAATAGACTTCCATCCCTTGTCGTGGAAGTTGATAGCCTAAATAAGTTTAAGGCTCAGCTGGACAGGTATTTCGAACGAACAGAGAGGTGAAATGGAAGTGGTTATTTTTTATTTATTTATTATTTTTTTTTTTTCTTTTTTTTTTTTGGCTGATGCTGCATAAGCTTGCTTTCTTGCATCAAATGCTAATGCTAATATGCATGTTACAATATCTTTCGCGCAAGGCTTGAAAAACATTTCTCCAATAGTGTGAGCTTCGCTGTTAAGCACAATATGGTAACTTACTCGATAAGATGCTTCTGCTGCATTTTCGTTGTCTGTTATATAGCAAGTTTAAGCAATGAAAGTTTAGAATTTTTCAGTGAGTCCCGACACCTCTTAAAAAAACTTATATCTTTGTCTTCAGCATGATTGGTTTCAAAATGCCTATGGAGTTTAGGGGGAGCCAAAGAACTGTTTGCTAATATTTTATTACATACGATGCTGTTGTTGTTATTTGGTTTTTAGGGCATTAGCAACTAAGGCCATATTGCTCCGTGGATATGCGGTGGTCATTCCCTGACCTTTTTGCATCCTCCATATTTGGTGGTGACGGACTCGAACCCCGGTCTAATCAAAAAGCGTGTTCTACGCACTGCTGCTCCTTCCCACCTGGCTACGGAGGCACCTAGATACGATGCACTGTGCATCAGGAGCATCTTTATTTCCAACACATGTAAAGCCAAAATTCAAATAACTGTCGTCATACTTTCGTTTTGGTATTTTATTAGTTGGTTCCTGTTTTTTCACTTCGAATTTTTGGTGAACAAAAGGCTGCGATTGTTTATCCTCACTTTGAAGTGTGGCAATATCGTGTTCGTTTTCATCAACCCACAGTTGTACTACTAGAAGTACTTGCTTCTCATTTTAAAGTTCCTTTTTTCAACCATAAATCCAAGGTAATTTATTTTAATAATAATAATATTTCAAAATACTGATAATTATCAAAAAAATATTTATACAAGGAAGTGAGTTTAGTTATGCTTACTAGTTTTCTGCACTACCACAAAACTAATCTCGTAATTGTGAAGACAGTCTGTAGTGCACCACCAGCACACTTTAAACATGCAAGAACGTGTCAGCAGAAGGCTACTTTGTTTCATCCACCCAAATGATGCATGATATCAGTTCGCTTCCTCTCTCTCTCAATCCTTGTATTCCAGGCTAAATCACATACGAATGGCATATTAAATCACTACATTGCTACTTTTTTTTGTAGATGTCATTACCTCTACGCATACTTCTCTATGCAAAGCCCTCCAAAATAAAGTGTTCCGCAGTCTATTTGATTATTAGTCTATGTCAGTATATTAATAACCAAAAAAAAAAATAATGTTAAAAATTATAATGATACAAAAAGTGGTGTACGCTACAAATATACAAAATTTATTTGTTTTATTATTTTTTTCAATTATTAATTACAATTTTGCATGGAACACTTGTTCACATTTCACAGAACACTAGTGTTCCATGAACACAGTTTTGGGAAATGATGGTTTAGAAGATCAAACTACTGATCTTCTAAAAAAATTCTACAAGAGCCTGTTTCAGGACTAACCGGTCCCTCATTAGATAGTAAGTAATCTTTAGTGAAAACATGCAGACAAATCAGTTGTGAAGAAGTTGTTCGACAAGAGTTGCCATGCAATATACAAAATCAGTTTTCAAAGCTGTAATATTGAAATCAGTTTTCAAAGCTGTAACGAACAAAGGAAGTTTGTTCTGCTCTAAGAATTAAGACTGTTACTTTAGCCATGTAGTTTAAATCCTGCTGCCTGAAAAAAAAAAAAAAAAAAAAGCAGATGGAATGACAAAATAATCATTAAAAATACTTACAGATGAAAATAAGTTGAGTTGCTTGTGATTAATATGTAACAAAATGCAGTCCTCTAAAATTGCTCAACCACTCTAAAATCCAGACAATTTTAAAAACTGCCACATTTCAATCCCTGAGGGTGCTGAATTTTAAAATTTAGTTAACAAAAAACGATATTATATATGTGTGTATACAGGGTGTTTCAGTTAAACGTTTCAGAACTTCTAAGAGGGGTAGAGTACATCCTGACAACTCGAAATCATATAGCAATGTGGGGTCGGAAATGCTTTCCTGAACCGGTGTTGTACACAGAAGCACCATAAAGAAAAGAGACCGTAAGTGAGAAATCGTTTTAATAATACATGAAAAGAAGCAAAAGGTACATGGATTAAAGTAAGTGTTCGAAGTTTCTTCCACGGGCTACAATGCACGCCTCACATCTCCGACGTATGGACATCCGAACATTCTGGAATATTCCAGGCGAATTTCGAATTTCTTCGGCAGCTACTGCGATTCTTGCAACCAGCTCCTCAGCATTGTCAACAGGGGTGTCATAAACTAGCGATTTCATATGACCCCAGAAATAAAAATCAAGACATGATAGGTCGGGTGACCGAGCAGGCCAACGCACGGGACCACCACGTCCGATCCACTGTTGACCAAATGTGACATCCAGGTAGTTACGAACATCTCCGCTATAATGGGCAGGGGCTCCATCGTGTTGGAACCACATTGTCTGTTGCGTCGATGCAGAAATCTGTTCATCTCTCAAAAGTTGTGGCAATACTTGCTGCAGAAAGATCAAGTAGATAGGTCCGGTTAGACGACACGGTAACAGGTAAGGTCCGATGAGGTGATCTCCCATAATACCGGCCCATACATTGACCGAAAATCGAATCTGTGCTGCACGACATCGTATTGCATGCGGGTTCTCGACCGCCCAGATATGGTCGTTATGCGTGTTGAAAATTCCTTCCCTTGTGAAGGATGCCTCATCGGAAAACAACACTTCAGCAGGAAAAAGGGGATTTGTAGCACATTTTCCAAGGTACCACTGTGCGAAAGCAATACGAGGTTGAAGAAACTTCGAGCACTTACTTTAATCCATGTACCTTTTGCTTCTTTTCATGTATTATTAAAACGATTTCTCACTTACGGTCTCTTTTCTTTTTATGGTGCTTCTGTGTACAACACCGCTTCAGGAAAGCATTTCCGACCCCACATTGCTATATGATTTCGAGTTGTCAGGATGTACCCTACCACTCTTAGAAGTTCTGAAACGTTTAACTGAAACACCCTGTATACACACACACACACACATACAATATTTTGGCAGTGTACTGCTCTCTATCCATATAATTTAGCAATACTGCCTCAACTCTATTCTTTGCCTCATTTACCATTTACTGGTTACCATCTTTTTCCTCCCCCTGCAACACCTATTATTTCTTTTACATTCACAACATACAATTTAGATAATTAAATCGTGTTTATCTATATAATTGTATCATTTTGAATATTTTAATTATATTGGTAAATTTACCTTCAGAACATAGCATAGGGACTATGATCCCAGTCCACACAGTTTCTAAATTTAGCATCATTGTATTATTACTGTCATAACCATTTACCATTTTGCACTGGCCTGGATGTATGAAACACTATCCTGGGTGGACTGCCATGGTTGTGGTGCCCTGACGATGTTTGTTGAGATATTCCATCCTCTTGTCTTTTCAGTATTAAAGTTTAAAATGTTTGCTTTTCTCCCTCAATGCTAAATTTCTTCATAATGTTTAAAAAATTTGCTATTTTTAATACTGATTTAATACGCATTAATACTGATACTATTACTATGTTCTATCATACAGTATATTTCTTATATATCTTAGGGTCCCCAGCCCCTCACCTATAATCTTTCAAAATTCTTTCTATCTTATTTTTTTATTTTCCTTCTTTACTTTATTTCTTGTAGGTTGTCATCCTACAACACACATCTTGACTTACCATTTTTGCACTTGCAGAGCAATGATGCACCATTAAAGCAACAAGGCCAAAGTTATTCATAAAAGTAAAAACGGGTGGGGAAGGTGGGGGAAAAAGACACTAGGGTGTGTTGCAGAAAGTACATGAATAAGCAAACTGAATCAAAATAATATGGCCAAATTAAAAGCCAATACAATAAATCAGAGTCTCCCATGACTGGGTCACAAAGTCAAATACAGTGAAATATCACAATATAGATGTACTGTACCCACTACCACACCAAAATTAATAACAATTAATATAGAAAAAAATAATAATAAAAAAATATACCAACCAAAAATTCAATTTCTGACAGGCAAAAAGGACTGATGAAACCATAGCATTTTGACAGTTAGACAGACAACCAATTAGGCACCTAATATGAATAACTGGCTTATTTATGATATGCAAAAATCAAAAAAAAAAAAAAAAATAAAGTAATGCACTCAAATAATTCAAGAGTCAAAGAATAAATAATATATTAAGGAGGATATAAATATGTCACATATCTTCAGCACAGAACAGGAAATAACTAGTAGCATTTATTCTTCTTCAAATGGCATAACACATTCCATATTAACTGATTGATCTCCCATTTCCCAACTGCTGTCCCCATCCCATGGTATTCATTGGAATGCAAAATTTCCCTAAGTATCTGCAAATACCTTTGGATGTACAGGAATCAAATAAATCTAAACTTATCTAAATAATAAACTCTTTCTGATATTTACAGGGGCAGTCCATCTATCATCATGTTTCTGCCAATAACATAACAAACACATTTTCAATATGTGACCTTACACAACCAACAGAACTTGCAGACATCAAGGAAAATTTTATATAGCAGTTAGTGTTTCTTCAGTGACACTATCCTGAAAAAAATTCCCATATGACACAATCAGAACTTTTCTTTGAAAACTGACTTGGTAAATCCAATTTGCTATCCAAATTACAACAACAAGGGCTGTATTTTATTGTATGATGCAGCTGTTTAGCTAAGGCTGATTTCTAAACACTGAAAAGGTTGTGAGAATTAAAATGTTAATATAATCTGATATGAGTTGACATTCTAAAGATCATACCAGTAAGTTTTGAACATAACAGTAAGATAGCAACTACTATCTTACTGGTATGTTCAAATTAAGTTTAATTTAAAGATGGAAAGGTTTAAAAAAGTTATGCTATGATTTTCTTCCATTTCCAAAATAAATTTAGTCTAGGATAAAAGGTGTTACATTTCAGTAATACTTGGACTACTGTACACTTATTGCCAATTTAATAACAGACACGACTTGAGGATTAAGAACTAATCTTAATTTAATCCTCTATGCAAGACAAAGATGAGAACCACACACAGAATGTCAAGAGTGGGTTTAAAGAAGCACTATCATTATCCTTATGAGGAAAGGCTTAGAAGGTATAGAGTTTAAAGTTTGTAAAAAGACAAACTTTAAATACCCTAAAGAGGTCCTGATTAAGGTATATAAGGCCCTGAAGAAAGGATGAGTAATATTAATGAGGGGAGGTATACTTTCACTATGAAGAAGAAACAAAAACTAGGAAGCAAAATCTTTGGAATAGCAGAAGGCTAGATTTGAAGAAATGGAAGACTATCTGAAGTTTACTTGCAAGGTGGTCAGAGTATAAATTTTGGTAGTTTAAGACAGAACTGGAATGTTTCTTTTTGATAAAAGAAAAAGTATGAATAACACATTTTTTTCTTGATGGATGCAGAATAAGTCTGCTTTCTTCATCATTTGGCCTTTCTAATATTATATTTTTTCTTTTATCTTTTGAATCTATCCAAATACTTTAGCTGATGGCTTAGGGAATTTGTTGAATTCATTCACAAGTGGGTAAGCATGTCGCCATCAGAAAAGAAATTTGCCAACAGAGCCAGAAACAATCAATTTACATATAATCAAATTACCTCCATAACAGGATTGGTTTTTTACTACTATTTGCAGTAAAAGTTCATATCCCATATTAGAGGGCATATGCACATACTGTCAAACACCACTAGTAGCAACTGCTATCTTACTGGTAGCAATGCACAATTGCAGTGCCATTTTAAGGAGGAAGAATGGAGGCCTCCATAAATGAAACTGCAAATCCACAAATATTGAGAATGTAATGTATTTATCTTATGTATCTCATTTTCCCCAATTTCAGAATGATAATTTAGATCACATTTACATTTTTACATTTCATTTTAAAAATTATATTTAAAAAGGATAAAAAAAATCTTATAATTACCTTAAGATTGTGCTCTTTTCCATTAACATCAACTAAAACTGATAGAATTTCCTCTTCAGCAAGCACAATTTCTTTTATTTTGCTTTTATTGGTTACTTGTTCTGAATAAAGCTGAAATTTCTAAATCAAAAAAAAAAATAAAAAAAATAGATACAATTTACTTTTCAGCAGACAGCAATCTAGTAGTACTGCACAGCTAAAATGTAGCATAGTCATGTGAATGTGTTGTGCTGTATTTGTATTACATTTTTTTCTTTTTTTTATGAACAAGTGGAGCTCGAAACAATATAATCCTTTGGTCTATTATATATATATAATAGACCAAAGGATTTATTAATTGATGACAACGTAGTTAAAATCTTAGGATCTATAGCATTAAGAATCATTTATATATTTTCATTTAATTTAATTTTCATTCATATATATATATATATTCTGGTGACTATAACACATCCTGTCCTCCTGGATAGGCTTTCCACTAATGAACATAAGATTGCAGCAGCAGCTATGGTTCTCCATTCTTTCTGTGGAACAGTGACAAGTTGAGCAGCTACTGAGGTGGTACATGTTGGAGTTCCAGTTATCCCATAGGTGTTCTATAGGGTTAAAATCTCTACACCAGCCATTCTAATTTCTGTACATTTGTATCTGTGAACCACTCTTGAACAGAACCAGTGTACAGAATAGGACCTTGTCCCACTGAAACAAACATGTGTCTGGACTAAAGAACTACCATATTATAAGTGCATGGAATTGTCCAAAATGTGAAGGTAGGCATTGGCATTCATGATTCCCCACACAACCATTAAAGGTTCTATGCCACTATCACAAATAAAGCTTATTCTGGGTTGGAGTGAAGAGACAAGATACCGAGAAATTTCTTGTTATCTCTTAGGGTGAGAAGAGAACTTAGAGCTATTTAGATCAGAGAAAATTAAAATAAATATAAATAAATATTAATTAAAAATTATTCTAAATATTTCATTCATACACATAAGTTGTGCATTTATTATTTTGTTGTTTATGACTTCAAATTTTCGTGCTCTGTAAGAAAAGTTGTGACAATGCAAATATAGTTAATTACGACAGCCAACATTTTAATGTGCATCTGCTCAAAGCTCAGAACATATTGCTAGTAGTACTGCACAGCTAAAACGTAACATAGTCATGTGAATGTGTTGTGCTGTATTTGTATTACATTTTTTTCTTTTTTTTTTATGAACAAGTGGAGCTCGAAACAATATAAGTACCTAAAACTAAATGCCCATAGTTTAGAGCAGTGCTTCCCAACCTTTTTTCGTGCCAGGGCACACTTAAAAAATTTATTACATTTGCATTATATTATATATGTAATTTTGAAATTTGCGTTATATTATATATTAATTATGAAATTTGCATTAAATTGTATCTGTAATTACGATAAGAAAAGTAAAATATAAACACTAACGGAATATATTAAATATTTAATACTAAATTCAAAATAAAATCTTTTCCGTTTTTTTTTAATGAGAAACTTGAGTTTGCTTCGGTGAACATAACATTTTTACATCTCGAAAATCCTCTCAGGTCTATCGCATAAAATGCGTGCAGTTGCCTGGTAGAAGCTTACGTTCTCTAGTTTCCAGTGTAAAGACCCCTGTCACTCCTCTTTTACGCAGCAGTGTAATATACCGCATAGCCTACAAAGACTGTGACAGCTGCTACATAGGAGAGACTTCGAGACGTCTTCAAGACCGCCTTGCAGAACACGACAGAGCAATTCGCCTTGCTGAGACCGACCAGTCTGCAATTGCAGAACACTTGTCGACCACCCACCACGACCTCAATCCCAAGCGGGACTATGAAATAATTGACCACTCCCAACACTTTCGCCACAGCCTCTGGTTAAAGTCACTCAATATATTGGGCACTTCGAGAGTCATAAACCACTGCAAAGGCATTAGACTACACCCCATCTTAGAGACAACCATTTTATGTCTAGACAAGCGCTGGAGAAAAACTGCGCACGTCCGTGCAGCAACAATGAACACCAGTTTAATGATTGAATGACTTACCTCGTGCCTTCGCACACCTCACTGCACGCATAACTGTGTCCGTTAGAATAATTGTTTCAATTTTTCTGTTGAAAAAGAGCCACAATTTGTCTCAAAATTTGTCATGACAGGAATGAATGCAGGTACACTGCATTCACATAGACTGTAATTTGATGTCAGTCATGAGTTAACCAACTTTGAAAGAGGGATGACAATGGGTGCCTGACCCATGGGTCAGTCTATCGCAGAAGTGGTACAGAAATTGCACTATACCCGTTAGAAAGTATCAAGGGTGTATTGGAAATACACCACTTCCCGAATAACATCTCATCATAGACAGTGCTGTGGGCGGTGAAAACTGGCGGATGAATGTGGCTGTTGACGTCTCACATTGTTTTTTTCAGCCAACCAGAGAGTGACAGTGGCACAAATCACCGCCAACTTCAACAAGGGAGGTGACAGAAACATCTCCACCAAGACCATCAGACGATCATTAGCTGCAAGTGGTTATGGGAGCCACCTAAACCAGAGTCCCATTGCTAACACAACGACACAGGACTAGAGGCCTCAACTGGACGAAGGAACATCGGCATTGAACCTTGGATGATTGGAGATGGGTCTCCTGGTTCGATGAGTCTCATTTCCAGATTTTTCCGAGCAGATGGAGGAGGTGTGTATCTGGGAGAAACTGCACAAAGCTATGCACCCATCATGTAAACAAGGAAATGTTCAGGCAGGTGGATGGTCAGTCTAGGGCATGTTCAACTGGCACATGTTGGGACCTCTTATGTCTGGATGCATCTCTGAACGGTTCAGGTTACGTGTCCATCCTTGCAGACCATCTGCATCCCTTCATGGTAATTATAAGGTGTATAAGGCTTTGAATGGGTTCAGCACGCTGAATTCTGATGGGATCCTTCCACTTGTTCAGATTACGAACCTAAGGGGGCATAAATTCAAATTAAGAAAAGACAGATGTAGATTAGATGTGCGGAAATTTGCCTTTAGCCAGCGGGCGGTTAATTGCTGGAACAAACTTCCATCTGTCGTTGTGGAAGTTGATAGGGTGAATAAATTTAAGGAGGAACTGGACAGGCATTTGGAGGGAATGGTGTGATTTTTTTTTTTTTTTTTTTTTGGCTGATGCTGCATAAGTTCATACATTTGCTTTCTTGCATCACATGCCACTACTACTACTATTATGCACTCAGAGGGCAATGGATTCTTCGAGCAGCACAATGCGCCTTCACACAGAACCGTGGTGACTAGGATATGGTTTGAAGAGCATTCTGCAGAGGTTACCAGTATGGAATGGCCTCCCTGTTCACAGGATATGAACCATGTGGAGCACCTTTGGGATGCTGTGAAAAGGTCCGTTTGAGCTTTGGATCCTCCACCCAGGAATGCAATGGAATTATGAACAGCGGTGCAGCAAGCATGGATGGAAATACCTGTGGAATGCTTCTATGAATGTCATCAACCTTTGCCCCTGGCAGACATACCCTGGTCCTGTTCCACCTATCCTTTTTTCAAAGCATGTTCCCCGTTTCCCTGACAATAGAGGCACCAACAACTACTAGTTCCTGGGGGACCAGCGCATTCTGCCTAGGGGGTTGCCTCTGTGTTGCATGATGACCAAGTGCAAGCTCTGGCGTTGATGTGGGCAGCTGAGAGCTTGATGGGCCCCTCAATTTATTTCCTTCGAGGGCATCCACCCTGTCCTTCAAGCTCTCATATAGGCCCATAACAAAGCTGAGTTGTCGCCCGATTTCCTTACACTCCTTACATTGCGCACACGCAAAGACATCCCCCATGGCAGTATCATGTCCCGTACCCGATTGCTCTGCAAACATCAAGCAAGCAGTGCATTTTAAAAGGCTGTGATTCAGAGGGCAACTGTCCCCTGATGAAAATGATTAAGTACGAAGCTGGACAAAGTTAGTTATCATGTTACATGGGAATTAGGTCTCGCTGCTTCAACAGTGAATACTATTTTAAAGGACAGTGCACGTATGAAAGAACGTCTTTTCTTTTTTGTAAGAAGAGAAGGAGTGATCACAAAACAGCGTTCAGGTGCTCTATTGAAGATGGAACAACTGTTAATAATATGGATGGAAAATCAGATTCAGAAGTGAGTACCCGAGTCTAATGACCATTCAAGCAAAAGCAACAAGTATTTATAAAGATATTAAGGATAAGTACGGCGAACCCCAACCCCCAAGTTCATGGCAAGCAAAGGGTGGTTTAATAGATTCAAGCATCACGCTGGTTTCCACAACGTTAAAGTATGCGGTGAAGTCACCAGTGCCGATTCTGCAGCTGCAGAGAAATTTTGTGGGGTTGGAAAAAATTATTGATGAAGGCCGCTATTCAACGAAGCAAATTTTTAACGTTGATGAGACTGCTCTGTATTGGAAAAAATTCTGGATCGAACATACATTGCCAAAGAGGAAAATACAATGTGTCAGGTTTCAGGGTGTCAAGAGATAGTGCCACGCTCTTGCTTAGGGCTAATGCAGTGGGAGATTACAGATTAAAACCACTGCTTGTGTACCATTTTGGAAAACCTCGTGCATTTAAGGGCATCAATAAAGCCACCCTACCCGTGCATTTCCGATTGACCCAGAGAGCATGGATAACAATATCTCTCTCTGAGGATTGGTTTAAATGCTGCTTCATTCCCGAGGATGAAAAATATTGTAAATACAATGACGTTTCTTTCAAGATTTTGCTTCTATTAGATAATGCTCCTAGACATTCTACTCATCTAGATGATTTCATTTCGAACATGAGTCATATTTCTACCGCCAAACACGACTTCACTCATCCAACCTATGGATCAGCATGTTATTTTGAATATAAAAGCATACTATTTGCGCACAACATTTGCTCAAGCATTGTCTGCAGTAGACGATGAGAAAAATTTTATGTTAAGAGATTTTTGGAAATCTTACAATATTTACCATGCCATCTTAAACACTAATAAGGCCTGGATGGAAATTACTAAAAGTTGTTTAAATGGCACATGGAAGAAAATATGCCCATGGCATGTAAAAGGCTTTGCAGGATTTGAAAAATATGAATCATATGACAAGGTTATAGATAAGATTGTAAAGGTTGCAGAGCTACTTCAGTTGGAGGTTGATGCCAAAGATGTGGAGGAGTTAACAGAAGAAGAAAAGGAATTATCTAAAGAAGAACTTATTGACTTGTGGGCAGCAATAGTGAAAGAAGAAAATGCTGACGAAGCTCAAGATGAACCAAATGAGGAGTCGGGATGCTGCATCACCAGAGAGAGAGAGAGAGAGAGAGAGAGAGAGAGAGAGAGAGAGAGAGAGAGAGAGAGAGAGAGAGAGAGAGAGAGAGAGATGGCAATGGCATTTCATGAAATTGCATCGGCAATGGCGAGGTTTGAGAAGATGGATCCTGACAGTGAATGATTCTTAAAAGTTAACAGAGGGGTAAATGATATGCTTGCTACAAAGAAATCTACGATGAAAAGAAAAAAGCCACCGTCCAGTCATCCATTAACACGTTCTTTCGTAAGGTTTAGCGGCCGACGCGTTCTAAATCTCCATAGTCCTCAACCTCCGCAGCAGCATACTTATCAGCAGCTGAAGACGTCGATTCTGGCAGCGATGCTTGAGAGGTAAAACTTACTGACATTATGCCTGTCTCCTCTCCTTTTTTGTAATTTTATAATTTAGAAATTTTTTTAAATTGCATGCTTTTGTAATTTTTCCTGCACATGAGAAAAAAAATTGAATAAATACATTAAATAATTCTATTTACACGTTCGTCAAACATTTGTTGTTTGATTCAATCAATTCAGTTAGCACAATTGCGAATGCTGCCTTGCATTCTGAAATTCTGAATTGCGTAAAATCAGACTTGCATAGTGTTCTGCGGAACACGACCCTTAGATAAGTCAGGAAGTTCCTGTAATTATAAATAAAATTACAATTTTTAATACAAATTATATATACTTATATAATAATTTTGTTCTTTATTTAGAGGTACTAAATAAACATCAATTTTAGATCAACCCAAAATTTAAAAAAAAAAAAAAAAAACCATACAATGGATACTGTACACCTTTTTTATAATGAATATAATTTAAAAAAAAAATATAAGTTTAAGTAACAAACCCAAATTACATAGCACACCTGGAATGTTGTTGTGGCACCACGGTTGTAAACCGCTGGGTTAACTGTTCATGACCCTGCTCAGATTACAGACAAATTGAATAGGTATTTTGCATCTACATTAGCATCAGCAGAGGCATTTGATGCAAGAAAGCAAGCTTATGCAGCATCAGCCAAAAAAAAAAAAAAAAAAACCCACTTCACCCCTCTGTTCGTTCAAAATACCTGTCCAGCTGAGCCTTAAACTTATTTAGGCTATCAACCTCCACTACAAGGGATGGAAGTCTGTTCCCCCAACCAACCACCTGCTGGCTAAAGGCAAATTTCTGCACGTCTATCCTACATCTGTCTTTTCTCAATTTGAATTTATGCCCTCTCAGGTGATTATTCTGAGCAAGAGGAAGAATCCCATCAGCATTGAGCATGCTCAAACCATTCAAGGCTTTATACACCTCTATCAGATCACCTCGCTGGTGCCTAGTCTCCAGACACTGTAATTTGCAAAACTTAAGCCTTTCTTCGTAAGAGCACCCCTTTGTTCCATTCACTAATCTTGTTGCCCTTCTCTGTTCTTGTTCCAGCAGCTCTACATCCTTCTTGAAATGAGGCCTCCAGACCTGTATACAGTACTCTAGGTGTGGCCTGACCATTGCCTTATACAAGGGAATAATCACCTCCTTATCCCTGCTGGAAAAATTCCTGTATATCATTGACAATACTCCATGAGCTACTCTTGCAGCCCGTCTGCACTGCTCAGAGAACTTCATATCTGCCTGCACAACCACCCCCAAGTCCCTTTCATTCTCTACCACTGTCAGTGTAGTACCACAGAGTTGATACGTTGCTCTGGGGTTGCTGTTTCCCATGTGTAGTACTTTACATTTGTCAATGTTAAACTTCATTTGCCACCTCTCAGCCCATCTGCTCAATCTTTCCAGATCCTGTTGCAGCAGCATAGTGTCAGTAGTGTCCTTGACAACCCTGCCAACCTTTGTATCGTCTGCAAACTTGGACATTAAGCTTGATATACCATCATCAATATCATTTATAAATACAGAAAACAGTAATGGACCCAACACTGAGCCCTGAGGGACTCCACTAATAACATTAGTCCAGGATGAGCAGTGTCCATTGATTACCACTCTCTGTCTTCTCCCCCCTCAACCACCCCTTTATCCATAGCAGCAATTTGCCTCCAATGTCACACTGCTCCAATTTGTGTAGCAGTCTTCCATGTGCAACAGTATCAAAAGCCTTTCTAAGATCCAAGTATATAATATCAAAGCTATTCCCTGCATCCAGTTCTTTTGTGACTGCATCATAGTAGCCAATCAAATTGGTCAGGCAAGACTTCCCCTTAACAAAACCATGCTGTGTCTGAGCTATAACTGAAGTCTTGTCTAGATGATCCTGCAGTGCTTCTTTAACCAGTGCCTCCATTAATTTTCCTGGAACAGAAGTTAAGCTCACAGGTCTATAATTACTTGTGTCAGCCTTTGATCCTCCTTTGTGAACTGGGGTCACATTTGCACATTTCCAGTCTATGGGTACCTCCCCTGAGTCCAAGGAAGCTCTCATAATTATGGCTAAAGGTTTGCTTACTTCCTTTGCTGCCTCCTTTAATATAACTGGATAGATCCCGTCCACCCCTGGTGCCTTTCTTGTGTTTATCTTCAACAGTTTCTCTTCCACTTTACTCCCAGTTATTTCAAGATTCTGTAGCTTACTGCTAGAGTTGAATACACCTCTGGCATTCCCCTCACTGAATAACTCCTCATGTGTGAATGTCGATGCAAAATATTCATTTAGTTTGTTAGCTACCTGAGCAGGATCATCAACAGTTGACCCATCAATATCAAGTGGACCAATCTGATTCATCCCCTTCCTTCTAGAGTTTACATAAGTAAAGAACTCTTTGCTGTTTTTCTTTGCATCCCTTGCCAAGGATTTCTCGTAATCTGCCTTCGCCTGCCTAACCTCCTTTGTAACTTGGTTGCATATCAACTTGTATCTATCATAGGCTTCTGTGTCATGTGTTAATTTGTAAGTATCCCATGCATTTTTCTTCTCTGCCATATGCCTCATTAGTTCATCTGACATCCATTTTGGCCTAAACCTTGAACAATATTTCTTAGTTGGTATGTAAAGCCTAGTAGCTTCCAAGATAAGTTCTTTGAATGCTTCCCATTTTGAATTTGCTGTTGGTAACATCATCAGTTGGTCCCACTGTATAGAATTTAAATACTGTCTCAGTCCATCATAGTCGCCTTTACGAAAACAAAAACCCTTCCCTTTACCTCTGATGGTAGTTACCTCCTTGAGTAAATCCCACTTCAACACACTGTGATCACTGCCACCTAGTGGTTCATTTATCTGCAGATTCTTAATGCATGAAGAATCACTACTGATAATCAAATCAAGAGCATTACTCCCTCTAGTTGCCTCCCGAACATGCTGATGTAGAAAACAATCATCCAATAAATCCACAAAAGCCCTGCTAGTGTGTGAGTGACCAGCCCCCAAATTCCAGTCAATATCTGGGAAATTAAAATCTCCCATTATAAGACTCTCTGATTTACTGGCCCACTCTATTTCCCTGTACAGTTTCTTATTATACTCATCAGAGTCATTAGGCCTATAGCACACTCCTACTCTCAATTTTGATCTCCCAATGCTTATGTCACACCAAACTGACTCAACACTGCACTGTCCAGCGATGTCGACTGGCTTCACTTCCTTGGTTTTTATGTGTTTCTTAACTAATAGCATAACCCCTCCCTCCTTCCTATCCTGTCTATCCTTTCTGTAGATGTTGTACTCCCCAAATTCCAGTTCTGCATCCCTTATATCTGTGTGACACCACGTCTCTGATATCCCAACAATATCTGCCTTTGATGTTTTGAGCAATACCTCAAATACATTTCACACATGAAGGAATTTTTTTTGGAAGGGGAAGCCAGATGTTTATCAAACTCTTTTTAACGAGGAGCTAAATAACTTTGTGATAACTGAAAAGATAGTGGAGGAGAAATTGTGAAAGTGGGACATGAAAAAGGCACCTGGGGTTGATGGAATTTATCCAATTATATTAAGGAGCAGCAAAGGAAGGAGGTAAGCAAACCCTCAGCTATAAGAGCACCCTTGGATTTAGAAGAGGTTCCTATGGACTGAAGATGTGTGAATGTATCTAAAATTCATAAAGGGAGATCAAAAAGTGACATGAGTAATTACAGACCTGTTAGCTTAACATCTCTTCCAGGGAAAATAAAGGAATAAGTCGTTAAAGAAGTAAGGCAAGACCATCTGGACAGGCATGCAATTATACTGCAATCACAGCATCAATTTGTTAAGGGACAGTGTTGTCTAAACAATCGGACAGTTTACTGTCCGATTGTTTTATGGATACAGTGACCAAATAACTGGATGCAAAAAATAATTTTGACACCATATACTTGGATTTCAGGAAAGCTTGTGATACTGTTGCACATAAAAGATTGCTGTACAAACTGGAGCAATATGGCACTAAGGGCAAGTTACTGCTATGGATAAAGGTATGGTTAAGTGGAAAACAGAGGTAAAGAGCAGTTATCACTGCTCTTTGTGGACTAATGTTATTAGTGGAGTTCCACATGGTTCAGTGCTGGGCCCATTGTTGTTTTCAATATTGATTAATGATATTGATGAAGGCATATCAGGAATAATGTCTAAGGTCGCAGATGATACAAAAGTTGGTAAGGTGGTTAGCAACAGTTATCAAGAAGAGGTACTGTAACAAGATCTAGGTAAATTTGGTCGATGGGCTGAGAAATAGCAGTCAAAGTTGAACATCGACAAATGCAAGGTACTGTGTATGGTTAGCAGTAACCCCAGAGTAACTTATCAACTGTGTGCTACTAAACTCAGGGTAGTGGAGAATGAAAAAGACTTCAGGATAGTTGTGTAGTCAAATATGAAATTCTCTCAGCCATGCAGACATACTGCCAGCTCACTGGATTTTGTCAGTGATATACAGAAACATTTCCAGCAGGGATAAGGAGGTGATTATCCCTTTGTACAAGGCCATGGTTAGGCCACATTTTGAATACTGTACACAGTTCTGGAGGCCTCACTTTAGGAAGGATGTAGATCTGCTGGAATGGGTGCAGAGAAGAACAACTAGACTGATGAATGGAACAAAGGGTGCTCTTACTTAGAAAGGCTTCAGTTCTTCAAACTGCAGTGTCTTGAGACTAGGCACCTGCAGGGAGATCTGATTGAGGTGTTCAATGCCTTGAATGGATTGGGTAAGCTGAATGTTAATGGAATTTTTCCACTTGTTGAGACTACACATATGAGAGGGCATAAATTCAAGTTGAGGAAGGATGGCTGCAGGATAGATGTGTGGAAGTTTACCTTTAGCCAGTGGGTGGTTGATTTCTGGAACAGGCTTCCATCTGTTGTTGTGGAAGTGGATGGGTAGAATAATTTCAAGGAAGAATTAGACGGATGGGTAAACTGTGGTTTTTCTTTGGCTGATGCTATATAAGCTTTCTTTCTTGCATCATTTGCCTTTACTACTAACTATTGCTATTACTACTACTATAATTGAGCTGAATAGTGTGTGTGTGTGTGTGTGTGTGTGTGTGTGTGTGTGTGTGTGTGTGTGTGTGTGTGTGTGTGTGTGTGTGTGTGTTTTGGCTGGTGATGTATAAACTTGCTTTCTTGCATCATTTACCACTACTAATACATTGCAATTTATAAAGGTATTAAATTTAATTTGAATACGACACAATGTAAATTGCACCATTTCTCTGTATAGTTCTCTGTAATCTGTTAATATCTTTTGCTAATTTTTTTCCTAAAGTATCATGTTCCTTGCAAGGAACCTGGTCAATAATTTACATGGTTTTAAAGATAGTGCCCTGAAAATCGCATAAATGAAATATTTCTATTTAATTACCTTAAGTGAATCTTCTACTGCTTGGGTGCCATCTTTTCCCATTAAGATCTTGTAGGGATATAACCTTTCAATTATCTGGTATACAGAAAGTGAAGGAATATGAGTCTATATAAAAGAAACAATTTATATATTATTATAGGACCTTAAAAGCACAGCAAAACAATTCTAAAAAAGCAGTTTAAAATATTTATTTGTGTGTATGTCAGAGAGAGAGAGAGACTGCGGTGGGCAACAATTTTTAGTAGCATATTTTCATAAACAATTAAATGCATGAAAATTATATTACATTCTAGTATTTATGGAAATGGTTATTAATTTTTTTTAAATATCAATTTAATTAAATTACTCTGATAGAAATTCTTGACTGCTTCGTCACATTAAAAAGAGAGAAAACTAATCAAATCCTAAAACATCAATAAATTTTCACAATAATTGTACAATCCTACTCCAACCATTATTAAATAAAGAGTTGTGTTGTATTAATATAGTAATGATAAAATAAGATAACTGTCTGTACAATAAAAATATAAAATTTAAAAATACAATAAAATAAAATAATGTAGATAAAACACTGGATAAAAGCAATAAAACACCAATAAAAACGATAAAATCCCAAAGCTTTCAGAGGCATCCACTTCCCTTTTCAACAGTAAAGCTTATCGTGCAGTACATCCTTAAATATCAGCAGGCTCGCAGTTCACAGCACATGTTTCTACAGGAGCATGGGCAGTATACTCCCCATGTGCACTGGAATCAGAAAAGGCTTGGGAGCATGCCAGGTGGAACTGTTCAACCTGTCCTAGAACCACAGCTTTGAAGAGGGGATAAATGTGAAATATTAATAGCAACACTATTAATAGTGTTGCTCTCAGCAACACTATTAATGGAGATGCTCTCAGAGGAGCAAATCCACAAGCTCTTGAGCCACTTGTGGTCCCAAAATCTGTGTGCCCGGCCGGTGATAAGAGCTTCATCAGGAGAGATTTGATGGTGCTCCGCCACAGCAGACCTCCTATAATCCACGATCTTTATCACACTGATATGGCCCCCCCATGCAATCTTTAAACTGACGCTTTGTTTCAACAACATAACTGACAAAGCTGTTATCATCGACCAGGCACACAGATTTTGGGACCTCAAATGGCTCGAGAGCTTGCGGATTTGCTCCCCTGAGAGCAACACTCTTAATAGAGACAGGAGAATCTGCATTCATCCCCTTTTCAAAGCTGTGTTTCTTTGGCAGGATGAACGGTTCTGCCTGGCATGCTCCCAAGTTATTTCCGGTTCCAGTGCACATGCTCCTGTAGAAACACGTGCTGTGAACCATGAGCCTGCTGATATTTAACAATGTACTGCACGATAAGCTTCACCGTTGAAAAAGGAGGTGGATGCCTCTGAAAGCTTCGGTATTTTATCTTTTATTGGTGTTTTATTTCTTTTATCCAGGTTTTAACTACAATGTTTTATTTTATTTTATTGTATTTTAAAATTTTATATTTTTATTGTACAGACAGTTATCTTATTTTATCAGTTTTATCTGGTGTAATTATATTATTCATTCTATTTATTTCATTTCATTTTTATCATTATTATATTAATACAACACAACTCTAATTTATTTAATAACAGTTGGTGTAGGATTGTACAGTTATTGTGAATATGAATATTCCCAACCCTATTGAGGCCTATTTGAAAATCAATAAATTTTTTTAAAAAAATGAGTTTGTGATGACATAATATATGACGTTTCTTTCTTTCAGGAGCGCATATCATAAATGGGCTACAGTATTCTTAGAATCATAAAAAAATTTACTATGGTATTCTAAATATCATAAATGGACTACAGTATTCTTAGTATCATAAATTGGGTGAGAATTCAAATAAAGAAACTTAATGGTTCTGAATTTATGAAGACTGGAATTTTCAAATAAGAAATATGAAGAGAGAGTTCTGAAAATAGGAGGAAGGAACAAATCGAGGGTTTAGTGTCAAACAACATTAAAGCCTAGACACGATAGGAGGGCGTATATGATGAGAGCCTTGTCGATCAATTCGGCCCTGGAAAGATCGTGCAAGGCTCAAGGGGTAAAATTTTTTTTCAGCCTGGTCTGTACTTGTTAACAGAAGGGACTGCTCCTACAGTGATGGGATACACTTAAATAGAAAGGGTGCAAGAATATTTCTTGATGCTATCGAGGAAGTGTTATGTGGGTCAGAAAACTGCTAGTTTCGGGGGGGGGATACAAGGACTAATAGATTAACAGTAGCCACTGGCAGAGGTGAAAGTGATTCTTGCACTGCTTCTACTGGAATGAGCAGCAGCCTGGAAAAGAAGATGCAGGATATTTCAAAGACTGCTGGGAGTCATTGCGGTACAAGTAAACACATCGATTGTGTTAGGGTAGCTAAGAATAGGAACAGGTGCATGTATACTTGCGTGTACACCAATGCTAGGAATTTGGTAAATAAATTTGATGAATTTGAGGTATTGCTCAAAACATCAAAGGCAGATATTGTTGGGATATCAGAGACGTGGTGTCACACAGATATAAGGGATGCAGAACTGGAATTTGGGGAGTACAACATCTACAGAAAGGATAGACAGGATAGGAAGGAGGGAGGGGTTATGCTATTAGTTAAGAAACACATAAAATCCAAGGAAGTGAAGCCAGGTGACATCGCTGGACAGCGCAGTGTCGAGTCAGTTTGGTGTGACATAAGCATTGGGAGATCAAAATTGAGAGTAGGAGTGTGCTATAGGCCTAATGACTCTGATGAGTATAATAAGAAACTGTACAGGGAAATAGAGTGGGCCAGTAAATCAGAGTCTTCTAATGGGGGATTTTAATTTCCCAGATATTAACTGGAATTTGTGTGTTAGTCACTCACACACTAGCATGGCTTTTGTGGATTTATTGGATGATTGTTTTCTACATCAGCATGTTCGGGAGGCAACTAGAGGGAGTAATACTTTTGATCTGATTATCAGTAGTGATTCTTCATGCATTAAGAATCTGCAGATAAAGGAACCACTAGGTGGCAGTGATCACAGTGTGCTGATGTGGAATTTACTCAAAGAGGTAACTACCATCAGGGGTAAAGGGAAGGGTTTTTGCTTTCGTAAAGGTGAATACGATGGTCTGAGACAGTATTTAAATTCTATACAGTGGGACCAACTGATGATGATGTTGGTCCAACAGCAAATTCAAAATGGGAAGCATTCTAAGAACTTATCTTGGAAGCTACTAGGCTTTACATACCAACTAAGAAATATTCTTCAAGGTTTTGGCCTAAATGGATGTCAGATAAACTAATGAGACATATGGCAGCAATGAAAAATGCATGGGAATACATATAAATTAACATGTGACACAGAAGCCTACGATAGATATAAGCTGGTCTGTAACCAAGTTACAAAGGAGGTTAGGCAGGCAAAGGCAGATTATGAGAAATCTTTGTCAACGGATGCAAAGAAAAACAGCAAAGAGTTCTTTACTTATGTAAACTCTAGAAGGAAGTTGATAAATCAGATTGGTCCACTTGATATTGATGGTTCAACTGTTGATGATCCTGCTCAGATAGCTAACAAACTAAATGAATATTTTGCATCGACATTCACACATGAGGAGTTATTCAACGAGGGGAATGCCAGAGGTGTATTCAACTCTGGCAGTAAGCTAGATAATCTTGTAATAACAGAGAGTAAAGTGGAGGAGAAATTGTTGAAGATAAACACAAGAAAAGCACCTGGGGTGGATGGGATCTATCCAGTTATATTAAAGGAGGCAGCAAGGAAGTAAGTAAACCCTTAGCCATAATTATGAGAGCTTCCTTGGACCCAGGGGAGGTACCCATAGACCGGAGACGTGCAAATGTGACCCCAATTCACAAAGGAGGATCAAAGGCTGACACAGGTAATTATAGACCTGCGAGTTTAACTTCTGTTCCAGGAAAATTAATGGAGGCACTGATTAAAGAAGCACTGCAGGATCATCTAGACAAGACTTCAGTTATAGCTCGGACACAGCATGGTTTTGTTAAGGGAAAGTCTTGCCTGACCAATCTGATTGGATACTATGATGCAAGCACAAAACAACTGGATGCAGAGAATAACTTTGATATTATATATTTGGATCTTAGAAAGGCTTTTGATACTGTTGCACGTGGAAGACTGCTGCACAAATCGGAGCAGTGTGGCATTGGAGGCAAATTGCTGCTGTGGATGAAGGGATGGTTGAGAGGGAGAAGACAGAGAGTGGTAATCAATGGACACTGCTCATCATGGACTAATGTTATTAGTGGAGTCCTTTATTGTTTTCTGTATTTATAAATAATATTGATGATGGCATATCAAGCTTAATGTCCAAGTTTGCAGACGATACAAAGGTTGACAGGGTTGTTAATGACACTACTGATGCTATGCTGCTGCAACAGGATCTGGAAAGGTTGAGCAGATGGGCTGAGAGGTGGCAAATGAAGTTTAACATTGACAAATGTAAAGTACTACATATGGGAAACAGCAACCCCAGAGCAACGTATCAACTCTGTGGTACTACACTAACAGTTGTAGAGAATGAAAAGGACCTGGGGGTAATTGTGTAGGGTTGTTTTTCTTTGTTTGTTATTTGGTTTTTAGGAGCATTAGCAACTAAGGCCATATTGTTCCGGGAATATGCGGTGGTCATTCCCTGACTTTTCTGCATCCTCCGTATTTGGTGGTGACGGGCTTGAACCCCCGGTCTAATCAAGGAGTGTGTGCTACGCACTGCTGCTCCTTCCCACCTGGCTATGGAGGCGAATTGTGCAGGAAGATATGAAGTTCTCTGAACAGTGCAGACGGGCTGCAAGAGTAGCTCATGGTGTCTTGTCAATGATATATAGGAATTTTTCTAGCAGGAATAAGGAGGTGATTATTCCCTTGTATAAGGCAATGGTCAGGCCACCCCTTGAGTACTGTATACCGGTCTGGAGGCCTCATTTCAAAAAGGATGTAGAGCTGCTGGAACGAGTACAGAGAAGGGCAACAAGATTAGTGAATGGGACAAAGGGTTGCTCTTACGAAGAAAGGCTTAAGTTTTGCAAATTACAGTGTTTGGAGACTAGGCACTGACAAGGTGATCTGATAGAGGTGTATAAAGCCTTGAATGGTTTGAGTATGCTCAATGCCGATGGGATTCTTCCTCTTGCTCAGAATAATCACCTGAGAGGGCACAAATTCAGATTGAGGAAAGACAGATGTAGAATAGATGTGCGGAAATTTGCCTTTAGCCAGAGGGTAGTTGGTTGATGGAACAGACTTCCGTCCCTTGTTGTGGAAGTTGATAGCCTAAATAAATGTAAGGCTCAGCTGGACAGGTATTTTGAACGAACAGAGGGGTGAATTGGAAGTGGTTTTTTTTTTTGGCTGATGCTGCATAAGCTTGCTTTCTTGCATCATATGCCTCTACTAATGCTAAAATACAAAATCATTCTGTGGTTAACGTTTTTGTTATTAACCAAGAAAAATTCAATTGATATTTTCCTGGTTTACCGGAAATGTACTAACAGCCCACAGTAACTTGTAAAGTACTAGATAGATACAGTTCTATGACATGATATGCATTGTTATTTGTATATTTGTAGTATTGTTATTTGTAGAGCAGATATCATCTTTTAAGGGTACTAAATGTGATATCGTTATACATACTGGTACTAATAACATTAAGTGTAGGAGATCTGTGGATTTACTTAGCAAGTATAGGTTGACATTGAAAAGAAGACAAAAGCTAGGGTTAATTTGAAAGTGTCTGCAATCATGCCCAGACACGATAGGAGGGAGTATATGATCAGAACCTTGTCAATCAATTCGGCCATAGAGAGATTTATGCAGAGCTCATGGGGCAGAATTTTTCTCAGCATGGTCTATGCTTGTTAATAGGAGAGATTGCTTCTATAGGGATGGGATACATTTAAATAGAAAGAGTGCAAGAATATTTGCTGATGCTATCAAGGCAATGTTAGATGGTTTGGAAAACTGCTAGCTTGGGGGGATTCACAGACTAATAGATTAGCAGTAGCCACAGGCAGAACTGAAAATGATTCTTGCACTGCTTCTATTGGAATAAGCAGCAGCCTGGAAAGCAAGTGCCAGGGATTTCAGGAATTGCTGGGAGTCATAAAACAAGTAAATACATGGGCTGTGTTAGAGTAACTAAGAGCAAGAACAGGTGCATGTAAACCAATGCTAGGAGTATAGTATATAAATTTGATGAATTTGAAGTGCTGGTTAAGACATCCAAGGCAGATACTGTTGGGATATCAGTGACGTGGTGTCAGTCAGATATAAGGGATGCAGAATTGTAATTTGGGGAGTACAGTGTGTACAGAAAGGACACACAGGATGGGAAAGGAGGAGGAGGAGTTATGCTGTTAGTTAAGAAACACACAAAATCTAAGGAAGTGCATCCAGATGACATAGATGGACAATGCAATGTTCAGTCAAGTTTGTTGTGACATAAGCACTGGGAAAGCAAAAATGTGGGTAGGAGTTTGTTATAAGCCTAATGACTCTGATAAGTACAATGAACAATTATACAGAGAAATAGAGTGGGCCAGTAAATCAGAGTATCTTATAATGGTGGATTTTAAGTTCCCAGATATAAACTGGAACTTGTGGATTAGTTACTCGCACACTAGCAAGGCTTTTATGGATTTATTGGATGATCGTTTTCTACAGCAGTATGTTAGAGAGGCAACAAGAGGGAGTAACATTCTTGATCTGATTATCAGCAGTGAATATTCATGCATTAAGAATTTACAGATAAAGGAACCACTAGGTGACAGTGATCATAGTGTACAAATGTGGGATTTACTTAAAGATGCAACTACCATCAGGGGTAAAGGGAAGGGTTTTTTCTTTCCTAAAAGTGACAACAGTAATCTCAAAGATTTTATAAGTTCTATACAGTTTTAAGTGAGACCAACTGATGATGTTACCAACGGCAAATTCTAAATGGGAAGCATTCAAGGAAGTAATTTTGGAAGTTACTAGGCTTTTTTTCCAACTAAGAAATACTGTTCTAGGTTTAGGCCCAAATGGATATCAGATGAACTAATGAGACTCATGGCAGAGAAGAAAAATGCATGGGATGCACATATATTGTCAGGCAACAGAGAAAGAAGCGTATGGTAGCTAGTCTGTAATCAAGTCACAAAGGAGGTTAGGCAAGCGAAGACAGATTATGAGAAATCTTTGGTAAAGGATGCAAAGAAAAACAGCAAAGACTTCTTAATTACATAAACTCTAAAAGGAAGTGGATGAATCAGATTGCCCTACTTGATGTCAATGGCTCGACTGTAGATGATCATTCTCAAATAGCTCCCAAACTAAATGAGTATTTTGCATCTACATTCACACATGAGGAGTTATTCAAGGAGGAGAGAGCCAGATGTTTATCAAACTCTAACAGGCAGTTAAATGATTTTGTAATAACTGAGAACAAAGTGGAGGAGAAATAATTGTTGAAGTTAAACTTAAGAAAGGCACCTGGGGGTATATGGGATCTATCCATTTATATTAAAGGAGGTGGCAAAGGAAGTAAGAAAGCAAACCCTTAGCCACAATTATGAAAGCATCCTTGGACTCAAGGGAAATCCCTAAGGACTGGAGATGGTGTGCAAATGTATCTCCAATTCACAAAGGGGGGGGGAACAAAGGGTGACACGAGTAATTACAGACCAATTAGTTTGACTTCTGTTCTGGGGAAAATAATGGAGTCACTAGTTAAAGAAGCATTGCAGGATCATCTAGACAAGACAGCAGACAAAGCATGGGTTTGTTAAGGGAAAGTCTTGTGTGGCAAATTTGATTGGATACTATGATGTGGTTACAAAGGAACTAGAGGCAGAAAATAATTTTGATATCATATACTTGGATTTTAGGAAAACTTTTGATATTGTTTCGAATGGAAGACTACTGTACAAATTGGAGCAGTGTGGCATTAAGGGCAAGTTGCTATAATGGATAAAAGGATGGTTGAGTGGGAGAAGACAGGGAGTGGTAATCAATTGATACTGCTCTACGTGGACTAATGTTATTAGTGGTGTGCCTGGGTTTGATGTTGGGCCCATTGTTGTTTTTTATATTTATCATTGATATTGATGAAGGTATATCAAGCTTAATGTCAAATTTGCAGATGATACAAAGGTTGCCATTGTTGTTAATAACAATATTGACAGTATGCTGCTGCAACAGGATCTGAAAAAGTTGGGCAGATGAGCTGAGAAGTGGCAACTAAAGTTTAACATTAAAAAATGCAAAGTACTGCATATGTGTAGCAGTAACCCCCGAGAAATGTACCAACTGGGTGGTGTTATACTCAGGGTAGTAGAGAATGAATGAGACCTGGGGGAAATTGTGCAGTCAGATATGAAGTTTTCTGAGCAGTGCAGACAGGCTGCCATAGTACGTCATGGGGTATTGTCAATGATATACAGGAATTTTGCTAGCAGGGAAAAGGAGGTAATTACCCTTTGCATAAGGCAATAGTCAGGCCATGCCTTGAGTACTGCATACATATCTGGAAGCCTCATTTTAGGAAGGATGTTGATCATGTACAGAGAAGGACAACAAGATTGGTGAGGGGAACGAAGTGTCCTCTTACCAAGAAGGGCTTAAGTTCTGCAAATTGCAGCAGCTGGAAACTAGGCACCTTCGAGGTGATTTGATTGAGGTGTATCAGACCTTGAATGGGTTGAACACGCTGAATTTTGATGGGATTCTTCCGCTTGCTTAGATTTCGAACCTGAAGTGGGCATAAATTAAAATTGAGGAAAGACAGTTGTAGAATACTTGTGGAGAAATTTGCCTTTAGCCAGCGGGTGGTTGATTGCTGGAACAAACTTCCATCTGTTGTTGTGGAAGTTGATAGCTTAAATTTTCCTTGGTCGGATTACTGTTTCAAAACTTCTGATGTCAACGTTTGCTCAGATCGTGTCAGTGAAATTATTCTTGCAGGAATGGAATCCTTTATCCCACACTCCACTTTAAAATCTCGTCCCTTATCTAAACCTTGGTTTTCCAATAAATGTGCTAAGGCTGTTCAAGAGAAGAATGCTGCATATCGTAATTGGCTTGTTTCTAATTCTTCAGTTTCATTTTTTGCCTACACCAAAGCTCGCAACAATTGTAAAGCAGTTATTAATCAGTCCAAACAAGAGTTTGAACAGGCTAAGAGTAGAAAACTTGCTTCTTGCCCTAATGGTAGCCGAGCATTCTGGTCTCTTGCCAAAGGTATTGGCCGCAACTTTTGCCCATCTCTGCTCCCACCTCTATCCAAACCAGATGGTTCTGTTGTCACTTCAGCTAAAGTGACATCCCATTTTTCTTCCAGCTCATATATTAATGATCTTGGTAAAACACCTCCCACCATTCCCAACACACTCCATTCAATGCCTCCTGTGGTCTTCCGTCAAAAGGATACCAGAAGGATTTTGATGAATCTTGATGCTAAGAAAGCTCCAGGTCCTGATGGTATTTCTCCACTTTTCTCAAAACCTGTGCTCCTGAACTTATTCCTATTCTTTGCTGCCTTTTTTCACTTTCTTATTCCAAAGGTGTTTTTCCTTCTGATTGGAAATTTGCTCATATCCAGCCAGTTCCTAAAAAGGGTGACAAATCTCTCCCATCCAATTATCGTCCCATTGCAATTACTTCTACTCTTTCTAAAGTAATGGAGAAATCAATTAACCGCCAACTCTTAAACTACCTAGAAACCTTCCGTCTGATCAATGATCGCCAGTATGGATTCCGTCAGTGTCGATCCACTGGTGATATTCTGGCTTATGTTACCCATTTATGGACTAATTCAATGGAAAGGTTCGGTGAAATACAAGTAGTTGCTCTTGACATCTCAAAGGCTTTTGATCGTGTTTGGCATAAAGGTCTTCTAAACAAGCTTCTGTCTTATGGTTTTCCAACTGTTTTTAGTAATTGGTTATCCAGTTTTCTCTCTGATCGCTCACTGAGAGTGATGGTAGATGGCTCTCTGTCTTCTAACTTCTCCACTAATGCCGGTGTTCCCCAAGGTTCAGTTCTTTCCCCCACTCTTTTCCTTTTGTATATCAATGACCTTCTTCCATTGACTGGAAATCCTATCCATAGTTTTGCCGATGATAGCACATTGCATTCAACTTTCCATTTTGAGAAACCTTGTCCTGCTCAATCAGCTTCAAATTCTCGAAAATCTGCTACCAATTCCTTAAATGCCGATCTTCAGGTAATTCTCCAGTGGGGCAAAGACAACTTAGTTGATTTCAACCCTTCTAAAACTCAGTCTTGTCTTATTTCTCGCAAAAAGGATTCTTCTGCTCCTATGCTTATCTTTAGTGACACTCCGATTTCTAGGCAAAATGATATATCTCTTTTGGGGATTACTCTGACTTCTAATCTCTCTTGGCACAAGCACATTACAAATATTGCTTCCTCTGCATCTAAAAAACTTTGTTTTCTCTTTCGCTCTCGGCGTTACTTTTCTTCTAAACAGCTGCTCACTCTGTATAAATCGCAAATCCGCCCTGCTATGGAATATTGTTCCCACATCTGGGGTGGTGCCCCCAAAACCTCTCTCAGGCTTCTTGATTCCATTCAGAAGAGGGCGGTTAGGTTAATTAATGATTCATCTCTAACAGAGTCTATCCACTCGCTTTCTCATAGACGTACTGTTTCTGCTGCATGCCTCTTCTACAGATACTTCCATGGGCACTGTTCTTCTGAACTGGCTTCTATAATTCCCGCTATCTCTTTCAAAACAGTCCAAACACGTGCCGCCACCAGTCAACATCCATTTACTGTCCAACTTCAAACCCACAGAACCAACTTTTCATCTTTCTCATTTATTCATTCAACTGCCGTTTTCTGGAACAACCTTCCTTCATACGTATTTCCTGAAAATTACAGTCTACAGAAGTTCAAGTCCAATGTCAACAAATATCTTCTTTCATCTTCTCAACCTCCAACCCAAGCATGGTACTAAGTACTATAGGTTCTAATACCTCTCGTGTTTGGGGTTCACATAAAAAAATAAATAAATAAATAAATAAATTCAAGGAAGAAGTGGACGAACATTTGGAACAAATAGATCAGTGAAATGGGAAAGGTTTTTTTTTGTATTTTTTTTTCTGATGCTGTATAAGTTTGCTTTCTTACATTAAAGAAACTTGTAAAATAGTAACAACCTTGTAATAATCTAATTCCCAGCTTTTTTTTTTTTTTTCAGGAACTACGGTAACTTGTAAAATAAGAAAGCCTTTAAACACTTTTCTACTTTTATTACACTGAACAGAGCAGCAGCATTTAATATACTAGCATCACCCTTTAGACAAAAACAGGAGAGAAAAGTTTTTTCTTCCATTACTTTAAAAAATGTAAATTTTTGATTATTCACCTTATCCCTTTATCTCATTGTGAATTAAGATATTAGGATTGCCTTAAAATCTTACTCAATACTGAGGGAGTCCTCATGCATTATCAAAACAGTCCATTTCTGCTAGAACATGGATGTTCTTTAAAAATGGTTAAAATAATGGTGTCCAAGATTAATTCTGAAATATTTTGAACAACTTTGAAAGAAAAGAAAGAACTACATTCTGCATCCTACATAAGAAGTAGCAGTTTCAGATGCAGAATTCTTGATAAGAAAGAAATAATGCTGTTGGATATTGTTTGAATAATTAAAACACTATACTGACTGATTCACAACTCTTATCCCATTAGCTATCATAATGTAATGTTAAATACAGGCACTCCCGAATAACACGGTACTTCTACAAGACGGTTTTGCCCTAACACGATAGATAAATTGCAGCATTCCTTGCACAACAAAGTACTTATATAACATGGTTTTGCTCTAACACAGTTAGAGAATTGTGGAAAACTTCGCATAATATGGTATTTTGAGCTTTTATGCGGGGGGAACCCTGCTATTATGTTGGATGTAATTTTTCAACATTTCCATTCTTTTTGTGAATCCCCACTGTTGACTCGCTAATCATTATGAAAAAAAAGAAAAAAAGATTATTAGGAAATCCCAGTATTTTATTTTGTTAAGAAATCCTTGTGTTAGGTTCTGCACTATTGTGCTTGTTTGAGACCATAAAAATTTGCGACTTTGAAGCATGCAGTTGGTGACTTTTAAGGTTTTGTAAGGTTATTTTGGTTTTTATTTGATTGTTTATAAATTTTTCCGGGTATGTATTACTAAGCTTTGTTCTTAAGAACCATATTGGAATAATTTCTTTGTTGTGAATTAAATTCCAGCCCTAAATTATGCCAAAGGAAAGTAAAAAAGAAATTTTATTTCTCTAGAATCAAAGATACAAATTTTGGATCATCTTAAAAAAGGAGAAAAGGTATCATACGTTGCAAAACGTTTGAATTTAAATGAAGCAACAATCCGGACCATAAAGAAAAATGAACAAAAAATTATAACTGCTGTTGAGGTAGGATAATTCATTTCCACAAATATGACAGCTAGTCCCCAAGTACTAATAATTGAGAAAATGGAAAAAGCACACAGTATTTGGACTGACAAACTTGAATATTGCTATTTTTAATAAAAATTAAGTTTTTGATAGTTATAAAAAAAAAAAAAAAAAAAAAAAAAAATATGGTGTATTTTGTTAGCTTTTGGAACATACCCCCCCACCTTTTGTACTGATTCTTAGTCCTATATAACACAGTTTTGCACTACACGAGATTAGATAGTATGAATCAGAATTGTAATATTCAATGTTCTACGTTGATAATAATATTAGTAAAATAATAAGAAGAGTTTACCTCAATATAGTACGTAGAACACTAATTGTGTTAATTTGATTTTTAATTGTTTTAAATTTATTTGAATTGTGTTAAATTGATTATTTAATTATTTATAATTTACTCTAATGTACTGATAAGTTGTCGATTTTTTCGTTTTTTCCGTTTTAATTTCTGGAGGGTATGATACGGAAGTGTTCTACGTACTATATTGAGGTAAACTCCTCTTATTATTTTACTACACGAGATTTTATGGGAACCTAACTGCCGTGTTATACGAGGGTTACCTGTACTAACATAATATACAGCAACAATGCAATTTGATACTATATTCGAACTCTGTGAATGTGGACAGTGTAGACTGCTGTCAGCAGTGCCACATCCTTGATAAGCATCGTATTAAATGACATGGAAACTTCAATGTTGAGTGACTGAAAATTTACAGGTGATCAAGACTTGGAGTTGTTCTGGGACAGTGCCAAGAAAGAAAAAAAACTTGAAGTTGTCATAGAATGCTACTGTAGTGAGCAATAAATATATGGGTAAACTTCAGAAATTTTTGATATGCAGGGTTGGAGCCCTGCATAGTAAAAATTTGTAGCATCAATTAATTCCTTAATGCTCATTACTTCACCAATTTCCAGTTCTTGATATACGTGTGCACCATAAAAGAATATTTAAGATATAGAAATACCTTGTTTATAGGAACAAGAGATATGATTAGTGGTGCAAGCACCCCAGTCTGATACCAATAAGTGAAAGACTTATTATGTATGGTTACAGGTTTTCAAACAGTACTATGGATCGAGTAAACTCACTGTCTTTGGTGGGAAAAATTAACTTAATGTGTTCTAAGAAATCACCAAGAGTGGCTAATTTATTAACTCCAATGCCTTCAAGAACAAATTATCATTATCAATAGTTTTAATAAAACAGCAAGAGGGAAAGCAAAAATTGGGCACTATAACTATTTCTCAGGAAAAAAGAAACTTTTCAAAGGATACTTTAAGGTTATGGGCAGTCCTTGCAATATTCTAACATATATAGTGTTTTTACAGAGTTCTTAATTTATATTTTTATCATTTTAAGAACATTACTATTTTGTCTTTTTAGGCATATCATCTAGTATAAATTTTCTAATTTCAGTACTCCATTATTTAAATTTTTTATCAACCTTTCAGAATTCTGCAAACTCAACTGCTATTGCAATCTGTTTGTTGCAGTAATGGTGAAACATTTCCGACTTGAGAGCCAAAAATAATATGAAAAACAATTCACGTAGGCATCAACTCTCCCATATCTCTGAAGACGCTCATAGGATCTGCAACCATACTATGTGCAAGGCTTTCCACAGTTTTATTATTATTATTAGCCATATGGTGCAAGGAAGCCCGAGGCTTTTGTTGCAAAAGACAAAAAAAAAAAAAAATTCTGAGAGCCAAAAATAATATGAAAAACAATTCACATAGGCATCAACTCTCCCATATCTCTGAAGACGCTCATAGGATCTGCAACCATACTATGTGCAAGGCTTTCCACAGTTTTATTATTATTATTAGCCATATGGTGCAAGGAAGCCCGAGGCTTTTGTTGCAAAAGACAAAAAAAAAAAAAAAATTCTGAGAGCCAAAAATAATATGAAAAACAATTCACGTAGGCATCAACTCTCCCATATCTCTGAAGACGCTCATAGGATCTGCAACCATACTATGTGCAAGGCTTTCCACAGTTTTATTATTATTATTAGCCATATGGTGCAAGGAAGCCCGAGGCTTTTGTTGCAAAAGACAAAAAAAAAAAAAAAAAAAAAAAAAAAATTCTGAGAGCCAAAAATAATATGAAAAACAATTCACGTAGGCATCAACTCTCCCATATCTCTGAAGACGCTCATAGGATCTGCAACCATACTATGTGCAAGGCTTTCCACAGTTTTATTATTATTATTAGCCATATGGTGCAAGGAAGCCCGAGGCTTTTGTTGCAAAAGACAAAAAAAAAAAAAAAAAAATTCTGAGTTACTGTGTGTGTGTGTGTTATTTGGTTTTTAGGAGCATTAGCAACTAAGGCCATATTGCTCCGGGATATGCGGTGGTCATTCCCTAACCTTTCCGCATCCTCCGTATTTGGTGGTGACGGGCTCGAACCCCGGTCTAATCAAGAAGCGCGCTGCTGCTTCTTCCCACCTGGCTACGGAGGCAGCGTGTGTGTGTGTGTGTGTGTGTGTGTGTGTGCGCGCGCGTGCATGCGATAGAGAGAGAGCGAGCGAGCAAGAGTCAAAAGTAGAACGAATCACCAAGAAAGAGAAGAATGATATATCCAGCTCAGGACCCTGGGTGTGCCAAGCCCATACTCACCAGATGTGCCCCTGGGGTAAAATAAACCCCTGGGGTTTGGAATTGATGATAGTTGTGCATCTATATGCTTCACTTTGTTGGTTGGACGTTAACTAGTGTAGATGTATAGCACAATGCTGCACTTGATTATATACATTGGCTGTGCATTTCGGAACTTCATAGCGGGTTAGTTTTGGAATAATTTTGAGGTTTTTCCTTTTTTTTCGTATATACTAAACTGTAGTTAATACACAGTTTGAATTCATATAGCATAGCATAGCATTAGAATTAGTAGTGACATATGAGGTCATACTATATGATGCAAGAAAGCAAACTTATATACAGCATCAGCCAAAAAAAAAAAAAAAACACTTCCCATTCACCTATCCATTTTTTTTTCCAAAACTTTGTCATTCTTCCTTGAATTTATTTAAGCTATCAACTTCCACAACGACAGATGAAAGTTAGTTCCAGCAATCAGCTACTCACTAGCTAAAGGCAAATTTCTGCACATCTATTCTGCAACTGTCTTTCCTCAATTTGAATTTATGCCCCCTCAAATGTGTAATCTGAGCAAGCAGAAGAATCCCATCAGAATTGAGCTTGTTCAATCCATTCAAATCCTTATAGATTATTCAAAGCCTTATACACATCAATGAGATCACCTCTCAGATGCCCAGTCCCCAGATGGTGCAATTTGCAGAACAAATTGCAGAATATAAGTTTTTCCTGGTAAGAGCAACGCTTTGTTCCCCTCACCAATCTTGTTGCCCTTCTCTGTACTTGTACCAACAGCTCTACATCCTTACTAAAATGAGGCCTCCAGACTTGTAGGCAGTGCTCAAGGTGTCAACTGTCATTGCCTTATACAAAGGGATAATCACCTCCTTATCCCTTCATATTTGACAGCACAATTACCTACAGGTCTCAGGTCTTTTTCAATGTCCACTACCCTGACTGTAGTACTGCACAGTTGGTATGTTATGCTGGGATTACTACTGCCCATATGCAGTATTTTGTATTTGTCAATGTTAAACTTCAGCTGCCACTTCTCAGCCCATTTGCCCAACTTTTCCAGATCCTGTTGCAGCAATGTACCATCATTACTGTCAACAACTCTGCCAACTTTTGTATCATCAGCAAAATTGGACATTACGCCTGTTATACCTTCATCAATATCATTTATAAATATACAAAACATCAATGGACCAACACTGAACCCTTGGGGGCTCCACTAATAACATTAGTCCATGACGAGTCCATTGATTACCACTCTCTGTCTTCTCCCACTCAACCACTTTGTGACCACATCGTGGTATCCAATCAAATTGGTCAGGCAAGATTTCCCCTTAACAAACCCATGCTGTGTCTGAACTATAACTGCAGTCTGTCTAGATGATCTTGCATTGCTTCTTTTAGCAGTTACTCCATTACTTTCACCAGAACAGATGCTAAACTAACAGGTCTGCAATTACTCGTCACCTTTAGATCCCCTTTGTGAATTGGGAATACATTTCCACTTCTCCAGACCATGAGAAACTCCCCTGAATCCAAGGATGGTCTCATAATTATGGCTAAGGGTTTACATATTTCCTTTGCTGCCTCCTTTAATATAACTGGTTAGATCCCATCCATCCTAGGTGCCTTTCTTTATGTTTAACTTCAACAATTTCTCCTCCACTTTCCTATCAGTTATTACAAAGTCATTTAGCTATCTTTTAGAGTTTGATAAACATCTGGCCTCCAATTCTCTACAGAATTCCTAATGTGTGAATGTAGTTGCAAAATACTCATCAATTTGTCAGCTACCTTAGCAGGATCATCAAAAGTCGAACCATCATTATCAAGTGAACCAATCTGATTCATCCTTCTAGAGCTTCCATAAGTCTTTGCTGTTTTTCTTTGCATTCTTTGCCAAAGATTTCTCATAATCTGCCTTCTCCTGCCTAATCTCCTTTGTGACTGGATTAAAGATGAACTTATATCTAGCATAGGCTTGTGTGCCTGATAATTTATATGCATCCCATGCATTTTTCTTCTCAGCCATGAGCCATTAGTTCATCTGACATCCATTTTGGCATAAACCTTGAACAGTAAGTACTCTTAGTTGGTATGAAAAGCCTAGTAGCTTCCAAGATTAATTCCTTGAATTAATTCCATTTAGAAGTTGCTGTTGGTAACATCATCAGTTTGTCCTCCTGTACAGAATTTAAAAACTGCCTGAGACCACCATAATCACCTTTATGAAAGCAAAAACTCTTCCCTTTACCTCTGATGGTAGTTACATCTTTAAGTAATCCCACATTAGTGCACTTGCTGCCACCTAGTGTTTCTTATTACTGCAGATTATTAATGCATGAATAATCACTGCTGATAATCAGATAAAGAGTATTACTCCTTCTGGTTGCTTCTCAAACATGCTGATATAGAAAACACTCATCCAGTAAATCCCCAAAAGTCTTGCTAATAGGCATGTGGCCATCACACAAGTTCCAGTAATACAATCTGATTTACTGGCCCACTGTATTTCTTCATACAGTTGTTCATTGTGCTGATCAGAGTCATTACGCTTAAAACACACTCCTACTCTCATTTTTGTTTTCCTAGTGCTTATATCACACCAAACTGACTCAACATTCATTGGCAACCCTGCCTTCGATTTTATGTTTCCTAACAGCAACTCCTCCTCCTTCCTATCCTGCCTGTCCTTTCTATAGACATTGTACTCCCCAAATCCAAATTCTGCATTACTTATATCCATGTGACACATCTCTGATATCCCAAACATCCCCTATGTGTCAAGATGTCCACCTTGAACAATCTTGACTCATAGGTTAGTTTATTTTTTATTTAATAAAGTATTTATAAAGCTGCAGCTTAATATTCAAAAGACTTTTATTATCAATATTTCAGCGGGAACTTCATAGCTTCTATTCGGTAGTGTATATTTAACTTCGCAGTGGTTAGTTTTGTTAACAGTTTAATGTCTATAATAGTTTGTTAATTTAAATCTTGTAATGGTCTGTTAATTTAATCCTGTAATATATTGTAAATTTAAATTTTCCAAATTTCTTGAAAAGCTACAGCTTAATATTTGTTGTTATGAATATTTTGGTGGGAACTTCGTAACTTTAGTTCGGGAGCTTAAATTTAACTTCTCTAGTGATTAAGGTTTTGTCAACACTTTCATTTCTTTAATATTTTGGTTATTTAATTTCTGTAATATTTTAGTAATTTAATTTCTGTAATATATTGTAAATTTAAATTTTGTGATCTTTCTAAAGTTTAAATTTTACCTTAATAGTGGTTACTACAAAATCCACTTACAACACAAAGTCCAAGGACACTGTGACCCAGACATAAATGCCTGAGGGCATTTCCACTATGGTTCACGAGTTCATCATTTGTATAGCCTTTGGCATATATTCTAAGGTAGGTTAGTCTAGTGGACAAACCTAGTTCAATTGATGATTCTTTTCTTTCCACATGATGTAAGGAGTGTACCTATCTCAAATTAGAACTTTGTGCATTACAAGAAGAATTTGAGTCGTTGAAGAAACTAGTGCTTGCCCTGGAAACAAATGTAACTGGGAGCTTGTCAGGGACTCAATTATCTTGTGATCTGTCAAGTGATATACCCTCAATTTGGGTCCCAGATAAGAACAGTCAAGTGCATACCACTCTGGTTGTAGGTTATCTAGTTTTATTGGGAGACTCTGTTGTCAGGGTAACGAGATATTTTTTAAAGACAGGTGGACCAAACCAAGGTGTGTTTTCCAGGAGAAATAACTTATCATGTTACCAACAGATTGTCAGATTTGGGGGCAAGAAGGGGTAAAGAGAGCATTATTATTCATGTGGGTAGTAACAATATTAAATGAACACAACCTGACCATTTGTTGAATAAATATAGGACCAAGCTGGAAAAATGCCACGAGTTAGGTCAGCATGTGTATCTATTTGCTGAAAGCCTTGTGGATTAACTCAAGACTTGAGAGAGAATCTGCAAGGCTCTAGAGGAAAATTTTATCAGCTGGCCCACACTACCTTTGTTCATTTGAACAAAGGTAGTGCAGGCCAGTATCATTGAGTACACCTTAACAATTCATAGAAACTGATAGTAAAGGAGGAGAAGGGTAATTTAGATCCACATTTATCTGACGATATGGGTCTAAGTAATGCTCACCTCACTTTGTGAATTCTTGTTTGTTGCCACAACAGCCGATGCGGGCAAGACGTTCTGAAAGAAGCAACATTTCAAATGAGCGGGATGAGAACGATACGGAAACAAGACTAAATAACTTCAAGGGGTGTCAGAGTAGTAAACTATAAAAGAATACTTAGTCTTGACTGTGTCTACAGTAATGTCAGGAGTGTCATCAATAAAATGACTAAATTTGAATTCCTGGTTAGTAGAGCTGACAATAGGGCTAACAGAAACGTGGTGCCACCTGGAAATTGGGGACAACGAGTTCTGTTATGGTATGTATAATGTATTTAGGAAAGACCAAGAAGACAAAAGTGATGGTGTCAAACTTCTCATCAAAAGTAGCCTTAGCAAGAAATGAGCTTTTGCTGAGTCTGAAGTTACGTCTGCTAGCATAGAATCTGTGTGGTGTAAGTTAGTTAGAAGCAAATGTATAATGAGAGTGGGAGTAATCTACAGACCACAAGATTGTGAAGAGTATGGTGAGGCTTTACATGCAGATGGAATGGGCAAGCAAGCACAAATGTCTTATTATGAGTGACCTCAATCTGCTCCAGGTTGACTGGAATAAGTGGGAGGGAAACTCACCTTAGGGAAAAATTTTTCTAAATAAACTAGATCAATGGTTCCAAAAGTGTGCTCCGTGGATCCTTTGGGATCTGCGAACAATTCCCAGGGGATCCACGGATACATTTCTCTAATGGCTACTTTGAATTTTACTTATTTTTTTCAATTAAAAGAATAATATTTTGTTAAAAATAATCGCAAAACTTCTTTAATTGACTATATGTTTATTTCGCATGACAATTAGAATATCTACTTAAGAAACCCCTGTACCCGAGCAACAATCAGTTTAATTAAGGTGAAATCATGGAATGCATTTTTACACATGCTACTGATACATATTTGTAGCCATGTGTTTACAAAGTATGTTCCATCTGGATGCAGAAATAATAATATGCGCATTAAATTAAATTGTCGCACCTGCTACAGATTTTAGTAATCTCTAGCTATGACTTCCACTACCATGGATCACCAGTTCATCAATAATTCAGTTCAGTCATGTTCATATAGCGTTAACATAATTACAAGGGAAGTGAAGTAATTATTTTTATTAGCTACAGTAGTATCAGTGAAATAACGTGCAGTAACATTAATGTCAATTTGTTTTTTATTTATCATAGATCAGAGGCTAAAAAGAGGTAGTTTAAGTAAACAATCAAGTACTACTACAGTAAATACAGGCATAACTGACATTGTAAGTGAATCACAGCATTCTATGTCGCCATCCCATCCAGTATCGGCAGTACTAGAACTACAGAAAGTAGTAAAAAAACAGAAGTACACTGATTCCTATTTCTCTGAGGTTCACGTATACAGTTGATGAACTTGTCCCTGGTGCCCTGTGCATCTAGTGCAATAAAGTGTTAACAAACAGTTCTATGTTACCTGCCAAACTTCATAGACACTGTGATACTAACCACCCCACATAAGGACAAAGATACAGTGGATTTCGGTTAATCGGGGCAGCCGTTTATTTGGAGAAAATCTTAAAAAACAGAGCCCAATCGAGAAAATAGCCAGGGTTTACTTCGCTTAATTGGGACAACATGCCGTTTAATTGGGGCAGGAGACCGCAGCACTGGAGATTACCCCAGGATTGTCTCCAACCATACTATGTAGTTTGGTCGGATATCTGGAGGTCACAACCATAAAACAATAAAAACAATTAGCAGTCACCTGTTTATTGGGCTTTTCTGTTAGTGCAATCTATCATAAATGGATAGTAAACTCGATCTTATTGAATTTGGGATAATACCGACAGCTAGAATTCTGTGGGTTATTATGGTGAAATGTATTTACACTTCCATGAAATCTTCAATCATATAAAAAAATTAATTTTCATAATCTTCTCTTCATTCCTGTTTTTAAAGCTTCGTAACTTGTTACTCCCTTCTCACTTGCACGTATCGTGTTACTTGCAATTTGTGTGAGCAGTGTTCTTTGTTTATCTTTTTACTGTTTTAAATTTTAACCCCCAACCACAAATGTCAGTGAACAGAAATGTCAACTAGTTAGTATGTACATATTCCAGTACGCATTAATTATTCCGATTATCACGTATATTCTTCTGATTTTCACGTATCATTTAATTTTTTAATTGGTAAGGTAATAAACGGTAAATTTGTGCTTAATATATCTTTACTTTTATAGCCTGTGGATAATATTCCTCCTATTTTCATTAATTAGAATCGCTGTTTAACAGAATTAAAATTCAATTTACAAACGTGATCACAATGGCCGGCGCTTACTGCACATTGTATAGTGAATGGTACTTTACTGTGGTGACTCCATCGTAACGTTATTTGATTGTACAATGAACCAATTGTAAAGCAGGGGTCCCTTGTATTTTTAACTATTTGCGTGAAACTAAGGATAATTGGGGCAGCCACTTAATCGGGCCAAAATGCACTAGTCCCGATGTGTCTCAAATAACCAGAATCGACTGTATTAGTTTTCTCGAGTGTAAGCTTGAAGCATTAATAGGCTGTCGGGGCCCTTTGGTGAAAAGTTCAAAAACTGACAATGAAAATCTTGAAGGATCAACAGATGTCTCAGTACTAGCAGTATTACTGGTATTTGTACGTTACTTATTCCAGAGCCAAAATCAAGAAAGATTTAGTGCTCTATAAATCTCTTGAAAGTCGACTGGTGAAGAAACGTTTAATATCATAAATAGTTACATGACAAAACATGAAATCAGTTGGGAAAGCGTCTTGATGTGTATGCTGATGGGGCCAGTGCAATGACGGGATAAACAACTGGGATGGTGTCACAAATCAAAGAGTTGGCACTGTGTTGTTTGAGTAGTTACTGTGAGCTCCATCAACATTGGCAAAACAATGGAAAGAGACTTAAATCTGTGTTGGATGATGCTGTAAGGATAGCGAGCCACATTAAATCTAGGCAACTTAATAGCAGAGTGTTTAAGTTATTTTGCAAAGAAATGGGCAGTGAACACACAACACTGCTGCTTCATATAGAAATAAGGTGGCTTTCTATGGGAAAAGTTATTGCTAGACTTATTGAACTTCGCTTGGAAATTTATTCTTTTTTTACTAATCACCCATTTTATCTTTCTTGCTGCAGAAATAAATACATCTTGGAAGCAGAAATCATACTTAGCAGACAATTTTACAAGAATTAATGAACTAAATCTTACATATCAAGGAAAGAGTGTGTCAATATTTACAACAAGGGATAGAATTGCATCTTTTCGAAGTAAATTTGAATTTTGGAAGGGTGTGTAAAAAAAAGCAGTAGAATGTTTTCCAACTGAATGATTTTTTGATAGAAACGGAATCTAGCCTGCAAGGAACTATTTATGGTAGCATTGTCCAACACTTTAAATGGTTTGCAACAGGCATTTCAAAAATACTTCCCAACTTCTACCGATGATGCTACATGGGTCCGAAATCCATTTTGTGTTTCAGAGAAACTGGATGGCATGCCTGTGAAAAATTACGAGTGTTTGATAGATATTACATCTGATCCTAGCTTTAAACAGAAATTCAGCGAGGTTCTGACTGAATTCTGGTGCAGTCTTCTTAAAGAATATCCGAAAGTGTCTAAATAGGCAGTGCTCAACTGCTTCTGTTTCCCACAGCTTATCTGTGCGAATCTGGATTTTCAAGGTATGTTACTTCATTTTGTCTCATACTGTATTATATGTCATTGTATTGTACTATAGTATTATATTTCTTCTATGTTCTAGCTAATTCCTTTAATGAAAATGAATTTCTGAAAGGATGATGATTTCTTAGTAATCTATCATTTTCTATCTTTTTTTTTTTTTTTAATTCTTTCTCATATGTAAAATTATAAGTGCAAGTTAAAAATTGACAAAACAATAAACAGAGGGCTATAATTTTATTTAACTATTTAAAAAGACCAAAATGTTTATGTGAGCACATATCCACAGAATTTTTGCATAAGAAATCACTTACCAACATCTTTAATGCCAGATTAACATTGTCTACTGGGAAACTTGGAAAGCCAAACTTCGACGATTCTAAGCTCACAAGTGAGTAGGAAAATGACAGAAAATTTGACAGCCTTAAAATAAAAGAAGCCTATGAAATTAGGTATAAGATTAATTAAATAAGAAAACCATATAATTTATAATAAAAACCACTTATTGTATTATAATGTAAAAGTCTGTTAGATATATTACATATTCTACTGAAAAAACAATTAAGGCACTACCTGCAGGCAATCTATTCCAGGTTTTATCAAAATCTTATGAAAAGTCCCTTCAAGCACAATTTGAAGGAATTGCATGTCTTTTCAATCATATATGTATTAATTTTATGTTTTAAAAACTATTATTATACAGTGAAATAAACACTTCACAGCACTGAATTCATAACTGATTTATGAAATTTTAATTATATAAATGACACTTAAGGTCAAAGTGTTTTGGAGAATTTTATTTTCCTAAACAGTGACAAAAAAGAGAGAGAGAGAAGTAGTTAATTGTCATGTACAACAAATCTAGAGTTCCAAATTCTTAGAGACTGCCATCAAATAATTTTTGCAGTATTGTTTCATCATTGAAAGCCCTCTATTATATTGCATGAATCTGAGTGGCTGTCGGAACTGCTACATATTTCAGAGTTGCAGCTCTATAACCAATTAAGTATGGCTTTATTGCACAGCACAAGCACTGCAAAAATTACATTTTGTGTCATTAAGGAATGTTCACCCCGACTCCCAAAAGTAGTGTAAACAAAATGGAATATGGACTTTTAACACACGAGTTACAGTTATGGAGATTCTCCATGGTTCAGCGAACATTTCTTGAGAAAGAAGAAAATTGTAAAATTTTAAGGTAACATACACTGTGTAACAATACTATATGCAGTACGTTTCATTATATGAGGACTGGTATGAAAGTAATGCCTCCTAATTTTTTGCTTTCAAAGTAGCGCTGCAGATCATTTCACGTGTCACTGAGTGGTCACTAGAGGTCTCTAGTTTCCCCATACTGAGTGGTGCTGTGATCGGACTTGTAAGTGCAGCACACAAATAGTTCAAAATGGTGGATGTTACAGATACACATATGGTGGTTGAATTTCTTACCAAGGAAGAAGTGACACCTTTTGAAATCCATACACGTCTCAAAAATGTTTATGGTGACAATACTGTACAGTTAGACGTTGGGTAAGACACTTTAAGAGAGGGGAAAATTACATTGTTGACAAGCCCCAAAGCAGCCAGCCAGTAACATAAGTGACAACCGGATCAACATGCTGATCAAACAGGACTGCCATATCACAACACATTGTGTGATACAATAGGTATACGTAAATCTGCTGCGATAATCATCATAAAGGAACTGGGCTACAACAAGGTTTGCACCCTGTGGATCCCGAAAATGCTGACACATGAGCACAAAGAAGCCCTAAAATTCATCTGTATGGAACTTCTCTAGTGCTACAAGAGTGAAAGAGGTTTTTCTTTCATGTATAGTCACAGTTGACGAAACCTGGGTCCACCATTATTACCCTGAAACGAAGAGACAGTGAATGGAGTGGCACCATCAAAATTCACCACGCAAGAAGTTCAAAAGACAGCCTTCTGTCGGTAAAATCATGGAGACAGTTCTTTATGACAAAGATGGGGTCTTGGTTGTGGACTTCTTGTAGCGTGGAACCATAATCAACTCAAATTGATATGTGGAAATGTTGAAAAAGTTGAAAGCCTGCATCCATAGAGTTCGACCAGACAAAAACCTTAATGAGGTTCTTCTTCTCCATGACAATGCATCAAACCAAACCAATCTGTGCATGAAGGAGGCCACTGCAAAACTGGGGTGCGCTGTTCTTTCTCACCCCTCCCATAGCCCAAATCTTGCACCTTCCAACTATCAACTCTTTGGCCCACTGAAAGATGTACTCCATGGAACCCATTTTGCGAAGCCCTTCGGAGCAAGAGTAAGGACTTTTACAGGATTGGAATAGAGCATTTGACTCAGAGATGGTGAAAATGCATAGAAAATGGTGACTTTGTGGAAAATTAACAGTGTGTTTATTAATGATTGAGAATTAATTGATGTAAAAGGCATAGTTATAGGAATTGTTATATATTTGTTATTTGGTTTTTAGGAGCATTAGCAACTAAGGCCATATTGCTCCGGGATATGCGGTGGTCATTCCCTGCATCGTCTTTATTTGGTGGTGACCTTTCCGCATCCTCTGTATTTGGTGGTGACGGGCTCGAAGCCCGGTCTAATCAAGAAGCATGTGCTACTCACTGCTGCTCCTTCCCACCTGGCTACGGAGGCGCCTCATGTTATAGGAATTAAATTTTCTGAGGAAAAAAATAGGAGGCATTACTTTCATACCGCTCCTCTTAGCCCATTCAATTTTGTTATAACAATGTTTGCCAGTAGTTGATTTCAGCAGTATTTTTGAATTAGACACATTATTCACAAGTCAGGAACCCATTTATATTTTGAATTCCATTGTAAGCGTATTTAAAATAATCCATACTAAACCCTATTGGGTTTAATATGGATTATTTCAAATATAGGGTATTATAAAACTGGTTGGGGAATGGTAGTGACTTTGAAATACATAACATTTCAAATAATCCAAGTCTGAAATTAATGAGAATATATTGTATAAATTAAAAAAAAATCTTTTGAGATAATCAATTTCAATCATTTTGTTTATAGGCAGCAAACCCTATTTTTTTATATATATATTGTGTTTTTTTTTTGTTTTTTTTTGGTGCCATACTATATAAAATAAAACATTCTTACCTACTATGAGGTAATAATTACTCTGTTACTAATAAAAAAAAAAAAAGGAAAAAAAAAAGGTTATTAAAAAGCACTGCTCTAAAATATGTCTGCATCTGTATCTTTTTCTCAGGCTGATAATGATTAATCTTATTAATAAGCAATAAATGCATTATCAGCCAGCAGAAATCTATTATTTAACAAAAACATGCCTACTAATACAAGATCACAAAAAAGATTATCTTAACTTGCAACGAAAATTTTTTATTGTTTGAGTTCGTTGCAGAGTATAAATACAATTAAACATCAATGATAAGTTCATATTATATTACAAATTGTTTCTGTTCAAAAAATCTTTTTGTTTAAAACATTTTAACTTACTTGTCTTTTGGTAAGAGTTTTTCTTTTGTAGACAGCAATTCAAGTTCTTCCTTTAATTAACAAAAAAAATTAAACTAGATAAACACTCTTTCGCTTCAATTAAATATTCTGTTTTAAGAATTTCATAACTTAACAAATATCCTCTACCTGGGTTATAAGATTAATGCTCACCAAGATATATAAATGTATAACTCTTAAAAAAATTTTAGTTCATTAACACATTTTCTTATTTTGTTGTTAATCAAATACACAAATATTGTTGAATTTCATTTATTTATTGTCATTGTGAGAAATTTCTGCAAAATTACTTTTATTAAATTAACTGCTTAATGTATAGGTTTAATAAAATAAAAAAAAAAGAAACTATATATATTTATTCAAGACTATTCACCTTCTTAAGAGTTTTGTTGTTGCTATCACAGCTTCTCAAAAAGGGTTAGAGGTTAGAAAATTAGGACAGTTCCAATGTGTTTCATATTTATACTTAAATGTAAAATAATAATAAATAAATAAATAAATAAATAAAAGAGGTTATATTTGCCATAATCAAAGTAGGCAATATACAGAGTGGCTACACAGAAATGAAACAACTTTGAAGACTTAACATTTTTATAAATAAATGTTTCTAATTATATGTCAATTATATGTTTATATATTATATTTATTTTATATAATGTATTTCATATTGAATTATGATGATCCCACAAGATAAAACAAAATATATGCCACCAATGGCAGAATTAAAGGTGAAATCACTGTTTCATCAACCTTAAGGCAACAGCTATTCCATACATTCGGCAAGGCACCACCAACCCAAGGAGGCCTGTATGCATAGATGAAGCAATCTGAGGAAACTGGCAGCATTCTGAAACAGCAAAATAGAGGAATATCTAGAACACTGGACAAAGTTATTGAAAGCATATGTGTTGCCCTCCAAAGAAATCAAAGGAAGTCCTTCCCTTGTGCCAGTAATGAACTAAATATTCCACGTGCAAACTGTCTATAAAGTTCTGCATACATGACTATGGTTCTATTCACGATTCACATGTGGGTGAGTTAATAAAAATTGACACATCTGGGAATAGAAGAAGCCACATTTCACCCATAAGATTGAAAGAAACAGTCCAAAAGTTAACATTTGGTGTGGCTCTATTGTAACAAGACTGTTAGAACAATCTTCTTTGCAAAAAAAAAATAAGACAGGTCATCTGTACTTAGACATGCTTAGTTGTTTGTGACAATACAATTAGAGGACTGCTAACCTACCCTAATATTCCAGCAGGTTGGGACTCTTTCTCACTAGTCTTGTGACATCCACTCTTTCCTTGATGCCTAGGTGCCACACTGCTGGATAGATACAGATGAACTTATTCCTCGGCCATCGAGATTGCCAGGTCTTATCGCCACTTGATTTTTTTTTTCTGCGAAATTATATGTACTCCACAAAGGTATAAGACATTATTCAGCTGAAAGAGCACATCTCATCAGGTGGCCTCTGTATACCCTGATATGTCCAATATCAACAGTGCATGTGTGGAGGGAAATGAACCAGCAGAGTCATCAAAATACATACCCTAATATACACCCAGATGTTATTTTCACATATATATAATATGAAACTCAAGCATACTGACTATTATCTGTGAAAATATTCCTCTTTTTTGCATTCTTCAATAAAAAATTATTCACCTATGGATTGTTTAATTTCTATGCAGATATCATGTACATCAGATTACATATATTTTTTTCTTTTTCCAAAGCTGTATAGTCTGGTACAAAGGTCAGCAACCTATGCTATGTGTATGCAAGATGATTTCTCTTAATTAGAATGTGTCTTAGTGTATGTCCAAGTGTATCTGCCTATATACACTTGGACACACGTATTTATAGTAAAAAAGACAGATAAGTGTGTCCATAAAGGAAACAAAGCTTAAATAGCAACAGCCCAAAAACTGTTCAGCCCAAATTAAAAACACCTATCATACAGTGAGAGACCAAAAATTATTCTTTTTTTATCAATGTTATTTATGGAGATCCTAGGAGGTCGTATAGAAATTTTTTGTTGCTAAATATTTTCTAGGCAGAGAGGATGAGAACCCTTCCTCAGCTTATGCTATATATAGAATTACATTGTATGTAAAACGCTTCAACAGTCTCTCTTTTATGGTGCTGAAAAATGTTTAGTTATTTTTTGATTATCTATATTGAAAACCATAGTCCACTGTAATGGTAGAGAATGCAAGATTACTCTCTTGTAGAGTACTCAAGAAGTACTAGGATTGAATAATCTACAAGAGAGCGATATTGTATTCCATATCACAAGAGACCACAGTTTCAATCTGACTCATGCGAAAATAATCACCACTGGTCATCAACATAAAAGGATAAGCTGTGTTGAATTATTTCACATATAAAACAATCTCCTTCATATGCAGTAAACAAAAACGAAGCATGGGTTCTCATACCCCCACCTGGATAGTATTAATTAGCAACAAACGGATCTCTAGGCAACCTCCAAACTCATTGGAAGTTCCTACAAATTCTTTCCAACACCAAGGAGATTCTTTGGTTCTCCATAATTTTTTTTTTTTTTTTATGAAAATCCCAAACACGAAAGGTATTAGAACCTATAGTACTTAGTACAGTGTTTGGGTTAGAGGTACAACTTTTAAAAATGGTACAAGTTCTTCAGAAATGGTACAACTTTTAAAATAACACCATCCAGTCCATCCTAAAGGAAGCAAAATCCACTTTTTACAAGTGTAGCAACATCACATCCAAACTATACCAACATATCCAATATGAAGCATGCAACTCAAGTTCTGCCATCCCCTCCCTAAGATGCTCTGCTGGGGTAGCAGCAAGCAGAGAAGCCAAAACAATATTTACCCATACACTCATGCCTTCCTGACTAGGTCTCCAACCCATCAAAAAGGATGATATTAGTGATCTTTGGTTAGAGCAGCATTTCCCAAACTTTTTTTAGTCATGGATAGGGTGACCAGATTAAAAATTTGATGTCGGGGTACTCATGCTTATGTTTGGGGTTTCATTCCTCGTTCTGGGGTACTCGCATTATTTCTTAAAAAAAAAAAAAAAACAAACAATTTTAATAACAAATATTTTATTTCTATATTTTATTGATTTTTACAAGTTCATGGAATGTAAAATTAGTCAAATTTTAATAAAATTAACTGAATTATAGCCTGTGCTTTAATTCATTTAATTTGGAAAATTTTATTTCAAGAGTTACAAACACACTAAAGGAAACTTTTATAAATATTAACATCAAATGTTTTACATAATTGTTTACAATACATATTCAATAAACCTGATTTATTTTATCAAAAAGAAAATATTTGCCTAGCAATACTTTTCATTGGAGTGAATTTTCTTTAACAGTTTTTCATTTCCTCTCTCTTGCATGTGCATTAGGAAAGGTTGGTTTACATAATTGGAGATTTCATCATGATTATTTCAATACACAAAGTTTAAAATTAAATGTTGTTATAAGAATTTAATTAATACTGTTCTTCTGGTTATCAACAATAAATTTTTATAAATATTATATAGCTGTTTTTTCACAGAATGTCTTTTTTTATAATTAAATAAAAAAGAAGTCAAGTTGAATTTAAAAGGTTACAAAGGAAGCATAATATAAATATTCTATAACCCTCTTTGTAAATAGGATAGAATGTCATTTTTTGAGTCTTTAAGGGTGCATTTCAACTACAACTTTATCGTCAGGTGGTAGATGACTTTCATCAACCGGTGAAATACCACCACTTTGCTTATTGGAGGCTTAAAGTGGTGAAACCCATGTTTAGTCTCTAGAGCAAAGTTTCTGGCATCTCCCTCTCCCCATATGTCTCTTTCAACCCATGCATGGTACTAAGTACTATAGGTTTTGATACCTTTCGTGTTTGCGGTTTTCATAAAAAAAAAAAAAAAAAAAAAATCTAAACAGGGTGTTTAATGATTTCTGCTTTTTTTCAAATACCCTATTTCAAATTTTAAAAAAGGGGTATGTTGGAAATATAATTCCAAAAAAAGGGGGGTATACCCGAAATAGGATAGGTCTGGCAACCCTAGTCACAGAACACTTTTCAACTCACAATATATTTACGTAACACTTGTATATTTACAGAACACTTAAGAAACACATGTTTAGCGGGAGTGAAAGAACTGTTTGCTAATATTTTATTACATACAACACACTGTGCATCAGAAGCATCTTTATTTCCAACACATTTAAAACCGAAATTCTAACTATCATCATAATTCTAACTTTCATTTTGGTCTTTTATTATTTGGTTCCTGTTTTTTTACTTTGAATTTCTGGAGAACAAAAGGCTGTGATTGTTCATCCTCACTTTGAACTGTGACAATATTGAGTTCGTTTTCATTGACCACAGTTGCAATACTAAAAGTACTGTACTTGCTTCTTGTTTTAAAGTTCTTTTTTTCAACCACAAATCCATGGTCATTTATTTTAATAACAATATTTCAAAATGCTGATAATTATCAAAAAAAAGTTATACAAGGAAGTGAGTTTAGTTATAATATTGGTTCGCTTCCACCTCTCCTTCAACTCATGTACTCCAGGCAAAATCGTATATGAATGGCATATTGGATCATTACATTGCTACTTTTTTTGTAGATGTCATTACCTCTACGCATACTTCTCTATGCAAAAGCCCACCAAAATAAAGTGTTCCACAGTCTATTTGATTATTAGACTATGACAGTACATTAATAACCGAAAAAAAAAATAATGTTAAAAATTATAATGATACAAAAGTGGTGTATGCTACAAATATACAAAATTTATTTATTTTATTTTTTTAATTATTAATTACAATTTTTCATGGAACACTTGTTCTCATCTCATGGAATACCAGTGTTCGCGGAACACAATTTGGGAAACGCTGGGTTAGAGGACTGAAGATCAATTTTTAACCATTTTGCATGTGTCTTTATATCAAGTAACATGCAAGTCAATTTCTTTCAATATGTTTTCTCTACTACCACCAGTAAGAAAAACAAAATGCTACAGAACATATGGATAACTATAATTACAAATATTACTATTAATATCTGAAGCATCCTAACTTTTTTAGATACAGGTAGTTCTCGATTTTACGAGTTAATTCGTTCCTAACATGCTCTCGTAAAGCGGGAATTTATTTCCCATAGACATAAGGTTAAAAATAGGGGTTATGTTCTCAACAATGAAATTAGTTAGATAATTAGTTTATGTTTAAACAATGATTGATTTATCGAAAGAAATGAAAATGTGGCCTGTAAAATCAAGCAAATTATAATAATAGAGAAATTATTTATGACTTACAAATGTTAAAGAATGTTTATTCTTCATCATCATTGACTAAATGCACACTTGTTGATCACTCATTATTGGCTCAGCACTTGTTAGTTTGTTGCACAAGGAGTCTTCAGAAATGTTTCGGAAAAAAAAAAAAAAAAAAATGGCAAAATACATACTATAAAAGTAAATATGTTTATACAAAGACTGTTGTTCTTAAAACATTTTATTTATAATACAAATTTTAATAAATCACACACTAAGAAAGGCAGTGCAGCAGAAATAAAATCATTAATTTTCATGTATTAACATGTTAATTTTTGTTTTTAATGCTTAACTTTATTTTTGGTGTATTATAGTAATATTTCATTCAATTTCAGATTAGGCTCAAATAGAAAAATATTACTAATTCTAATTCTTTTTTTTTTTTTTTTTTTTTTTTTTTTTTTGTCAATGGAGTAGACTGCATACAAGTTTTTATGTTTCCTTCAATTCGAACAGAACATTTTTGTTTTCTTTAGGGGAAAAAAAACCAAATATATTTATTCATTAATGAAAATTCATCATTTACTATTTTTCTGTGCAGGAATAAAATCAAATTCTGATTTATTGAGGGAATTGAGACACCAGTCTGAGTAGCAACTGTCTGTCATTTCTGGGATATTACCCAGAAATAGCATAAAGACATTTGAGGAAACTTGGTATGATTTTCTTATTTCTTGGTCTCCTTTCTTATTTCCTGATACACAACTTTGTATTTCTCCTTATATTTCTGTATCTTTTTTCAGTTTTCCATTTTTATAAGTTTTGGAGCAGGCCAGATGCAATTGGAAACTTCACATTAGGACTTGTTGCAACCAATACATGGAAATCAGATTCGTTGCAATCCATAAAACCACAATTAGGACAAAAAGGAAATAATTAAGATACAATTTGAGAATGCTTAAATTTTTGACAAATTTTCTATAGAGGATTGGGTATAGACAGATGTGGTACAGCAGGCATCTCACTTTAATGATGGTTGGAAAGTTTGGCATGTTAAAGGTAAGGATGATATTTTTTATAAAAATTAGTATTCCAGCATTTTTTTTAAATTCAGATCCTCTTGCCTGTACACCATTTTGATCTTAGAGTTCTTCGACAATTTCTTCTTCCATAACACTCATCAAGCCCCACTCAGAGATGATGCCCTCAAAAGAATTTGGGGTGGTCACATGATAGGGATACTTTTAATAGGTACACCAGCAAAATTTTAAAGATTTAGTAGTAGCACATCTGAGCATCTGTAGTTCAAAGTTTTAAACCAAAGATCTCCAAATTGCAATCTCTTAGCCATTTCTGATAATGGCTAAGAGATTGCAATTTCCAAACATTTCTGTATGAGGAAGGGCATAAGTTAACTAAATGGCTGATTGGCTAGCAAACAAACATAAGATTAGGAAGATGGATAAGTTTGTTCAATTGCTATCTGCAGAACCACAATTTGATTGCTATCCATCCAGTTGTTGAGCTTGAGAACTCAAGCAGAGGAAATTTTCAAAATCCATCATTGCTCCATTTAGCTATGAGGGATTGATTTACCAATCAGGTTTTCATCCCAATCACAGTCCCACCAATGAACAAGTTGCTAGTAAAGGTCAGTTAGTTGTAAGTACAAAAAAAGAGAAAAACAGAAAAGGGAATTTCCTTTCTGGGCTCTAGTATACTGCTTGTAGGACTAGAAGCTACTTATAATAAAAATGGCAAACTGTATGTATGTTTGTAAAAAAACTAATCCATTGTATATCTTTTTATTTTTATCTTTTATATCTTCACTTAGATCACTTAGAATAGCTTGATTACTGAAACTTCTTTGACACCAAATACAAGAAGTCTAAAAATCAGAGTACATAATTAAAACTGCAAAAAAAGTTTTATTTACTTGAAACATGGGTCTAATATCTCTTGACTGAAATCTAGATCGAAAGGGTGGATCTAGTGGGTTTCCACGGCAGAGCGGCACAGGCAGTCCTAGAGCAATAACTCTAAAATCTTCTGAAACCCTAACCAGTTTCCATTTATCAAGTTCTTCCTTTGAATGATCCTAAAAATAAAAATATATCAAGCTATATGTGAGCTGTTTTTCATAAATTTTAGTATGAGAAGTAATACAATAAAATGAACAGAAACTAAACATCAATAATATCAAGAGCAATAGTATTCAAAAGAATAAAAATTAGTATATTTATCTTTCTCTTTACCCAAATATTGAGCAAGCCTGATAATTATGGCACTTGTGCTATGAAACTTGATATTAATTCTTGTCCACTAACTCACTTAAACCTCCATTATGCGCTATAAAAAGGAACTTCCTGCTTCTGAGGTTATCCTGATAGTAAACAATTGTACTCAGTCAAAATTAGGATTTTCTATAGACAAGAATATTAAGAATATCAAGGAAATCAATACTAACATATTGATTTTCTTGTTGAGGAAGGTGGAAAGAGGTGGACAAAAACAAATTTTCTAATTTGAAATATTTAATATGGCCTTAGAAATAAATTTAGTAAATTAACTATTGCTTGCCGTTGGTTGGTTTATGGATTTTTGGTACACTGACCACTCTAGTCATATTAGTTCATATGGTTTGCCATGCATTATATCTATATGAGCGTGTGTTCACATATCAATTTTCATGTTATGCATGCTGAAAAACCTGGAATAAATCATGGTGGAAATTCTATCACTCTGCCTGTGATCAGCTGATTAGAGCACTGATTAAATTAAGAATTGCTCCAATCCAATCTAAAATGGGATTTGAACTCAGGGCTCACTAAAACAAGTGGCAAACCACTGTAAAAAAAATAAAAATAAATTCTGTTTATAATCTGTATGGACACTGTGACTTCACTCCAACCAATATACCAATATATAAAGAAAGAAAAGTAGGCCAGACAATTTTTCTGGCAGCATATGGTCTCAACATCACCAATGTATGTACAAGTGTCAACTACATTATCCCAAGCACAGATAGTCACTACTGTCACACAGAATTCCTACTATGTCATTCTATGTCTGGCAGTCTTTTGACTGCCATCAGATCTTAGTACTTACTAAAGAACAACCTTTATAAATCGACAAGTTGCTCCAAGATTCACTACCTTTAAACAAATGGCACCACCAAAAGGACTTCTGAATAACAAAGTTGTATGCGAGTAGCCATACTGTATAATGAAAAAAATATTTAATACAAGAAAAGAGATAAATTCAATAAATTGAGGACCATTTTGTCCATCTACATGATGAGAAATCAAATTCTCAAAAGCAATAGCAATACCTCATATTTGAAATAAATAGGAGCAGCATTTTGATGACACTATTTATTTAAAGCTGTATATTAGAACAACCCAGATATATGAAATTGGTTCTATTGTGGATACTGCACTCATGTATAGGAGTCAAAAGTCTGCTTGCCACCAAAGATGCTATTTTCTAACATATAATGGGACGCTAAATGAAAAAAAAAAAAAAAAAAAGTAATCATTAATATTATTCCTGTGAGCTTTAATTAACATTAACAGCCCACTATGGACACTATCTACAAGTTTTTGGCATGTTGAGTCTGGATCATTCCTTCTCCTGTAAGGCTGCAGCGTTTCTGCTTGAATTAGGGGTGTCTTGTTTGGGTGTTCCACTGGACTGGATTCGGATATGAACTCTGGACTGGAAATAGCAGGTTCACCATATCACAGTCACTACAACTAACAAGTTGTAGTGGCTGTACTTTGTGACAGGGTGCACTGTCATGCTAATAAAAACATATACGGAAACCAAACCCCTACAAATAAATGCCACAAGGTAAGGCAGAATTGTTGAGAATGTCAAAATAGTATTAGTGTTAGCCATACAGCACAAGGAATTATCAGGGTTTCATCAAAAAGTAAAAATTAAATATATAAAATATTACAGAAAATAACTTCACAAAATTACTGAAATTAAAATTATAAAATAAAATTACAGAAGTTAAAGTTTAAGTGATATTTAAACAAGTTAAGGAAAAACAAATATTTGTCTACCAAACTCTTCATCAAATCTTCCTATAATTCTCTTGAATATAATTCAAGAGAGTTAAATGATGGACATCTACTCTCTATGGTTTCCAACTGTTAAAACCCTATCAAAATTCCTACACAAGGCATATGCACGCATAAACATATATATATACATAGACATACATATGCAACTGCACACAAGCAAATTTACTGGGGTTTTTTTGAAAATAAAGCAAATTTATAAAAACAAGTTAAAATAAGGTCTCAATGAATGATTTAACAGCTAAATAAATAATAAGCATATATATAAGTTCACTGCAAAAAAAACAAAAAAAATCTTATCACCTTCAAAAGTTTATCATATCTCTCTGCAGCTACTAAAAACCTTCCATCTTCTAGTTGCATTTCCCTATTTTCTAGGAGATTATTTAATACTGGAAGAATATTCCTCTCTGCCTTCTCAATTCCTTCTAAAACAAGAACACGACCCTCAACAGCTGCTCTAACAGCACACTAAAATAAATAATTTATTTATTTTTTTAATTCATATAAAACACATTGAAGAAGCAATTTAAAAAATTAAAGATTAAATTTTGATCACATCTGTTCTGGTCACATTATTTTCTTATCAAAACATTATTAACATCAAAAGACATTTATGAACAACAAGGGTAAATCAGCATATCAAGTAGTTTACACTATACACAAAAAGGACTTTTAATTCAAAAAATACAATGGCCTCTTCCCATCATATGGTAGTAGCCTATATGGTGGTCTTGATTCACTTGGGCAGGGATGTCAGAAGTGCTCGGGGGTCATACAGACAGTTCTCAGGGAGCTAGAAGGTTCACAGGTGGGTGGCTCGAGGGCTGCACTAGCACGGAAACATATCAGTGGCAAATAAATATTTTTGCCTTGCAAAAAATGAGTAACCTCATAACCATCAACATTTATGATGGTTTGTGTAACTTATGAATTTTATTTAAATTTTATAATTAGTGTATCTCCTTTAAGAATCATCATTATTTGTATATTTATAAGCAGTAAAATGTAATAAAAGTTGACAGAACTTGAGGGGCCACACAAGGCCCCCAGACCACTAGTTTGACACACCTGCCCTTGAGCATGCTTTCTACCAACTTCTGGTAGGTGTCAGTTGAAACTGAACTCCATTCCTCATAAAGTGCAGCTCCCAGAGTGATTTCAAAGAATACTGTTTTGGCTTCAGCCTCTGAGCTAGCCAATTCGACTTGACTTCTATATCATTTTCCACGAACAGTGCTATACAACACAGGGAATTGTCCTGGTGATAGAGATAGGACATGTTTTCACAGTACTGCCACAGTATAGTATAAATAGTATAAAGTGTGTAATTGTCCAAAATAACAAGTAAGTCATAAACTTTGTGGTTTCAGATGCTATCAAGGATGGACCAAATCAACTGAAATAGCTGCATCAAAAGCATGCTTCAATTTCCACATTCGGTGGAGTGAAACACCATGTAACAAGATTCATAACTTTATAGCACCATTCTGCCAATGTTCTTGAGTCGATGAAAATGTAAGGGATGACACAGCTCCAAATGTCAGTTTTCAGTAGCATGTGATCTTGCTGATATTAGGACTTATTTACAGCTGTACTCATCAGTGAACTCAAGTGACGTTGATCCCCACAGATAGGTGTCATAGTGACAGATATTCTTGTGGACTCTTGGACCTGCCAATGTTTTCTCTATGTGTCAGGTATAAACTGTCCTATGTCAATGAACATGTTCCATGTCTTTAAGGTAGTACAGATTTTTTTTATTGAATCTTTGAATAACACTAGAAAACCCAGCCTCTGCTCAGAAACAAATTTGCTTATATAGCATACAACTTCATTGCTTCCTGGCTCTATCAGGAAACAATCATTCACTGATTGTAAATATCAGAAAAGCGTTCCACTAATAAACCTTACAAAACTGTTAAATTATATATAACTAGCAATTTCACATTTACTTGATTTATTTTATGTTTTAAGTGCTGAAAAACCCAAAACTGCTGTACTAACTTATAAAAAAACTATACAGAAATTAAAATAAAGATAAGCAGCTTTTGATCACAATTATTTAAGCTGATTTCCACCTCCACTGCATTTAGCTCTTCCATCAATAAATCATCTTGTCTCGCCCAGAGTATCAAAGCCTCATATACAATATTTCTTTGGATTACTAATAAGTAAACATTTGCATATTTCTACACACATAATTTACATTATTAATTTTTTTTTATATTTATATTATTTTAAAATTGCATTTTTGTATTTTCAAAATTATCTGGAATGTAATCCCTCCTTTTTCTCATTGTTTTAAGTATTTTCATTTTTCATTTTGCTAATCACGAGTATTTGTTGATCCTCAGAACCCACAATTAGCAAAAGGCACTTGTAGTTAAAAATAAATAAATAAATAAAAAATAAATTGAGGATTTCTCAAAATATTCCCCCCCTCTTAACTTCCATTCTGCTCTTAGACAGAAATCCTTTAAACAACTTTCTTTATCCTGTTATGGTTTATGGTAAAGGTGGCCAACCTAATGCAGCTTGTATTACTCCTCCCAATGTGAAAAAAATAATGTAAAAAATTATATAACTGAATTGAAAAATCAGAAATGATGCCAAACACGTACAGTTTAAATTCTACTTTTATTACCAAAAATTATAAACTGGATTGCAATTTATGGTAATAAAAGTGGAATTTAAATTATGACTGGAACAGTTCATATATATCATCTTTTAGCATTCACTTGCAGACAAGTAGAGGTATTAGTGAGTGTCTTGTGACATCAATTCTGTAAGGATGAACATTCATTTGTTAGTCTATAGGTAAAGAGGCCTGTGCTCTCTGGATTCATTCTGTATAATCTATTATGTAGCACAGAGCAAAACAGAAAGTAAAATAAAATAAATGACAGGTGTAATGTTAAACAGTAAAACAGAATATGTTAAATACATACAATACAAAAAGCTTTTGGTTATTATGGTAACCCTCATCAGTTGAACTGAAAGTTTAGGGATGTAGAACTTAAGAGTGTGTAGTGCCACTCATGCACAGTAACTATGGCACCTCCGTAGCCAGGTGGGCAGGAACAGCAGTGCGTAGCACATGCTTCTTGATTAGACTGGGGTTAGAGCCCGTAACCACCATATATGGAGGATGCAAAAAGGTCATGGAATGACCACCGCATATTCCCGGAGCAATATGGCCTTAGTTGCTAATGCTCCTAAAAACCAAACAACAACAACAACACAGTAACAACTAACTGTTTGAAGTTGAAGCCTGTGGCTGTGATGTATGTAAATATGTCACACTCATGACTGATAAACATTGTTGCCAATGTTTGTCAGTCATGAGAATGGTTGGCTCAATAATAGGGTGGACACAACATCCACTGCTTCTGCTGACCGAAGTATTAGAGCACATAATTTGCAACGACTCCAACCAGGTGCAGAGTCAGTAATGGTGGGACCAATCGACAACCATGACATTGCAGCGTGGTCAATTTCATGTCGGGTTGACCAGAAGTGCTTAGCAATGGCCGAGTGTTCTATGTCTGCTAAGCAGATGGCTCTTTTATGTTCTGAGAAATGTTTGCCAAGCCTTCTGCCAGTTTCTCTGATGAAGCAACCAGTGCAGTCATGGCAAGAAATGTGGTAGACTAGTCCACTTTGTAGTAAGGTGGGAACCGGTTTCACTCTAGAGATGAGGGATTGCAATTTCCTGCCCAGGAGCTGTACACACTTTATTCCATGAGATTTCAGGACCCTAGAAACCTGCTGTGATAGGTTCGGGTAATATGGGATAAAGGCGCTCGCGGCGGAGTCATTACCTCGAATGTTCCTGTTGGTCACTACGTGGTCATGTGCCTATAGGTCACACCTGTCTAGGGTACTGGTGGGATAGCCACACCTCTCAAGATCCATCTTGACCCTAGCAATCTCAGTATGCCTCTCATTTGTAAAACTAGAGTGGGTCTAGGCATGAGTTAACGAGGGCCACGCAGTGCCAAGAAGATGGCTGTGCATGTGTGCTGACTGGCAGTTGGTAAATTAGCCAGCACACATTGGCTTGCGATAGACTGTTGTCTGCAAGCGTGTGCCCTCACATCGGAAAAGGGTGTTTAAGTATGGTAGAGTATTGTCCGACTCTAGTTCAATGGTAAATTTTATGAAAGGCGACAGAGAGTTGAAGTGATCTAAGAGTCAGTCACCCGTATCTCTGGGGATAACTACAAACACATCATCCACATAGCGACACCAAAAGGTAATGGGATCTGGCATACTCATAAATGCAAGATAATAATTCTTCCATCATGATGTTTGCCATACTGAACTAACTGGAGAACCCATGGCTGTGCTGTGCACCTATTGGTAAATGGAGCCATTGAACATAATTGTACCACTGGTTAAGCACAGTCTGAGGGAGGTGTAAATATCATCCGATGTTAGTCTGGTCCTGTTGCCAAGAGTCTCTTGGCACATGATGGCAAGCTTGACTGGGATGGAAGTAAAAAGGGACACTACATCAAATGATGCCATGATCTGAATTTCTGAGATGGACAGCGCTCGGATCCGTTCTATAAATTCACCACTGTTGGAAATGGTGTTGATTGTCTTGTCTACTAGGGGAGAAAGGAGCCCAGACACAAATTTTGCCAACTCATAACTCAGTGAGCTACAACAGGAGACAATGAGTCTTAATGGTACACCTTCTTTGTAGACTTTTGATAGAAATGCAGGATTGATTGATTGATTGATTGTTTGGATTTTTTTGGCGCATTAGCAACTACGGCTATAATGCGGCAAGACTAGGTAATATTTAAAAAATTTTAAATTCTCGGTGACCTAATTAGTAAGGCCACCATGTCCAGATATATAATAACAAAGATATAAAAAATAAAACAATAAAGAAGAAACAATAGCATAAATTAAATACAATTAAAAACTTTTATTAATTTAAAATAGCCAAAAACAGCAGACACGTTGTCATTGTTGGATAAAATCTGACTGAGTGTATATGGCTCAGTCAGATGATTAAAAGCGGTAAAACGGATATTGGTAAAATCTGGACATTCAACTAAAATGTGTCTTATTGTTAAAATTGTGCCACAGGACTCACACACAGGAGGGTCATCAGCCCTCAGCAGAAACGAATGAGTTAAATGACTGTGTCCTATGCGGGTCCGGGCAAGAAGAACTTCCTCCTTACGATTCCTGTGCAGACTAGACTGCCACGGTTCAATTACAGGCTTTATACAATATAGTTTATTCCCAGTCTGTCTATTCCACAAGTCCTGCCATTGGGAATATATCTTTTGGTGTATTATTTGCCTGTAGTCTGTATAGGGGACTAACAGGCAGCGGTTATTATTGGGAAGTGCTGATTTGGCTGCGGCGTCAGCCAAATCATTTCCCCTAATCCCAATGTGGCTGGGAATCCAGCAGAAGCGGATGTCATATTCGCGTTCATGGAGAACGTGAATCTTCTGCTGAATGCTAGACAAAACTGGATGAGGATTATACCTCACAGATATTAAAGCCTGTAACATGCTAAGAGAGTCGGAATATAAAATGAACCGTTGGTATTGGCATTTACTAATATGATCCAAGGCTAACTCTACAGCGTGCAGCTCTGCAGTAAATATGCTGCATTCAGAGGGAATCTGCTCTGATATAGTCCTGTCTGTAAAGACAGCAGCAGATCCCACATATGATTCTGACTTCGAACCGTCTGTGTAGACTGGCGCGAAGTCGGAATATTCAGTTCGGTGTGCTGAATGAAGCTGCAGGTAGACGCATGATGGAGTGTCCGACTTTGCCCAGTTTCTAAGCGACAAGTCGCATGCCAGGACACGAGCATGCCAGGGTGGAAAGGGTTGCTTTGATGTTTGGGCAACCTTGTCTACCTTGATATTGAGTTCATTGAGTAGCCCTTGGAGACGAATACCAAAAGGACGATTAGCAGTCTTACGGGTATTGTACAAGTTTTCCCATCGTGGCTCAAAAACGAAGGGCCACGTAGGATGGTCTGGCAGGGATTTCAGTTTTAAAGCGTACTTTAAAGACAACTGCTTACGTCAAAACGATAACGGTGGTTCATTTGCTTCGACGTATAAACTCTGGACAGGAGATGTTCGAAATGCTCCAGTAGCAATACGTATAGCCTGATGATGGACAGGATCCAGCCATCGAAGCACACTGTCTCTGGCTGAAGAATATACTTGGGACCCATAATCTAATTTGGATCGCACAAGTGCACGGTAAAGCCGTAGAAGGGTGCATCGGTCTGCACCCCAAGATAAGGAGGAGAGCGAGCGGAGCATATTGAGAGCTCTTGTGCACTTTGTGCGGAGTTGACGAATATGATCCAAAAAGGTCAATTTTTTATCGAATATGAGTCCCAAGAATTTTGTGTTCGCTGCTACTGGAATAGCATTTTGTCCGAGCCTTAATTCAGGTTCAGGATGAAGATTATGCTTGCGACAAAAGTGTTCGCAAACGGTCTTCTCCGGCGAAAACCTGAAGCCATTAGCAAGTGCCCAGGAATTCAGACTATCGATGGCTTTCTGCAGTTGTCTTTCAATAACCCTCATGTTGCACGACTGGCAAAAGATGCTAAAGTCATCAACGTAGAGGACACTGTTTACAGTTGGAGGAAGTTGTTCTGTGATGGAGTTTATTTTTATGGCAAAAAGCGTGACACTTAATACTGATTCTTGTGGTACTCCCTCCTCTTGGCTAAAGGAGCGAGAGAGTGAGGATACCACACGAACTTGGAACGATCGATTGGCTAAAAAGTTTTGAATTAAAAGGGGCAGATGCCCTCTTAGCCTTAGGCTATGTAAATCTTTTAAAATGCCAAACCTCCAAGTTGTGTCATACGCTTTCTCCATGTCAAAGAACACCGACACCAAGTGTTCGCGTTTTAGGAAAGCATCCCGGATGGATGCTTCCAATCTAATAAGATGGTCCAAAGTGAACCGGTTCCTTCGGAAGCCGCACTGGATGCTGGAGAGAAGGTCATTTGATTCTAAATACCATATTAAACGAGAATTGACCATTCTCTCCAGGATTTTGCACAGACAGCTAGTCAGAGCAATAGGACGATAGTTGGTGGTGACTTTTGGATCCTTTCCTGGCTTAGGGAAGGCAAGAACGATTGCCTTTCGCCAGGAGTCCGGAAACTGCCCTTCAGTAAAGATTCTGTTATACAGAAAGAGCAGACAACCCATAGATTTTGGTGAAAGTTGTTTAATCATTTCATAATGGATGCCATCTGGTCCAACAGCACTTGCTTTGGAAAGAGTGAGGGCTCTTTTCAGTTCCTCTATAGTGAACGCCCCGTTGTAGGGATAGAGGCCCTTGGTCTTAAAATTAAGTGCTTGTTTTTCCAGTTTATGTTTCAGGACCAGGAACTCTGGGGAGTACGAGGATGTTGCGGAGATGTTAGAGAATGTTTCCCCAAGAGCATTGGCTATTGCAGTTGGATCTGCAATAGCGCATCCATTATAATCTAGGATTGAGGAAGGGTGGGATGTATATTTCCCCTTCATTTTCCGGATTTTATCCCAGACTACCTTAGAGTTGGTAGACTGGTTAATAGATGATGTAAAACGGATCCACGATTCCTTTTGACTCTGACGACGGATGTAGCGTGCTTTGGCTCGTGCACGTTTAAAGGCTATAAGGTTGGTCGTGGTAGGATATCGGCGGAATATCCCCCACGCTTTGTTTTGAGCCTTTTTTGCTGCTGTGCATTGTGAATTCCACCAAGGTTTGGGAAATGGTGGAAACCGGGCAGATGTTTTTGGAACTGTATTCGCAGCTGCTTGGACAATATTTTCTGTGATGTACTTAACTGCATCATTGATAGGCTCTTGACTGACTGTGCAAAGATCAAAATTTGCCTGATGTTGGAAGGCAGTCCAGTCAGCCTGATCAAACTTCCACCGTGGTAACCTGAAGGGAAGACATGGTCTCCCACTGTGTAACAAGGTTATCACAGGGAAGTGATCACTTCCGTATGGATTCTCCTCCACTTCCCAAGTGAGTGAAGGGAGCAGAGAAGGGGAGCAGATAGAGAGATCAATGGCAGAAAAAGTACGGGTAGGCATGTGGAAGAAGGTGTTTGTTCCAGTATTTAGAAGGGAAAGGTCATTGAGCATACGCTCTATGACTCGTCCCCTTCCGTTGATGTTAGCACTACCCCACAGGGTGTTATGTCCATTCATATCCCCGAGAAGTAAGAAAGGGGGAGGCAACTGCGTTAGAAGATCATCAAGGTCTGCCTGGGAGATGTCAGTCCCAGGTGGCAAATAGATAGAGCACACAGTTAATAAAAATCCCACCGTAAGGCGAATTGCAACAGCCTCTATGCTAGTTGTAATTAGTAAGGGCTGCACTGGGGTCTGGTTACCCACAAGGATAGCCACTCCCCCATGTACAGAGCCATCCACAATTCTATCCTTACGAAAAATTGTGGTGTTATGCATCGTGGGATCGTCATTTGCCTTTAGATATGTCTCCTGCAAGCAAAAGCAAACTGGCTCGTGCTTTTGCAGGAGGGCCTTGATGTCATCAATATTTCGCCGGAATCCACGACAATTCCATTGTAGGAATTTAGCCATTATTTTGGCTTGGCGGGTCCATCAGGCGGCTTCCGAGGTGCTGAGGGCTTACTTTTATCAGTCTTGGATTTGTCTTTTTTGGGGAAGAATGGACACTGTCCCGTGTCCATTTCCTCCTCCGCAAAGAGTTCCAAGACTGAATCTTCGGGTACCTCCTTCTGCTCGACATCCATCTTTTCTTGGGTACTAGGGGGGACTTCCCCTTTCTTATTCTTTTCTTTCATAATTATCTTTGTTACTTGTGGAGCATTAGGAGGTACCGATATAGGAGTGGCAGCTGATTGGTCCTTTTGTGCAGGTTTTTGAGAACTTAAAAGATACCGCGCGATGGGAGTGAAAGACTCCTTTGGAGGAATGGTCATGTCCGTCTGAGTTCCGACGGAACATCTCCCTGCTACCTTCTGGGCGTAGGTAGGTTTGTTGATATTCAGGGGTTTGACCGATTTCCTTGCCTCCTGGTATGATATATTTAGCTCTGCCTTCAGCCGTTGAATTTCCTTTTCTTCTTTCCACCTCTGGCATGCTCGTGAGTAGGCCGGGTGTTCGCCCTCACGGTTAATACAGGTGGGTTTTGTGGCTGAACATGTTGTTGTCTGGTCCTTTGCACTGCATCGAGCGCATGCAAGGACTCCACGGCAGGCCATTTGAGAATGTCCATACTTCTGGCATTTAAAACACCGTAAAGGGTTCAGAACGTATGGATGCACTGAACAGTTGATGTATCCAGCTTTAATCTCGTCAGGAGGTTTAGGAGAGTTAAACGTCAGGATAACGCTCCTGGTTTTCACAATTTTTCCATCCCTTCGCGCAGTAATTCTCTTGACGGCAATAACTCCCTGGGGTTTTAATTCGGAGCAGATTTCCTCCTCGGTTACGTCGAGAAGGTCCCACTCTGAAATGACACCTCTCGATGAATTGAGTGTTCTGTGTGGTGTCACTGTTATAGGTATTCCTCCGATTGATGTTGTTCGGAGTAGATGTTCGGATTGCCTGTCATTTTTAGTTTCAATTAAGAGGTCTCCAGAACGGAGCCTCTTAACTGATTTGGGAGAACCTGCTAACCCATCTAACCCTTTTTGAATGAAAAAGGGCGACATTTTACCAATCGGTTTTTCACCGGTTGAGTGCATAATTAGGAACCTTGGTACAGGACCTGATGTTACTTCTGTTCGCTGCCTCTTTGTACTAATAATACTATCTGGGTCTTCGTCTATGTTTGCAGATAGGGACCGGGTTGAGGCCCCTGAAGAAATGAGTTTATCAGGATTCATGGAGTTTTTTTATTTGTTCAGTGCCCGGGCTCCCCACCCACCACGGAGCCCAAAGGGACGCCCACTACCCGGCATGCAATAAATGCGCTCGGGAGTGGGACGCCAGGGCTACCCAGACACTATACCCGCACCGCCGCCAGCCTGAATCCTGTCCCTCGGACCATGAGGGTAGGGGCGTGGCATTGACACGGTTGACCCTCGCAGGCGAGCCTACTGGCCGATTGATCCTAGCCGGGCCTTCCAGGACCACCCATCTTGTCGAAGCAGGGGCCAAAGTGGTGTATTGAAGCTGGGCCCCTCAACCACCAGGATCCCCCTTTCCGAATTTCCACGCTCGCAGCGCACGGCAAACACGCCGGATTCCATTGATGTAAGCCTGGAACCTGGGCTGTGGGCGTTGGATCCCAGTGATGCTAGTCTGGAAGTCCAGCAGCGTCACTGGGAGGTTGCCTCACCACGTACAGGTGCCCACGTCGAGGGGAGAAATGCAGGATCTGGCAGACAGAGGCACAGAGGCAAGTACATGCAGATTCTGTTATTTTCTCTTGCTTAAGCCAATTATTGATCAGGATGTTTACTTTCAACTCCCATCGTTCCAAGGCTTTGATGGGAGGAACAGTTGAGGGTCGATAGACAGAAGTGTCATGTAGGAGCAACAGGGCTTTCGTCTTGTAATCTGTACGATTCAGTACGACCGTCGACGCCCTTTGTCTGCCAGAAGGATGACAATGGATGAACCTTGCTTCAATGCTTTAAGGGTAGAGATTTTTTCGCAGCTGAGATTGGAAGAAGCAGGGCGAGCATGATGTAAAATTGCTGCGGTTTTCAGGTGAATTGCATTCACCACTTCTTCAGGGAAACGCGTTAATGATGCTTCTACACCTAAAACAATATCAGTAATTGGTGGGCTTCAGGAAAGAATGGAAAACTTCATTCACAAAGTCAACAGATCTATCTGTTGCACTTTGTGAACACAATTTGTACTAAGTTCAGTACAAATTGTGTGCAATTTGCAGTAGTTTTACTATGTGGATGATGAGAGTCAAGGGACTCAGGATTAAAATTGCGAACTTATGTTTTTGACGGGCACAATAATGCTCTGACAATTTGGGAGCACAAGGAATGGATTATACTTGAGTAAATAGAGCCAGGAACCAAACTTCTAAGTTCAAGCATCAGGGCTGCTTTACTGGTGGAAGCATTTCGTAAATCAGGATGAAGGGGCTGTTCCAAATATTGAGGGTCTTGTAGCTGAAGTTCCGGCAGGCACTTCACATAGATTCACTAGGAAATAGAGGTTTGTAAAGAAAACCTTTTGGAATAACATTGTTTGACTTACACCAGTGGGCAAATCTGAGATGTTGCCTACCACGGGCTATAAAAATGAAGTTCTTTTGCAGTTTCATGACTATGTTGTATGTTTGATGGCCAAGAATAGCTCGAACATAGGTAAAGAGGCCTGTGAGCTCTGGATTTGTATTGGTATTTAAGAGCACAAGGGCAACTAAGGCCAAAATGTGCCAGGTCCTATCTGGATTTGTTCTGTATAATCTATTATATAGCACAGAGTGAAATGGAAAGTAAAATAAAATAAATGATGGGTTTAATGTTAAATAGAAAAACAGAATATGTTAAATACATACAGTACAAAAAGTTTTCAGTTATTACGGTAACCTTCATCAGTTGAACTGAAAGTTTAGAAACATAGAACTTAAGAGCGTGTAGTGCCATTCGTGCACAGTAAACTGCGTGATGTAACAACTAACAGTTTGAAGTTGAAGCCTGTGGCTGTGATGTATGTGAACGTTGCCAACATTTTTCAGTTATGAGAATGGTTGCCTCAATAATAGAGCGGACAAGACATCCACTGCTTCTATTGACTGAAGTATTAGAGCACATGATGTCATGCAACAACTCCAACCAAGTGCGGTGTCGGTAATGGTGGGATCGATCAACAACCATGACATCGCAGCATGGGTCAGCGACTAACTCTTAGACCACCTCAACTCTCTGCCACGTTTCATAAAATTCACCATCGAACTAGAGTCGTACAATACCCTACCATACTTAGACACCCTTGTCCAACATAAGGGCATGCACTTGAAAACAACATTCTATCGCAAGCCAAGATGTGCTGGCCAATTTACCAACTACCAGTTAGCACACACGCGCAGCCATCTTCTTGGTACTGTGCGGATCATGTTAAGTGGTGCCTGGACCCACCCTAGAGTCAAGACAGATCTTGAGAGGTGTGGCTATCCCACCAGTATCCTAGACAGGTGTGACTTACGGGCACGTGACCACATAGTGACCAACAGGAACATTCAACGTAATGATTCTGCCGCGAGCGCCTTTATCCCATATTACCCGAACCTATCACAGCAGGTTTCTAGAGTTCTGAAATCTCGTGGGATAAAGTGCATATAGCTCCCGGGCAGGAAATTGCGATCCCTCATCTCTAGAGTAAAAACACTGGTTCCCACCTTACTACAAAGTGGACTAGTCTACCGCATTTCTTGCCGTGACTGCACTGGTTGCTACGTCGGAGAAACTGGCAGAAGGCTTGGCAAATGTATCTCAGAACACGAAAGAGTCATCTTAGCGGGTACTGCCATTGCTGAGCACTTCTGATCAACCAAAACAACATTCACCCAAACCGTGATGTCATGGCTGTCGATTGGTCCCGCCATTACCGACGCCGTGCCTGGCTGGAGTTGTTGCACATCACATGCTGTAGTACTTTGGTCAACAGAATCAGTGGATGTCATGTTTACCCTATTATTGAGCCAACCATTCTTATGACTGACAAACATTGGCAACATTCACATACATCACAACCACAGGCTTCAACTTCAAACAATTAGTTGTTACATCATGCTGTTTACTAGGCATGACTGGCACTATATGCTCTTAAGTTCTACGTTCCTAAACTTTCAGTTCAACTGATGAAGGTTACCATAATAATTGAAAGCTTTTTGTACTGTATGTATTTAACATATTCTGTGTTACTATTTAACATTAAACCTGTCATTTATTTTATTTTACTTTCGTTTCACTCTGTGCTACATAATAGATTATGCACATTGTTAGCCTATGTTAAATTTATTTTATATATGTAAAAAACTGTTCTGATTTTTTTTATTACAAGCACTTGCCATGACTACTACTGTTTAGTATAACATGGGTTTTACAGCATGAGTCTGTTAAGGGGAAGTCTTGTCTGATCAATCTGATTGGATATTATGACGTGGTCACAAAGGAACTGGATGCAAAAAATATTTTTTATATCATATATTTGGATCTAAGAAATCTTTTTGATGTTGCTGCACATGAAAGACTACTGTACAAATTGTAGCAGTATGGCTTTAAGGGCAAATTGCTGCTATGGATAAAGGGATGGCTGAGTAGGAGAAGAGAGAGAGAGTGGTAATCAATGGACACTTCTCTTTGGGAATTAATGTTATTATTGGAGTCCCCCAGGGTTCAGTGTTGGGTCCATTGTTATTTTCCGCATTTATTAATGTTATTGATGAAGGTATATCAGGGTTAACGTTTAAGTTTGCAGACGATATGAAGGTTAACAGGGTTGTTAATGACGGTACACTACTGCAACAGGATATAAAAAGTTGAGCAGATAGGCTGAGAGGTGACAACTGAAGTTTAATATTGACAAATGTAAAGTACTACATATGGGTAGCAGTAACCCTAAAGTAACATTCCAACTCTGTGGTACTACATTCAGGTTGGTAGAGAATGAAAAGGGCCTGGGGGTAACTGTGCAGTCAGATATAAAGTTTTCTGAACAATGCAGACGGTTTGTAAGAGTAGCTCATGGTGTCTTGTCAATGATATACAGGAATTTTTCTAGCAGGGATAAGGAAGTGATTAGCCCCTTGTATAAGGCAATGGTCAGGCCACACCTTGAGTACTGTATATAGGTCTGAAAACTTCATTTCAGGAAGGATGTAGAGCTGCTGGAACAAGTACAGAGAAGGGCAACAAGATTAGCGAATGGAACAAAGGGTTGCTCTTACGAAGAAAGGCTTAAGAGTGCAAATTAGAGTGTTTGGAGACTAGGCACCTGCGAGGTGATCTGACTGAGGTGTATAAGGCCTTGAATGGTTTAAGCAAGCTCAATGCTAATGGATTATATCTCTTGCTCAGAATAATCACCTAAGATGGCATAAATTCAAATTGAGGAAAGACAGTTGTAGGACAGAATTGCAGAAGTTTGCTTTTAGCCAGCGGGTAGTTGATTGGTGGAACAGACTTCCATCTTTTGTTGTGGAAGTTGATAGCCTAAATAATGAGCTACTCTTGCAGACCAGCTCGACAGCTCTTCAGCAGTTGTTGCAAATGGAAGACTGCAGCAGTCTTCCATTTGCAACAGTATCAAAAGCCTTTCTAAGATCCAAATATATGATATCAAAGTTATTCCCTGCATGCAGTAACTTTGTGACAACATCATAGTATCCAATCAAATTTGTCAGACAAGACTTCCCCTTAACAAAACCAAGCTTTGTCCGAGCTATAACTGAAGGCTTGTCTAGATGATCCTGCAGTGCTTCTTTAAAAAGTGCCTCCATTAATTTCTCTGGAACAGAAGTTAAACTAACAGGTCTATAATTACTTGTGTCACCCTTTGATCCTCTTTTGTGAATTGGGGACACATTTCCACATCTTCAGTCCATGGGTACCTCATAATTATGGCTAAGGGTTTGCTTACTTCCTTTGCTGCCTCCTTTAATATAACTGGATAGATCCGATCCACCCCTGGTACCTGTTTTATGTTTATCTTCAACAATTTTTCCTCCACTTTCCTCTCAGTCATTACAAAATTAGCTCACTGCCAGAGTTTAATTCACCTCTGGCATTGCCCTCCCGGAATAACTCCTCATGTGTGAATGTAGATGCGAAATATTCATTTAGTTTGTTAGCCATCTGAGCAGGATTGGCAACAGTTGAACCATCAATATCCAGTGGACCAATCTGATTTATTCCTTTCCTTCTAGAGTTTACAAAGGTAAAGAACTCTGTGGTGTTTTTCTTTGCATCCTCTGCCAAAAATTTCTCATAATCTGCTTTTGCCTGCCTAATCTCCTGTCATCTGGTTACAGACCAGCTTATATCTATCATAGGCTTCCATGTCACCCATTAATTTATGTATCCCATTCGTTTTTATTCTCTGCCACATGTCTCATTAGTTCATCTAACATCTATTTAGGCCTAAACCTTGAACATCATTTTTTAGTTGGTATGTAAAGCCTAGTAGCTTCCAAGATTAATTCTTTGAATGCCTTCCATTTTGAATTTGCTGTTGATAACATCATCAGTTGGTCCCACCGTATAGAATTTAAATACTGTCTCAGACCTCTATAGTCGCCTTTACGAAAGCAAAAACCCTTCCCTTTACCTCTGATGGTAGTTACCTCTTTGAGTAAATTCCTCTGTGATCACTGCCACCTAGTGGTTCCTTTATCTGCAGATTCTTAATGCATGAAGAATCACTACTGATAATCAGATCTTGAGTATTACTCCCTCTAGTTTCCTTCTGAACATGCTGATGTAGAAAACAATCATCCAATAAATCCATAAAAACCTTGCTAATGTGTGAATGACCAACCCACAAATTCCAGTCAATATTTGGGAAATTAAAATCCCCCATTATAAGACACTCTGATTTACTGGCCCACTCTATTTCTCTGTACAATTTTTATTATACTCATCAGAGTCATTAGGCCTATAACACACCTGTCACCACCAAATACAGAGAATGTGGAAAGGACAGGGAATGACCACCGCATATCTCCGGAGCAATATGGCCTTAGTTGCTAATGCTCCTAAAAACCAAATAACAAACAATAACACACTCCTACAAGCAATTTTTATCCCCCAGTGCCTATGTCACACCAAACTGTTTCAACACTTCACTGTCCAGCGATGTTGACTGGCTGCACTTCCTTGGATTTTATGTGTTTCTTAACTAATAGCATAACCCATCTTCATAGGAGCAACCCTTTGTTCCATTCGCTAATCTTCTGTTACCGTTCTCTGTACTTGTTCCAGCAGCTCTACATCCTTCCTGAAATGAAGCTTTCAGACCTATATACAGTACTCAAGGTGTGACCTGACCATTGCCTTATACAGGTGCAAGTATACATGCACCTGTTCCTATTCTTATCTATTCTAACACAACCCATGTGTTTACCTCTACTGCAATGACTCCAAGCAGTCTCTGAAATAACCTGCATCTTGTTTTACAGGCTGCTATTTCAATAGAAGCAGCGCAAGAATCACTTTCACTCTGCCAGCAGCCTCTGTTAATCTATTAGTCCGTGTATCCCCCACAAGCTAGCAGTTTTCCGACTCACCTAACACTGCTTTGATAGCATCAGCAAATATCCTTGCACCCTTCCTATTTAAGTGTATCCAATCCCTGTAGAAGCAGTCTCTCCTGTTGACAACCACAGACCAGGCTGATTTTTTTTTTTTTTTAGGAGCATTTGCAACTAAGGCCGTATTACTCCGGGAATATGCGGTGGTCATTCCCTTGACCTTTCCGCATCCTCCGTATTTGGTGGTGACAGGTTCGAACCCCGGTATAATCAAGAAGCGTATGCTATGCACTTCTGCTCCTTCCCACCTGGCTACGGAGGCGCCGACCAGGCTGAGAAAAATTCTACCCCTTGAGTGTTGCACAATCTCTCTCCAGGGCCGAATTGATCGACAAGTCTCTCATCATATACTTCCTTCTATTGTGTCTGGGCAGAATTGCAGACACTTTCAAATTTAACCCTAATTCATGACTTTTTTGAAGAGTGACCTATACTTGTTAAGTAATTCCACCGGTCTCCTACTCTTAATATCTTTAGTGTCAGCATGTACAACAATATCACCTTTTGTGCCCTTAAAAGATGGTATCTGCTCTACAACGTCATCAACCTTTGCACCTTGGCAGACATACCTTGATCCTGTTTCACCTATCCTTTTTACACAATATGTTCCCTGTTTCCCTGGCAATGGAGTCACCAACAACTACCAGTTCCTGTGGGAACCAGTGCATTCTGCCTTGGGGGTTGCCGCTGTGTTGCGTGATGATCCAGTGCAAGCTCTGGCATTGATGTGAGCAGCTGAGAGCTTGATGGGCCTCTCAATTTAGATCCTTCGAGGGCATCCACCCTGTCCTTCAAGCTCTCATATAGGCCCATAACAACGCTGAGTTGTCGCTGATTTCCTCACACTCTTTAGAATGCGCACACACACACAAAGGCATTCCTCTTGGCAATATCATGTCCCGTTCCTGATTGCTCCACAAACATAAAACAAGCAGTGCATTTTAAAAGGCTGTGATTCAGAGGGCAATTCTCTCAATTTAGATCCTTCGAGGGCATCCACCCCGTCCTTCAAGCTCTCATATAGGCCCATAACAATGCTGAGTTGTTGCTGATTTCCTCACACTCTTTAGAATGCGCACACACAAAGGCATTCCTCTTGGCAATATCATGTCCCGTTCCTGATTGCTCCACAAACATAAAACAAGCAGTGCATTTTAAAAGGCTGTGATTCAGAGGGCAATTCTCTCAATTTAGATCCTTCGAGGGCATCCACCCCGTCCTTCAAGCTCTCATATAGGCCCATAACAATGCTGAGTTGTTGCTGATTTCCTCACACTCTTTAGAATGCGCACACACAAAGGCATTCCTCTTGGCAATATCATGTCCCGTTCCTGATTGCTCCACAAACATAAAACAAGCAGTGCATTTTAAAAGGCTGTGATTCAGAGGGCAATTCTCTCAATTTAGATCCTTCGAGGGCATCCACCCCGTCCTTCAAGCTCTCATATAGGCCCATAACAACGCTGAGTTGTCGCTGATTTCCTCACACTCTTTAGAATGCGCACACACACACAAAGGCATTCCTCTTGGCAATATCATGTCCCGTTCCTGATTGCTCCACAAACATAAAACAAGCAGTGCATTTTAAAAGGCTGTGATTCAGAGGACAACTGCCCCCCCCCCCCAGTTCTCCCCTGAGCCACAGCACTCCCATTAGCTTGAGCCTTTTGCTTTGCTGCTCTGGTCTGAGTCATGATTTCGATTCAATTTCAATACAAAATTATAACCCTAAACTTATATCCCAATGCAGTTATAACACTATAGACATAAATAAATACATATATATATATATTTTTTTTTTTTCAGTATCGAGTATTATCTCCAAGTTTCATCATGTAACTTCCGTATCAAGTTATGTATTAATTAATAATGTTACATTTGTAAAATCTGAATCGTTATATGTATTTAGTTTAAAAAACAGTACAATTTAATTGACAATGAAGATTAACAAGATCAATAAATTTTACTGATTAATTGATAATGCTATCTAATATGGGATATAACAGTGTATCGTATAACAATGGCGGCAAGTTACGAACAGTAAAGCTATAGACACTAAGTATTAATTAACTTCCAAAATCTCGTTATCTAAATTCAGAATAAACCAAGGATCTTGACTAGGTCTATAAGCTAGTTATAGAAAATAATTTAATATAACAATTAAGTCAATAAAGCGGCTAAATACAGCTGAAAACTTTTCATTCACCAGAGCTGCAAAACTTGTAAAACACATGGATTGGATACCGTTACTAAGTAATAACCTAAAAAATCTCTATCGAGGTTAAAAATTAAAATAAGTATCGTAACTAGGAATATAAAGCTACTCTAGAAAATAAATTAATATGCCAATTTAAATTAATAAAACAGAAAAAATTTTAAACAAAACTTCTCTATAATCCGGAGCCATAAAAACTTGGCCATAACAAGGCTACTCTCGTTCCCCTAAACCTAATTGTCATTTTAAATTAGAATTAGGAAAATTCCGCACTGCTAATAGGCATATCTGACAAACTTTCTCTTGATTAATTACCACTAACATGTTTCCAGCTTGTATGGATATTTTGGAAGCACTTAAATCCAAACATATATTTTGGTCCCCTGAAATTTGAATTAACTAGATTTTACTGTACAGTTTACTGACAAGTGTCCCATTCAACAGATCTTTTACTCTTTCAAAGAGGCACACATATGATAGCTTTTTATGATATTAATAATAATAATAATAAAATTCAATTTGCTAACCCTATTATAATAATAATAATAAGCATAGCGAGTTATATTAAAAAAACTTACAAATCTTCAAATAATAAAAAATTTATTCAAATTTCTTTTGATATATTAATTTAAGAACCCTCTGTACGTGTTTCTTTACCTGATCAATATAAATAGCACTTCCTGATTTAATTTCTCGACGCTGCTTCAAATCACTTTCTGTTACATCTCTTGACAATGCTACATACTCCACTTCTCTGTTAGTAAGTTCCTAAAATAAAAACTATGCAATCAGACAATCAAAGAATTAGAATAAATTCAGTTTTTAGTAAAGAAACTTTTTATATATTAATCCCAATCAAGATTAGGAATCTAATGAAAATTTACACTGACATTCATCTATAAAGGAGACAGTTTCAGTGTTTTTCTGATCTAGATAAATTAATGAGTTTTGGCAAATTTGTGAGTTTTTTTTTTTTTTTTTTTAACATTTAACTGAATTGTTAATTTATTGATTCACCTTTAGAGTTTTTCTTTTTGCATTGATCACATAGCTGGGTTTAGTTTTTAAATCAAGCATGCACTTCAGAAGTTATACTTGTCTGAATAAACTGCTGTTATTACTGGTACTTTTAATGCCAAAACCCAACGTTATTGATAAATTTTTCTTTATAGAATTATACAAAATATATCTAACTGAATATAAATAGTACTGTAAATAATACTGTAATTATTTTATAATTTGGTACAAAGTGTAGTGCTTACAACCAAATCCAAATAATTATAATGCAATGGCAATCAGCAGGGGGATTCAGTGAAGACTAATCACAATTATCTAGCTAGTTCTACATTTTAAATTTCATTTCATAGAGTATGATATTTGATAGCATCAAGTCATTTCTTTAGTAGCTTGCACAAGTAATACTTTCTTAACTGATTTCTGAATTTTGTTTATTTGATTTCTGAATTTTGTTTATTTGTCTTCTGTAACATTTTGCAAATTTATCCCTCAATATTTTAAAACTATAACTAAGGTTAATATAAGAGCATCCAAAATACCATGGCATGTGATTAAGTAATGACTCACATTGGAAATTCTGTGAGTGATCCCTTTATTGAATCAGGGCCTTATTGTTCAAGCTGTGCTATGTAACACAACTGAGATCCCTAATAATCTGAGAGTGGATCGGGTGCAGCAGTGGTACTCCCTGATAACATCATTTCTCTATCTCTTCCGACAGAGTGCAGTAGCTACATGACTGAATTATATGCCATAAAGCTTGAATTAGAAAATGTTTTCCATATGTCAATTAAAAAGAGCATAATATACACAGACTCGCAAGGTTCCATATTAGCATTGCAAAACAATTCCCAATTCCCGTTATTAAAGCTCATCAGAACACAGTTGATACATCTTAGAGAGCATCAGCAAAAGGTTATCTTCTGCTGGATCCCTGGCCATACCGGAATACCAGGAAATGAAATTGCAGATGATGCTGTCAAAAATCCATCCAGCTCAGCCCCAACGAATTCCCTAGTACCGGTCACAGATTATAAAATGAATATACAAAGAATATGTAAAGATCAATGGACTCTTCAGTGGCAAATACAATTTCATAATAAACTACTCCAAATAAAAGCTTTACCAAAATTATGGGCTTCTAGCTCCATAGCAAACAGATAAGAAGTAATTCTAGCCAGAGCCAGAATCGGCCATATTCATTTAACCCATATGTTTCTTTTGTCAGGAAATGATCCTCCGCAGTGTAGTCATTGTCATACACCACTCACAGTCAAACACATACTTCTGGACTGTACTCTATATAATAATGCTCGACCTATTGGTAACTCTGTAGGAGGCTTCTCGATCAGCTAGTGTATAATCTTGCTACCTCTACTCTGCCAGATAGTGATTGGAGGAAGTCCGAGTAGTGTATATGAGGGGAGCATTGTCGAGGCCATGTTATGTCAAGGATCTGGGTATATTCTTACCATATGTACGCCATATCCAAAAATTTCATTACTTCATACAGCATGTCCCACCCACTTTTTCTTATTATTGAATACACCATGAATTGTCAAACTAATAGAGCAAGCTTATCTACAAAAAGATCTAAACCTCCCAAGCACTTCCTAATTCATTTCACAAATATACGTGGTCTCAATTCTAATCTCAACGATGTCCATTTCCACTTGCAGTCTGCCAAACCCCATGTACTTTTTCTGACAGAATCTCAGTTATCGGTTGATTCAACTACTGCTCATCTCAGATGACCAAATTATTCGCTGTATGATTCCTTTCACCTCAAAGGTGGTACTTGTGCATATGTCCGTTCTGATATTCCCTGTCAGAGACTTGGCAATTTGGAATCTTTTCTCTTTGATCTTCTTTGGCTTAAAATCTCTCTACCTCATTGTGTCAAATTCATCTGTTGTATCTCTACTGTTCTCCCAATTCCACTAATCACTTGGAAGTCTTTGACTTCCTCTCTTTGCAACTTGACTTTCTCTAGTCCAACTTTCCTAACAGTGAGGTAATTTTCCTTGGTGATTTTAATGTTCACAACTCCAGCTGGCTTCCGTTTTCTAGTCACACCGACCCAGCTGGTAGAGATGCTGAGGCTTTTGCAATTACTAATGACCTTGCATATATTGTTCATTTACCTACAAGAATACCGGACAATCCTAATCATACAGGCAATACGCTTGATCTCTTTCTCACAAACAATCCTTCTAAGTACACGGTCGAAGTGAGAGGTCCTTTAGGCACTTCAGATCACAACTTGGTGATTGTCTCTTCTCCAATGGAACCTTTATCTCATGGCTATTCTCAACCTCGTGTTGTTTGGCATTACAAGAATGCAAAATGGAATGACCTGCGAGACTTCTTTTCTTCTTTTCCTTGGTGGGATTACTGTTTCAAAACTTCTGATGTCAACATTTGCTCAGATCATGTCAATGAAATTATTTTTGCAGGAATGGAATCCTTTATCCCAACACTCCACTTTAAAATCTCGTCCTTTATCTAAACCTTGGTTTTCCAATAAATGTGCTAAGGCTGTTCAAGAGAAGAATGTTGCATATCGTAATTGGCTTGTTTCTAATTCTCCAGTTTCATTTTCTGCCTACACCAAAGCTCACAACAATTGTAAAGCAGTTATTAATCAGTCCAAACTAGAGTTTGAACAGGCTAAGAGTAGAAAACTTGCTTCTTGCCCTAATGGTAGCCGAGCATTCTGGTCTCTTGCCAAAGCTATTGGCAGCAACCTTTGCCCATCTCTGCTCCCACCTCTGTCCAAACCAGACGGTTCTGTTGTAACTTCAGCCAAAGATAAAGCTGACCTGCTAGCATCCCATTTTTCTTCCAACTCATGTATTAATGATCTTGGTAAAACACCTCCCACCATTCCCAACACGCTCCATTCAATGCCTCCTGTGGTCTTCTGTCAAAAGGATGTCAGAAGGATTTTGACGAATCTTGATGCAAAGAAAGCTCCAGGTCCCGATGGTATTTCTCCACTTGTTCTCAAAACCTGTGCTTCTGAACTTACTCCTATTCTTTGCCGCCTTTTTTCACTTTCTTATTCCAAAGGTGTTTTTCCTTCTGATTGGAAATTTGCTCATATCCAGCCAGTTCCTAAAAAGGGTGACAAATCCCTCCCATCCAATTATTGTCCAATTGCAATTACTTCTACTCTTTCTAAAGTAATGGAGAAATCAATTAACCGCCAACTCTTAAACCACCTAGAAATCTTCCATCTGATCAACGATCGCCAGTATGGATTCCATCAGCGTCGATCCACTGGTGATATTCTGGCTTATGTTACCCATTTATGGACTAATTCAATGGAAAGTTTCGGTAAAACACAAGTAGTTGCTCTTGACATCTCAAAGGCTTTTGATCGTGTTTGGCATAAAGGTCTTCTAAACAAGCTTCCATCTTATGGTTTGCCAACTGTTTTTTGTAATTGGTTATCCAGTTTTCTCTCTGATCGCTCACTGAGGGTGATGGTAGATGGCTCTCTGTCTCCTAACTTCTCCACTAATGCCGGTGTCCCCAAAGTTCAGTTCTTTCCCCACTCTTTTCCTCTTGTATATTAATGACCTTCTTCCATTGACTGGAAATCCTATCCATAGTTTTGCTGATGATAGCAATTGCATTCCACTTTCAATTTTGAGAAACCTTGTCCTGCTCAATCAGCTTCAATTTCTCGAAAATTTGCTACCAATTCCTTAAACGCCGATCTTCAGGTATTTCTCCAGTGGGGCAAAGGCAACTTAGTTGATTTCAACCCTTCTAAAACTGAGTCTTGTCTTATATCTCGCAAAAAGGATTCTTCTTCTCCTATGCTTATCTTTAGTGACACTCCGATTTCTAGGCAATATGATATATCTCTTTTGGGGATTACCCTGACTTCTAATCTCTCTTGGCACAAACACATTACAAATATTGCTTCCTCTGCATCTAAAAAACTTGGTTTTCTCTTTCGCTCTCGGCGTTACTTTTCTTCTAAACAGCTGCTCACTCTGTATAAATCGCAAATCCGCCCTGCCATGGAATATTGTTCCCACATCTGGGGGTGGTGCCCCCAAAACCTCTCTCTGGCTTCTTGATTCCATTCAGAAGAGGGCAGTTAGGTTAATTAATGATTCATCTCTAACAGAGTCTCTCCACTCGCTCTCGCATAGACGTACTGTTTCTGCTGCATGCCTCTTCTACAGATACTTCCATGGGCACTGTTCTTCCGAATTGGCTTCTATAATTCCCGCTCTCTCTTTCAAAACAGTCCGAACACGTGCCGCCACCAGCCAACATCCATTTACTGTCCAACTTCAAACTCACAGAACCAACTTTTCATCTTGCTCGTTTATTCATTCAACTGCCGTTTTCTGGAACAACCTTCCTTCATACGTATTTCCTGAAAATTACAGTCTACAGAAGTTCAAGTCCAATGTCAACAAATATCTTCTTTCGTCTTCTCACCCTCCACCCAAGCATGGTACTAAGTACTATAGGTTCTAATACCTCTCGTGTTTGGGGTTTACATAAAAAAAAAAAAAAAAAAAAAAATCTTTCAGTTCTCAGTCAAATTTATAGGAACCTTTGTCACTTAGCCATATCACAGGCCAAAATTCAAATCTTGCAGAATTCTTCTCCTTCCTAAAACGAATAGGATTGTATAACCATTTTTAACTGCTTCGAAATCAACAAACGCAGGCAGTATGCACCACTTCCATAAGTGCAATATGGTCTAAGTAGCCGTTGCACTTAACAACAACAATCCCTAATAAAACTTCCTCCTATTCAACCAAGATAACCTGCTCTTAATGATTCATATATGGGACCTGAAACAAGGTTTCAGATATGAATCACCTCACAAAAGCTCCTAAGGCCCTCAGAAAATTTGTTTGGTCAACACGTTATGAACCACTAGAATAAACTGCCTTCCTGGGCGACTGATGTTGACAGTCTAGTGAGGTTTAAGGGCAATGGATCAGCACCTTCAGGCATGGAGAGAATATGAAAAGAGTATGATCTCTGTCTATACAGGTTATATAGACAAAAGTTGTTTTTTTTTTTGGGTGATACAACAAAACCTACTTACATCTTTTGGTTTTCACTAATACTAGTAACACTAAAAGTCACTAAAAAACATTAATGAATTATATGAATGGTCTATACACCTCATAATCATAATGTGCCCTTTAAGTGTGCACAATTTAAATCTAATATATATAATAAAAACTTGGCAAACAATGATATGAAATTTTAGTTAACTGGAATGTGTAATGATTAAATTACATTAGGTGATAATTATCCTCTAATGTAATTTTAATATAATGATAGTTAAACCCAAATCAGTCCAAGTGACTACCTAACAGCAGGGCCCTGCAGAGGTATTTGGGGGGGTCTAGATGCAAACGGGGTTAAGCGACCTGGTTTATTTCTGTTGAGACTTTGATGATCCCTTGATTGGGGAGCCCCAGTGCAGCACATCCAATGCATCCCCCATTTGCACAGCCCTGCTTAAGAGGTGCACAAAAAACAATAACGGCAGGCATACGATAATTTCCTTCACCAATCAGTTTTAGTGGGTTTTTTTTTAGGTGGGGGAAGCCAATAGTTTAAAATAAGAAACTTCAAAAAATTTTTTTACATTATTTATACTGTATAATAATATCAAAAAATATCATTATAAACAGTAGTGTTGTTATGCAAAGAAAAATATTTCCATACAGCCAAATCTCAGTATAGCAAGCAGTTGTAAAAAGAAGGAAATGAATAAAAGACGAAACACTATGGATAGTTTACATAGCAATGGGTGCTATAAAGAATTTTTTTTTTACAGCTAAACTTTTCAATTAAAAAATAATTAATGATGAAGATCAAAACTGAATATCACACTGGAAGTATACTAAAATTTGCACTAATACAATTCTAATTAGATGTTTAAATTTATAAATTTTACAGCTTTAGGTGTATAAAATATATGAAGTGCTCCAACTAGAGGTTTAAACCATTTGCTATGCAAAGAATCACTCAACCTCTCTCTTTTTCAATTCTTCAAATTTATAATCTTGAAGTTTTTTGTATATTTGGGCTAATTTACTTAATGCAATATTTCTCATATTATAGATACAGTCAGTCCTCGTATAGCACGATAGTTGTGTTCCTAGAAACCCTCGTGCAATGCAAAATCATGCAATATAAATAACAGGCTCTATGGGAAAAATTAGGTGCCAACCACCCAAGATTGAACACACATTTGTAACCAAAACATTACCAAACAATAAATAATCATAATAAAATACTTATGTATTTTATTACAATTAAATATTTATATTAATATTAATTTATTATGTAATATTAATATTATATTTATTATTAATAATAATAATATAATAAATTAAAAAGATAATATTAATTTATTACGATAAAATACATAAAATACTTATGTATTTTATTACAACTAGTATGTAATAAAATGTTGCTAATGCTTTAGCTGCTATGGTAAGCAAACTTGTTCTTTGCTTGATCTTCTATCCAAACAGATGAAAGCCGTTCCCATCTCTTCCAATTCTTTGTGTCTCGATCTAATGGATTTTGTTACACTTTGAATTGTTCCTGCTATGAAAGTTGTTTTTATTTTCTCTGCATTCTTTGTAATTTTCGGCATTGCCTCATTTAGGCCTGTAGCACGTGCAATATCACATGGTCTTTTCTTTCGCTCAAAGCGTTTCACAATTTCATATTTTTTCTCTATCGACAGAGGCGGACTGGCCATAAGCCTTACTGGGAAAACCCCGGTGGGCCAGAGGCCAGAAGACGATGGAGGCCGGTGTGATTTTGGCCATAAACGCTAGTATGAGGCCACTACAAATTTTCCCGGGTAAGAATTTGAACCAGTCTGCCTCTGTCTATCGATAAATGCTTTTTTTTTCTGCTCTGAATCTGTAGTGTCTTCACCAGGACGCTTCCTTTTCACACCTTTTAAGTATTTTACTCATTTTTAGGGAATAAAGCACAATTACAAAATGAGGCAAGCTTGATACACATAAACAAAGCTGCGTGCATGTAGCAACTGAATAAACAACACCGTAATGGCAGAGACACGATTAACACCTCACTAGATCACATTTTACTAAAGCACATTTCTGGGGGTCACTACCATAAAACAATAAAAACAATTTCCAGTTGCGTTTCTGCTAGTGGAATCTGTTATAAACTGGTAGTAAACTCGATCAAATTGCATTTGCAATAATACTGATAGCTAAAATTGTGTAGGTTTTTACGTTATTATGGTGAAATGTGTTTCCCTTTCACTGATATAAAAAACAAATGTAAAAAACAAATACATTTTCAGAATCTTCTCTTCATTCCTATCGTGCTGTGTTAAGTTAAGGTGATTCCGCATTCAATTGCCATTTCTTGTAAACACAAAGGCAAATCGTGCATAAGTGAATTCAGTTCGTGTTATATACGATATTGTTCCCCTATTTATAAAATGTGTATGATCGAATTCGAGTAGCGTAAACACATGTTATACAGGGACTGACTGTATATCTTATCAGTGGATTGTTTAGGTCTTCACAAATGAAATCCCAAATAGGACAGAAACCTGGATCTGGGTAGTGGCATACACTTAAAATAAATAGCAATACAGGCAACCCCTGTATAACACGGTACTTCTACAACACGGTTTTGCTTTAACATGATTGATAAATTGCAGCAATCCTCGCACAAGACGGTACTTGTACAAGACTACTACTTATATAACATATACAGCAGGCCACCGTTATAACGTGGTTCGCTTTACGCTGATTCGCTATAACGCTGTTCTTATATTATAACCCGTATCGGACTATAACGCTGTCACAGATCACTATAACGCTCTTTTACAGATTGCATTTTTGGCATATTTAACGAAATCATTTCATTTGATGGAGTCGATAGCTTAAAAATTAATAGCAAACAGCATTAAAACATTTCCCACGCCGACTTGAGAAATTTTCCCACGCTCATCGCATGTTAATTTAATTGCAGTACAGTGACTTGTTGCATAGTTCCGAGATCAACATTTTAAAAAATGATCAAGTATATTGCTTGTAATATTTGCATTATATGCATTTATCCGAAGTCTAGTCATCACTCAGTACCGTATTAGACATTGTGCGAAACGGACAGTTTACTTGAACATTGTATCATAATTAATGCAACCAATGCAGTTACATTTTCGAAGAGTTAATAATGGCTGAGCGCTAAGTGAATCTCGCTTAGCAGGGATTCACTTAGCGCTCTGTTTTTACCGAACGAATTATCAGCGTTAAGCGGGGGTCACCTATACTTATATCTGCTCTAACATGGTTAGAGAATTGCAGCAAATCCCGCATAACCCAAGGGGCTCACATCTGGTGAGTATGGGCTTGGCACACCCATGGTCCTGAGCTGGATATCATCATTCTCTTTCTTGGTGATTCCCTTCTACTTCTGACTCTCTCTCTCTCTCTCTCTCTCTCTCTCTCTCTCTCTCTCTCTCTCTCTCTCTCTCTCTCTCTCTCAGGGTAATCAGAAATTTTTTTTTTGGCTGGTGGGTGCAGCAAAAGCCTGGCTAATAATAATAATAATAATAACACGGTATTTTTGAGTTTTTGTGTGGAGAAAACCTCTGCTGTTACGTTGGATGTAATTTGTCAACATTTCCATTCTTTTTTGTGAATCCCTGCTGTTGACTCACTAGTCGTTATGCAAAAAAAATTGTTGGGAAAACCACATGTTAGGTTCTGTGCCATTGAACTTGTGCTTGTTTGAGACCATAAAAATTGTGACTTCAAAGCTTGCAGTTCGTGGCTTTTATGGGTTTTGTAAGATTATTTTGGTTTTTATTTCATTGTTTATAAATTTTTCTGGGTATATATTACTAAACTTTGTTCTTAAGAACAGTACTGGAATAATTTCTTAATTAAATTCCAGCCCTAAATTATGCCAAGGAACTTAGGCATAATTTTGGGTAACTGCTGATTTATTTTAAGGATGGTTTCTAAATTGTTTTGTGCCAGCTGTGGAAAACTATTTAAAGCAGAAAAATCTACATTTCACAGTTTTATTACTATTGGATAATGTGCCAGGTCATCCAAAAGATTTAAGTCATCCAAAATGTTGAAGCTATGTTCCTACCACCCAATACAACTTCTTTAATTCAGTCATTAGATTAAGGCATTATATCTACCTTTAAAACTCATTACATCGGAAAATCGTTACAACAGATTTTGGAAAAAATTGATTTGAATCTATTAGAGTGATGAAGGCATGGAAACATTTTTCAATTGTGGATTGTATCGAAACCATAGCTTTATAACTCAAAGAAGTAAAATTGTCAACACATGTGTGATGGAAAAATGTATGGCCAGAGTCGGTTCATTCAGAAAATATGGCAGAAAATGGAATTGTTGTGATAGTATATCCCGTATAACATGGTTTCGCACTACATGATTTTATAAGGAACCTAACTACTGTGTTATACAAGGGTTACCTGTATATATATCTCTATTGGAGCTATGCCTTTATTTAGAGTTGTGCAATAAAAAGGCAACTTGTGGTGAAATGTCTCCACGTGAAATCAACACACTAAGTAGTTAACCTAGTTTGCTCAATGTTACACACAGAAAGAGGCTATGTCTAAAGTCTACCATCTTACAACTAAGGTCTACCTATGCATAGTTTTTGGGCACAATGATCTTAGATTGATCGATTCAGATATGTACATGTACATAGTATATTCTGTCATTCTTTTTATTTTTTTAATAATTAGTTTTTTTTTCAGTAAAAGTATTTTGCAGAAAATATTTATTTTACTTGACATATCTAATATTATCTGTTGTCATTTCTTATTTACTGTCACTAATTAACCATGCTTCTGACTCATCTATCCGTAGTTGTGCCAGTGGCATGAACATAGATAAGCAGAAAAGCTGGTCCAGACAGCTTGCACAACATCAAAAGATTTGTGTAACTTTGGACTTGCAAAGATTTATTAATTTGCAGGTTAATGCATTGGTAGCGATGCTGCAAACAGTATCCTTAGCATGTGGCCGAAAAATTTTTTGATAGTGTTTATATGAACACTATCAGAATTTTTATGAATTATAAACGTTTATAAACTATACTTTTAGTTATTTTTTCACCTTTGACCCAAATTTTTGAGTGTACCACTGGTGGCACACGACGGCTCCAATGATTATTTTTTTATTGGGCCATCATGTACCACCGGTGGCCTCTGAATAAAACTTTGCAATCATTCTTCTCTTTCTTGGTGATTCCCTTCTACTTCAGACTCTTGTTCTCTCTCTCTCTCTCTCTCTCTCTCTCTCTCTCTCAGGGAAAATCAGAAATTTTTTTTTTTTGGCTGGTGCAACAAGAGCCTCAGGCTTCCTTGCATCATATGGTTAATAATAATAATAATAATAATAATAAATAATAATAATATGCAACACATGTTCTTTTTTTAAATATCTAATTGAAACGAAATCAAAATGAGTTCAAGTGCAAGAAAAATTATTTCTTTACTTCAAGAAATTCCTCTGATCAGCTTGCCTTATCGCATTCAGGTGTAACATATATTGAAAGATACAGTAAGCACTGGTTACAATCATCACCAGTTATTAGAATCAAATTTTGAAGAACTGAAAATGCACTACACTTTCATCGTTTACTAGAATCACATTTTCGGTTATAAGAATCAATTTTGAACGTCAATGTGATAATTTCCAAAGCACATTTCTGGAGGTCATAACCATAAAACAATAAAAACAATTTGCAGTTTCAGGTTTATCGGGATTTTCTGTTAATACAGTTCTGTTAGTGAAATAAATGAGTAGTAAACTTGATCTTATTGTATTTGCGATAATATCAATAGATGGAATTCTGTGTTTTCACATTATTATGGCAAAATGTTGTTTCCCCTTTGCTGAAATCTACTCTTCATTTCTATATCTAAACTTCATCTCACTTGTGTGTGTCATGTTAGTTCCAATTTGTGTGTGCTGTGTGCTTTGTTATTGATTGACACCTAGCTTTTTTACTGTGTTTTAAATTTTACTACCCAAAAAAAAAAAAAAAAAAAAATGAATGCCAATGAACAGAAAGAGTGAATTTGAGTAAAAAAGATAAGTTATGAAAATTATAGAAACACAATAAATTAAACTTAGGCAATACATCTCAAAGGGAAGCAGCAGTAAAATTAGTAATGCCTCAGTCATCTTTATCAAAATTATTAAAATCATGTCACACATTAAACGGTAATGTCATTAGTGAAACCAAAACAAGGAAGCGTGAAGGGAAATGCCAAACAGTAGATGAAGCTCTGTTCATTTGGTTCAAACGGGCCAGCTCATTTAATGCACCAATCAACCGTAGCATTCTTCTTCAAAAAGCAGCTGATTTTTCTGAAAAACTATATGAAGAGTTTAAGGTGACGGACAGATGGCTGACAAGATGGTTTACAAAAATCTTCATGGAGAAAAATCTCATGGAGGATTCTGATTGTTCTGCAGCTTACACCACATTGAAAACCTCTTGGCGAACTGTGTTAAGCACTTATAATACAGATGAAACAGGGTTGCACTACAGGGCTACCCTAGACCATTGCATGATTTTTAAAAAATTCCCTGCCTCTGCAGGATTACAGTTCTTTTAACCAAATTTGCGTCCATTGAACAACAACAGAAAATGTCTATTGCACTTACTAACGTGCAATACGACAGAAACAATCAAGATGCAGCCATTAGTTATAGGCAAGAGTAAATCACCTAGATGTTTTAAAGGAGTAAAACAGCTGTCTGTTGAATATGCTAATAATGTCGATGCTTGGATGACAGCTTCTTTATTTGAAGATTATTTTTGTTAATGGGATTTGCAATTTTATAAGAAAAACAAAAAAAATTGTATTGGTTTTGGACAACTGCTCAGCTCATCCAAAGTTGACTTTCCAAAACATTGAATTTGTTTTTCTACTTTTGAATACCACATCACTGATTCAACTTCTCAACCAAGGAATAATAAAAACCTTTAAGACCTTTTATAGATCAGATATGGAGCGAAGAATCATCCAGTCTATAGATGAAGGTTTGGGAACATCATCCAATATCACAAAGCATAGAACTGTTCTAGATGCACTTCATATGACAACAGGTGCCTGGAATGAAGTTTCTGAAACCTGCATTAGCAACTGTTTCAAAAAAGTGGATTAATTATTCATGATGGTCAACTAAGTCACGATACTGATCACATAGAAAAGTCTTAAGACATAGATGAACAGGAGTTTAATGACTGGGTGGACATAGGTGATCTAAAAGTTACTATAGCTTTAACAGAAATTGCTCAGTCTGCTACCGATAATTTTGCCAAGGAGGAGGAAAATGAAGATAAACCTGAACAAATTCCAGTTACAAAATGGCAAACTTGTAAAGCTATAGCCGCCCTGAGTAGAGCATTGGAAGAAACTGGTGCAAGTGATTGTGAATATAGACTGTTATACAATATTGAAAAATCTATAAATATACTTTGTAGTGATAATTTAAAGGAAACTAAAACAAGTGATTTTTTTAAATTATAATCATATTACAGTGTTATGTTTAATTAATATGTATATTAATTAAGCTATGTACGCAAGTATAAATTTATTTTTATTTTGCTAACCTGTGGATAATATTCTTACGATTTTCACATATCATTTAATTGGTAATAAAGTGTAAATCGGAGCTTTATATCTTTATTTTATAGCCTCTGGATAATATCTGTTGATTTTCACTTATTAGATCCAAAATTCAATTTGCAAGTGTGATCACTACGACCGGCACTTACTGCATATTTAAACCTTCAGCTGTTATATCTTTCAACAAAGCTGAAAAGGAGGTCGATGTCTCGGACCAAGTGTTGTCTTATTATACTGCCCTTAGAAAAAATATAAAATGGTACAAAAATGTTTTCTTTGAAATAGCTCTTGGCACATGCACTGTGAATACTTGGGTAACATATAATAACTTCAGTGACAACAGCAAGAAATTGGATATGCTACTGCTTCGACAAAAAATAAGAGGATTGTTGGACACTGAAAATGAAAATACAGAGGCTGAAGATGATGCTGAAATTGAAGGAAACTGACAACCTGCAAGGAAGAGGCCAAGAAGTAGTAGTACCATACTTAGTTTGTACATTTAGCGAAGACTGTCCAGGAAAGCTGACTATGTGCCTACAGTGTTTTTATGAAAAACATAAGTAATAACTATTAGTTTTGAGATACTTACTAAGGTTTTTATGTTATTGATTAGTTTTGACCTCATTATTTAGAATACAACTGCATTTGTTTCAAAAATAAATATATTTTTTCATTATTTTATTATTTTATTATTAACTGGTTTTATTAACTTATGACATCCACATTTATAGACGAGTGCATTACCAGTGGTACAACTAACAACTTGTACCTATGCTATAGCTGTATGCCCAATATAGAGGATCTCGTTATAAATTGCAAGATTTTTAGCTATATAGAAAGTGGATTGACAAGTGTACCACTGGTGGTCAACAATGGCCACAGTCGAAATGTGTAATGTACCACATTGTCACCAACGTGTTAAGCAACAATGCATACTTTAATTGAAAAATCAAATAATTTCAGGTCCTTGAGTTTGGAAATCTGATGTTTTAGGACATCACACTCAAGTCTAACCAAGTCAATAACAAAATAAAACAAAAGCCTGTCACTTGATAAAGTGGGGCACTTGCTAAAGGACTACATGATTAGAGCAAATAACAGTGGAACAAATTAGAATAATGAAGGTAACAAATAGATACGGTAGGACCTTTATACAACAAAATTTATTGTTAGCTTGAAAAAATTCGTTAAACAGAAATTTCGTTATAAAGAAATATGATCTTTTCAACAATGAAAAATACTGTAGTTCAGCATTCAGAAATATAATAAAGGATGGGAAATAAAGCAGAAATAACTAGGAATGAATAAATTTTCCAACATTTTAAAACAAATAATTTATTAATACATACATATTAAGAAATGACTACTTACATTATGCACACAATATATTAGTACACTTTTAAGAATTATTTTGTAAAATATTTGATTACTTTTTGTTGTACATAGGATTTTACTGTATATCATTCATAAAAATGTTCACATTTGTTTAAACAATCAAATATATTTTCTTTACACTGAAGGCCTCGACACAAAGTTTCAAATGCTGCCAACGTTTCATGTTTGGAAGGTTTAATATTTCCCTCATTTTCATCCAACTCATCGTTGATATTTTTTTGAATTCTTTGAATACTCTCCACATATTCAAAGAATTCGTGGAGAGTATTCAACATTCGTAAATGTTGGAGTCACTCGGATATTCAGCTCTATGACATCATTATAAACTCCAAAAATTTGTCAAGAACAATTTCTTCATTGCTCAAACCTCTCGCTTGGAGTTCTTCCCAAGATTGCTCAATATCTTGTAGTAGTTTATCCCTCTCATTGCTGTTAATTGGCATTTTAGCAAAATCTACTTTTGCAAAACAATTCTTAATCGCCGTTTCTATCACACCTTGACTCCACACTTTTGCCATACTGATATGCACAACTGGAAATCTATAGGTTGGTTGGTTTCTATTCTCAGTGTAATTTTTTTTAAGTATGTGCCTTTGGTAGTGCATTTTCAAATTCTTGATAATGCCTTGGTCCATTGGCTGCAATTTAGATGAGGTATTTGGAGGGAAGAAAACAAGCTTCACACGTGTAAGTTTTGAAATTACCGAGTGAAGGTGGGTAGATGTCGACAATTGACATGATTTTTCTGGTTTCCTTCATCATCTTTCTATCAAAGTTTAAAATTCACTGTTCAAAATTTCACTTGTCATCCAAGTTTTTTGTTGTAGTTGTAGTCCAACTCTTAACTTTACTCCTTTGAAACAGTGGGGTTGCTGACTTTTGCCTATTACCAAAAGCTTTAGTTTTTCATTACCGACCAAGACTGTAATTCTCTCCTTACTATTTTTACCACCTTTAGAAGTCAGTGTCTTGTTCGGCAAACATTTTAAAAAATACACATGTTTCATCAACGTTGAATGTCTTTGGGGTCGTAATCCTCCATAATTTTTTTCCAAACTGTTTATTTCCATGGGTACAGTCTTCTTCAATCATGACTCCACTTTCACCAGAAACAACTTTTTCAAGTAGGCCATGACACCTTTTAAATCTGTCCAGTCAACCAGAACTGGCTTGGAATGTTTTATGCTCTAGAAAAGATGCATACTCTATAGCCTTTTCTTTTATTAATGATATCGGCATCTTTTGGTCTCAAATCAACTTCACCCTTAAAAACAACTTCATCTACATCTTCATACAGGTATAATTTCGCATGCTTCCATATGGATCTTGTTTCCTCAAACAGTTTCAGAATCAAAACACAGTTTTTCAGAATGGTTGACACACTACTGGAAGGAATACCAAATTTTAAAGTGATTTCTTTAACTCCCCAATTTACACTATTAAGCACTTCCACTTTTTACACTACACTCAAGGATTTTTCTCTTAGATATTGTAAGGTTGCTTGCACAGCAGCTAAAACAAAACTGATTTAGGGACGAGTTGTACCTACCGTGTAAACTGAGACAGGTGAAATTTAGTGAAGGTGTGATCGACTCATTTCTGTGAAACAACAGATGAATTTCCAGGATAAAGGAAAATCACTCTCTCCTAATTCTCTAATAGGGTGCTTACAGTATAAAACAGCTGGACCAGAGCCAATATCTGCGTCGGGAATAAGCCTTAATCTCTGCCAATGACTGTGGCAAAGACAGCAGTTGACCAGCGTGACTTCTCAGTACAGTAGAGGTGGCTGTATAGATTTTAAGGGCACCACTAAATTGTGGAATGTTTTAGCTCTTAATTCATGCTATTAAGAATTAATCACTTTAGCTCTTAATTCGTGCTTTCTACAGCATCAGCTCTATTGCCCAGGTGTCTTGAAATCAGTTCATTATATGGAAATTTTCTTAATTATATGGAACCTATTTTCAATGTAATGACCAATCAAAAAAATCAAAAGAAGTTCGTTAAAGAGAGGTCCAACTGCATATATAATATAAATATAATATAATCCAAAAATTAAATAGAGGGGTAAAGAGTAAAAGTAGTAAAAAAAAATAAATAAGAAAAAATAGTAGAAAAGCTAACATCAGTGGCAGAAGAAAAGCACAAACCACTACATGTTGGGTATAATAAACTAAAATAGACTAAAATAAAATACATGCCAGCAGCATGACAAACCAGTAAAGTGAAAATGGATTTAACCAATAAAATAACGAAAAATAAAAGTAAAATGGGGAGGGGAATAAAGAAGAAGAGGGTACTGTTGAAGCAACATTCCTAATATAATTTAGAAAATACAAGCCAATTCAAAAGAAATTTAGTGGCACCCCTAGATGGCACACATTTCCGAATTATACGAAATCTCACTAAGGGGGAGGCATGGATTACCAACGGTACGTGACCAAATGAAATGAAAATAATAATTAATAAAATAAAATAGACTGACCATTATGCCCATCTCGACGGAGGACTACGAGGCCAATAATAGTCAGGGAATCACTGCATTTTGAATGCTAAACAAATCCATGCAACGACAGAATGATACTAAAATCAAATTGCCAATGCAATAGATTTGCATAGCGGTGGTCCTTATGCAGTGAAAAATAATAAGACAGGAAGCCTATTACTCGCATGGCTACACCATGCCACTGACAAAACAATAGTTGAATTGAAAATATATAGAAACAAATTAGGCTATAGATGGCAGTATGGATGCAGCGTTAGCAAATTGTCATGCTACTACCATGTAAATATATTAATTATTTTATTTCATTTTATTAATTATTATTTACATTTCTAAATTTTTTTTTTGGTCACGTATTGTTGGTAGTTCACGCTTCCACCTTAGTGAGATTTCACATATTTCTGAAACTGGTGCCATCTGGGGGCACCACTAAATTTCTTTTGAATTGACTTGTATTTGCTAAATTATATTAGGAACGTTGTGTCAACAGTACCCTCTTCTTTATTCCCCCTCCCCCATTTTACTGTTGTTTTTTGTTATTTTATTGGTTAAGTTCATTTTCACTCTACTGGCTTGTCGTGCTACTGGCATATATTTTATTTTAGTTTATATAAATATAATATATTTAAATACATTAGTTAAATAAATTTGTAAAATAGTAAGAGGAGTATACCTCAATATAGTAAGTAGAACACTTCCGTATGATACTATCCAGAAATTAAAACGAAAAAATTGACTAACTTACATTAGAGTAAAAAATAAATAATTAAATAATTAAAAACCAATTTAACACAATTCAAATCAATTTAAAACAATTAAAAATCAATTTAACGCAATTAAAAAGAATCTAACGAAAAAATTCAAAACGATTTTCCTTCCTGAAGCTGACAACAGTTTTCGGCTGTATGTTGTGATCACAGGAATGAAAATTCATTCCTGTGATCACGACAGGAATGAATGTGTACTTAGAAGGGTTGTTTGTGAGAAAAAGTTCAAGCATGTTGGCTGTATGGTTAAGATTGTCCGGTATTCTTGTAGGTAAATGAACAATCTGTGCAAGGTCATTAGTAATTGCAAAAGCCTAAGCATCTCGACCAGCTGGGTTGGTGTTACTAGAAAAAAGGAAGCCAGCTGGAGTTGTGAACATTAAAATCACCAAGGAATATTACCTCACTGTTAGGAAAGTTGGACAGGAGAAAGTCAAGTTACAAAGAGAGGAAGTCAAAGAGCTCCAAGTGATTAATGGAGTTGGAAGAACGGTAGAGAGAACAGATGAATTTGAAACAATGAGGTAGAGAGATTTTAAGCCAGAGAAGATTGAAAAGAGGAGATTCCAAGTCTCTGACAGAGAATATCGGAACAGACATATGCATAAGTACCACCTTTGAGGCGGTACTTGTGCAGGGCACTGCTATTTGTAATATGGAAAGATGAGCAGTATTTGAATCAACTGATAACTGAGATTCTGTCAGAAAAAGTACATGGGGTTTGGCAGACTGCAAGTGGAAATGGACATCGTTGAGATTAGAATTGAGACCACGTATATTTGTGAAATGAATTAGGAACTGTTTGGGAGATAAGCTTACTCTATTAGTTTGACAATTCATGGTGTATTCAATAGTAAGAAAAAGAGAGTGGGACATGCTGTGTGGAGTAATGAAATTTTTGGATATGGCGTACACATGGTAAGAATATACCCAGATCCTTGACATAACGTGGCCTCGACAATGTCCCCCGCATACACACTACCCGGACTCCCTCCAGTCACTATCTGGCAGATTAGAGGTAGCAAGATTATACACTAGCTGATCTGGAGGCCTCCTAGAGAGTTACCAATAGGTTCGGTCTGGTGTACTAACTAGTGGCCGGCCTGCGAACACCGTTTTAGAGCTGTACCCTCAAAATGTAAGGAAGATTGGATCTGACCACGATGTTCATCATAACCTCAAAAGTCATCAATCATACTGCATGATAGAAGAGATGGGGAAGGGTTGACCAGAACTTACCTCTGGAGACTAAACATGGATTTCACCACTTCAAGCCTCCAATAAGCAAAGTGGTGATATTGCACCGGATGATGAGACTTATCTACCACCTAGTCCTGCCTGGTAACACAGAGGGGCGGCATTCCTCCATGTGGTGTGGGCACCACACCTCGACCCCTGCTTACGTTGGTTCACACCTGGGTGGTCACCCACCACGTGCTTGTGCATGGAGGTTATACCCAGCATTACTAACAGTCCCACCATCGTGAAGGTGCAAGCAGAGGATTTGGCTGTCACAGACCATCTGGACTTCACCGAAATTGGGTCCACTTGACTTGAGTGTCACCCGAACTTGAATGTTACCTATGATGAAATTGGGTCCACTTGACTTGAGTGTCACCCGAACTTGAATGTTACCCATGATGAAATTGGGTCCACTTGACTTGAATGTCACCCATGATGAGAGCCTTGTCGATCAATTTGGCCCTGGAGAGATTGTGCAAGGCTCAAGGGATAGAATTTTTCTCATTGTTATATATTTATATTTATTTAGGAGGTTAGGCAGGAATTAGCCTGATTTGTGCTTGTTAACAGAAGAGACTGCTTCTACAGGGATGAGAGACATTTAAATAGAAAGGGTGCAAGAATATTTCCTGATGCTATCGAGGCAGAGTTAAGTGGGTCATAAAACTGCTAGCTTGGGGAGATATGCGGACTAATAGATTAACAGTAGCTGCTGGCAGAGTTTAAAGTGATTCTTGCACTGCTTCTATTGAAATGCAAATGCAATAGAGCAGCAGCCTGGAAAGCAAGCCAATGGGGATTTCCAGGACTGCTGAGAGTCATAGTGGACCAAGTAAATACATGGGCTGTGTCAGGGTAACTAAGAGTAGAAACAGGTGCATGTATACTTGCATGTACACCAATGCTAGGAATATAGTTAATAAATTTTATGAGCTGGAAGTGCTAGTTAGACATCAAAGGCAGATTAAGACATCAAAAGGTGTATGTGCGTGTTTTTTGGCTAATGCTATATAAGCTTGCTTTCTTGCATCATGTGCCCTTGCTAATGCTAAAGCATGTGTTCAGAGGTTGATCTGCATGTAGTGTAGGGCACTGCTATTTGTAATATGGACATTTCTCCACCTTAAAATCTATACCAAGAACTTTGCAACCAAACATAACAGGATACTCAGAGGAAGTGCTAAATCTGAGTTGTCATTTTGTGAAAATGTTTACAAAGGGCAAGATCAGTTCATTTTCATTGATCAAATTTCAATGACAACTCAGAAGAGCAAGATTGTTGTTTGTTATTTGGTTTTTAGGAGCATTAGCAACTAAGGCCATATTGCTCCAGGGATATGCGGTGGCCATTCCCTGACCTTTCCGCATCCTCCGTATTTGGTGGTCATGGGCTTGAACCTCTGTCTAAACAAGAAGCGTGTGCTACGCACTGCTGCCCCTGCCCACCTAGCTACGGAGGTGCCAGAAGAGCAAGATTTGAAATGTCCAAGACCTAAGAAAAATTAAAGAACCTTCCATTGTTTTAACTGAAATGAAATAAATTGCATTTATTACTTCTTTTCAAACTACATTTTTATAATTTAAAACAAAACATGAATGTTATTTTTCCTATGACATATACTTTGAGCAGATCTTATGATCTGTTTCCTACTAAAATGCTCCTCTTTTCTGAAAATGGCTGGATCCTTTGACTAAGAATTGCTACTACTGGAATTTGGCTTCCCTTCTGTTGCTTTGTAAACCACTTGAATGAAAATGTAACGGTCCACTTCCTCTCTACAGTACCACTATTTGAATTCAAAATTCAGCTAGGTGACTATTTCCTCTCCTTACCAGATCACTGTTTAAAAATCAGTAGACTGGAGATTCCAGCATTGCTATTCCCCACCACTCTTCCATGCTTTTTAAAAAGCATTAACTACAAGCCCTTCCCTCATTACTGAATAAACAGTGCATTATTCATTAGTTATAGATACTTTTGTTTGGAACTCTGACACTACAATAATTACGAAACCTTCTATAGTTAAAAAGTTAATTTTGAAATAAAAACTTCATCAAAGATAGGTACCATAACCACATAACACAACAGGGAGAAATACATACTTATTGAGCAAATCCAGAGAATTTCCCTTTATGAATTACTTCAAGAATTACTTGCAGGCCCTGGGGTCCCGTGCAAAACTTATATGGGGTGTTTTTATAAAAGTGATTTTTAAATTTTTTTTTTTTTTTTTTTCAAATTTTACAGTAACTAAGAAATAATTAAATAATTTTATATTATACTGAACAAAAATATTAATATGAATAATAATTAATACATTTATCAACAATATCATTTAGCAATTGCAGTCATCTCATAAAAATAGGAACATGAATAAATAATAACAGGAACCAATCACCCAAATGCATCACAATCGCATGCATCAAACAAACAATACAAATATTATTAAAAGTGAGTATAACATTAAAATTACATTTTTAAATAATGTCCTATATATAAAGGGTTTTCCAATAGTAACGCTCGATGTTTGGCAACAGCGCATGACGAAGTCGACAGTCACACAGGTGGTATCTTTGGTAGCCGTATTCAGTTAGTCTCTGCATTTTATTATGGAGCGTTACACGACTGAGCAACGAGTTGAAATTGTAAAAAATTATTATCAAAACCAATGTTCTATTCGTCAAATGTTTCGTGCACTCTGTGCAGTTTATGGTGTCGACGAACCTCCTTCAGAATCCGCAATTCGCCGTTTAATAAACAAATTCGAAGCAACTGGGTCTGTGGCAAATCTGAAAGTGCCTGTACGTCAGCGAAACGCAAGATCCGTTGAAAATATTGCTGCAGTCCGGGAAAGTGTGCGTGAGAATCCGCAACAGTCCATTCCGCGTTGGGCTCAAGAACTTGGCCTGTCTTCGACGACAACTTGCCGAATCCTGCATAAGGACTTAGGGCTTCACCCTTATAAAGTGCAATTAACCCAACAACTAAAGCCCAACGATCATGCGCAGCGGCATGCATTCGCTGATTGGGCGCTAGAGCAGTTGGAGGTCGATCCTGATTTTGGGCGAAAAATAATGTTTAGTGACGAGGCTCATTTCTGGTTAAGTGGCTTTGTTAACAAGCAAAATTGCCGAATTTGGAGCGACGAAAACCCACGGGAGATTCATGAGGTCCCACTACATTCCGAAAAAGTTACGGTATGGTGTACACTTTGGTCCGGAAAGGCCAACATTAGGCGCGTTATTGCTGAAATTGAGCCACTTTTATGCAATAACGTCATCACCAATTGGGTATCCAGGATTAACCAAACCAGACAAAGCCGCGGCGGACATTTATCTGATATAATTTTTAAAACATAATGTTAACACATATACTTCATAATAAAAATAAATATAGATCACTATCACTCTCACAATTTGTTTTATTGCGTTACAAAAATCGAGCGTTACTATTGGAAAGCCCTGTATATACAATATCAAACAAAACATACAGATTGAGAATGAAGCATGTGCTCTACTTCTAGCAATTTTCAAGTCAACTCATGCAAGCACTCTTGAAGTGACGATAATGTGGGTAAGACAATGGCAGGCTTGTTGACAGAAATGCGGATATTATTATTTCGACCATTTGAGCGTGAGGCCCTGTTTGACAGAACCAGATGAATATGCTTGTGGCCGGCCCTGCACTACTTAACTCAGACTGTCCATCTTATTTTCAAGTATACTTCTCTAGTATTAATACTAATAATTATTAATAATAATATTTCTATATCTTTTTCTTGAAATTACAAAAATTATTGGTTAAGTAACTAGTGAACTTTATCTCCATAAATGTTGATTTAAGCAATGGCAGATGTCAATTTTGTATGAGGTTTTTATACACTGATATATCTTTCTTACCAAATATTGAAATGCTATTCTTCTTCTTAAGGGCCCAGGCATTCCAATGAGGAAAATATCTTGATGAAGCTGGTCCTACAAAACATTTCATTTAAATGTTAAATCATATATTTTTTTTGTTCAATCTATCCAGATAAATATCAAAATAATGAAAACTTACAAACATACTGTTTAAATAATATATTTATCTTGATATATAAAGGCTTCATAATATGTGGACCACACTTTCAGGAAATGGTAATGATTTTCAATGGAAATGGTAAAATAAAATAAAATACTAAAAAAAATAAGATGAAGCAAACATGTACCTAGTAAGAATAAATATTTTACTAGGTATGTGTCTGTTTATTCTTATTTATTATTTTATTACTTTTCTCATCATTAAAAAAAAAACAACCATTTTTTAAATTCAAACAGCCACAGAACCACAACTTTCCAGAATCAGATATGTTTATATAAACTTTTTTCATTTTTTTTCAGATCCAGAATTGACTCTGAATGCGAAGTCCACACGTTAGACCCTGTATGTATTGTTCAATAAAAAGACAAAACACTCTGTGTATATTGTTAAATTTAATGTCAACTTCTCCTTACCAAATTGGTGGGAGATGAAACCACTACCCCAATATACAAACACTGCATTTCTCAGAGGCGAGTCCATAAGTTGAATGATATTTCCATGCATGATGATACAATGGACATATGCATGACAAAAAAAATTTTTTTTTTTTATTTTAGAATCATTAATGCATTCTTTATTTAATACATTCACTGATTTATTTAATACATATGATATATACCACATATCATAAATATTAAGTAATTATGCTATAGCATAATTATCATACACTGTTTTTATTGTGCTATACATATATATGTAAAGCACAATAAAATATATATGTATAGCAGCACAATAAAAACAAAGTGCAGGGATAGATAGGTGACAAAACTGCTGATAAGCTTTCATTCCAAAATTGAGCACTGGTCTGGGTCTGGTTTCACAATTACCAGATTTCAATGGTTCTATTGTATTTATTTATTTATTGTTTGTTTCTTTACTTTTAAGAGTTGCAATTAATACACTTCTGTCATTCTCTGTGCATGCCAGATAAAATTATACTTTTCATTCAGAACTCAGATTTCTACAGCGATTACTTGATTTTATATTCATGTAATAGAAAAAAATTAAATTTTTCTTTATACTCCAGGTAGTAAGTAGTAGTAAGGGAGGCATGCGATGCAAGAAAGCAAGTGATGAGCTTATGTAGCACCAGTCAAAAAAAACAATTTCACACATCCATTCCCTCTAAAAGTTTGTCCAGTTCCTCCTTAAATTTATTTAAGCTATCAACTATCACAACAACAGTTGGCTAAAGGCAAATTTCCGTACATCTATTCTACAACTGTCTTTCCTCAATTTGAATTTATGCCCCCTCAGGTTCATAATCTGAGCAACCAGAAGAATCCCATCAGAATTTAGTGTGCTCAATCCATTCAAGGCCTTATACACCTCAAACAGATCACCTTGCAGGTGCCTAGTCTCCAGCTGCTACAATTTGCAGAACTTAAGCCTTTCTTGGTAAGAGAACCCCTTTGTTCCCTTCACTGTACACGCTCAAGCAACTCTACATTCCACCTAAAATGAGGCCTCCAGACCTGTATGCAGTACTCAAGGTGTAGCTTGACCATTGCTTATACAAAGGGATAATCGCCTACTTTCCCTTACTAGCAAAATTCCTGTATAACACTGACAATACCCCATGACGTGCTCTGGCAGCCTGTCTGCATTGCTAAAAAAACTTCATATCTGACTGCACAATTACTCCTAGATATTTTTTATCACTAAGTGCAGTATCACACAGTTGGTACATTTTTCTGGGGTTATTTCTACTTATATGTAGTACTTTGCATTTGTCAATGTTAAACTTCAGTTGCCATTTCTCAGCCCATCTGCCCAAATTTTATAGATCCTGTTGTCGTAGAACACTGCCATTACTTTCATTACCAACCATGCCAAACTTTGTATCATCTGCAAACTTCAACATTAAGCCTGATATACCTTCATCAATATCATTGATAAATATACAAAACAACAGTGGGCCCAATGCCAAACCCTGGAGGACTCCACTAATAACATTAATCCACGTAGAGCAGCATCCATTGATTACCACTATCTGTCTTCTCCCACTCAACCACCCTTTTATCTATTGTAGCAACTTACCCTTAATACCATGCTGCTCCAATTTGTACAGTAGTCTCTCATGTGCAACAGTGTCAAAAGCATTCCTGAAATCCAAGTATATGATATCAAAATTATTTTTTTGCATCCAGTTCCTTTGTAATCACATCATAGTATCCAATAAAATTTGTCAGACAAGACTTTCCCTTAACAAACCAATGTTGTGTCTCAATTAATACTGCAGCCTTGTCTAGATGATCCTGCAATGCATCTTTAACCAGTGACTCCATTATTTTCCCTGGAGCAGAAGTTAAACCAACTAGTCTGTAATTACTCGTGTCACCCTTAGATCCCCTTTTGTGAATTGAGTATACATTTGCACATCTCCAGTCTGTGAGGACTTCCCCTGAGTCCATGGATGCTCTCATAATTATGGTAAGGGTTTGCTTACTTCCTTTCCTGCCTCTTTAAATATAACTGGATAGATCCCATCCACCCCAGGTGATTTTCTTATGTTTAAATTCAACAATTTCTCCTCCACTTTGCTCTCAGTTATTACAAAATCATTAAGCACCCTGTTACAGTTTGATAAACTTCCAGCATTTTCCTCCCTTAATAACTCCTCGTGTGAATGTAGATGCAAAATACTCATTCAGATTATCAGCTATCTGAGCAGGATCATCAACAGTCGAACCATCGATATCAAGGGGACAAATCTGATTCATCCCCTTCCTTCTAGAGTTTGTATGAAGCAGTGTTCCATAAAAAATAGAGGAACTGTCTGGTTTCAGTAAATACAATTGAGCAATGAACTATAATGAAGCAAATTTTCTTTAGATTTAGACTAACAAGTGAAGTCTCTTTATCCTCCAAGATGTCTTATGGTTAGATGGATGGTTGTTTGAAACATTGAATACTATGGTTGGAGTGTACCAAAGCCATCTGAAGACAATTTCATTCATAATAGAGAAAGAAACACAATATTCAACAAAAAAAAAAAAAAGCATATAAAATTTGCCAAGAATACATTTCATTACAAAAAAATTAAATGTTTTATGTAAATCTCAAACAATTTTTAACATTACATTATTAATAAGCATTAAAGAAGTTGTTTTTACATGCATGAGGCCAACAATATACACTACGTTCACAAATATTAGGAAACATATGAGGCGAAGGTAAAGAAAGTCAGCACAAGAACCATGGGAAACTTTTAGCAGTCAAGCGCATTTCCCAGTACTGCAGTTTCTCCCTGCATTCTTGGTAAACAGATGGTGCATGCTATTGGTAGTGGTAGTAGAAGTCGGTAACAATGTACCGATTAGTTTTTTCTCATTATTAAAAGCAGATTATTGGAGTTCATGAGTGTAACAAAGCCTTTGCGGCTGAAATTTACTTAGAGGTACACCCTCTAGACTGCTTAAGTCTTAGGGTGTCTATCCCCCCTTCACGCTGTTTTAACTCGATACAAAAACAACTTCTACAGCAACTACTGATAACACACACTGTCTGTAGAAGTTGTTTTCGTATCGGGGGGTAAACACCCTAAGACTGAAGCAGTCTGGAGGGCGTACCCATAAGTAAATTTCAGCCCGCTCATGAACTCCAATAATCCACTTTTAATAATCAAAAAAACTAATCAATACATTGTTATCAACTTCTACTGCCACTACCATCTGTTTGATGAGAAGGCACTGGACCATCTGTTTAATGAGAATGCAAGGAGAAGCTGCGGTAGTGGGAAATGCTTTTGACCGGTAAAAGTTTCCCAAAGTTTTCCGTGGTTCTTGTGTTGGCTTTCTTTACCTTGGCCACACATGATTTTGGAAATAAAACATTTTTACTCACAGCCACCTCTTAAAAGGAATGTATCAGTTCATGCCCTCCTCCCCACAATTTGAGAACTAATGAGTTGAAATCACTAACTGATGCAACTTCTGGTTTAGCCACTTGGTACTATCCATTGAGAAAGATTTGATTTCAAGTCCCGTCTCAGACCAAAGGAATTTCTAAAGGCCTTTTCAGTTCAAGGTTTGAGTTCAAGTCATGAATGCATGCAACTATGCAACTACAGACTCATACTTATGGGCATAAAGAGCAATGGGAAACCATTGCATATAACCTGTATGAACTGCTAGGATTAAAGACCTGCCCTCGGGCAGAATAATCATCATCCATATTAAAATGGACTGGACAATGCAAAGAAACAAAGCTTACACAGGATCCATCATAAAAATAAAATTAAATTAAAAGAAGTCTTTTTTTTTTCTTCTTTTTTTTTTTTGCTCAATGATACACTATTGATTATAAAATTAAACTATCAATTTTGTATTGGAAATAATTTTTTTAAATTTTATTTTGGCTGAACTCCAGTCCAGTCTAGTATAAGGTACGCCGATGAAAGTGAGGAAAGATGGCGGTGATTGACAGGTGAAGGTGCCTCCCACTCAGTGCTGTGATTGATGGAGTTCTGTGATTGGGTGATAATTGTGGAGGTGTTTTCTTTCTGATTGTTTTGTGTCATCGAGGTGGGGGGGTGCTTAGCTTAGATAGGGTGTTTATCCCCCATCCCACTAGTTTTGAATCGGAAAATGAGTTCACAATTGAAAAACAGTGGCAAGTGGGGAGAAAACATCCTAGGCATATCAACCTAGGAGGATAATGGGCAAGGAGTGGGCAGAGTCAACTTGTCAATCACTACTTTTCCACTGTTTTGCTAGCCACCATGTTGGATGGGGTACCCTAATCTGGAGTTTTACCTTTATTTTTTAGCCTAAATTGTTATATAGATTGATTTTCAAATGCCATGATTTAAAGTCTACAATATTACTGTGCATCATTTTTTGTTTGTGCTGGAATACTATTAAATACCTAATGCTTGGTTACCATACATCCAGTAAATGTGCATCCAATAATACATACAATTCATACTAATACCCTTTTTGTCTGGTTGGTTGGTTGGTGTCGTGTCCATTTGAAGTCAAATTGAACCATGCGCTGATATCACTGCTTTAGCTAAGTCCACGATCTTTTCGTTATAAAGTTCTCCCTGAAAAGGGGATTCGTCCATGCTTTGCAAAGTCGCCTGAATTGCAGGACAGCTGAAGATGTGTTCCAGAGTAAGCTGTTCTTTCGGACAGTTTCTGCAAAGTTTATAAGTTCTGGTACCATCCGCACCAATTTTCATACCTGCCATGTGTCGGGTTCTCAGTCTGGCAATGGTCTTAGTGATGTTCCTATTTGCATTAATCTCGCAGATTTGGTGATCAGTTTCTATATGTTTCTGTCTGAGTCTGTGTCTGGCGATGGCATTAGCATCATCTAGAGTTATGATTTTTGAGGTGTTGTGATTTAAGTTTCTTGCCTCTTTTGCCAGTTTATCGGCCGCCTCATTTCCTTCTATACCCACATGCGCAGGCATCCACTGTAGTGTGCAGCTCTTTCCCAATTGACGAACTGTCTCCAAATGTCGGTGAATGTCCTGTGTGAGTCCTGTGCGTCCATGTTTTATTGCCAGCAGGGCCGCTCTTGAGTCGCAGAAGATTACAAGCCCTCTGGCTCTGTCTATGTCTCTTAGTGAAATATAACTATTTAGGGCCTCAAGGATTGCCCTTAGCTCACATGTAAAGTTAGAGGCGATGCTGCCTGCACCTATGCTTTGTTGCATTTTTGTAGTATTTGTCAGGGTGGTGTGTATGCCTGCTCCGCCCTTGAGGATAGTCTCGTCAGAGGATCCATCGGTATACATCTGTACTAAGTCATGCCTCGAATAAATCTCAATTGTTTTGATTCCTATAGCTTTGACAATGGTCTCGATTTCTTTTTTTGTACAGTGTTCCACGAGATCCAAATTTATTGTGGTATTTTGGGGGATGCAAGATGGTAAGGTAGGCTCTTGAAGTATGTCATATTTTGTGAGTTCAAGATCAAGACTTTCTCTGATTTCCTTATCGTATTTCATGGTAGATGACCTTTTGAGTCTTGACCTGCAGTTCCAATTTATAAAGGTCCTACGGGAGATATGATCAATGTCTCTGCTGTTAGCCTTATTAGTGAATTTAATTGTGTGATATCTTCTTCTTTGATTGAGTGTCTGAAGGCCGCATTCCCACTCTGCTTTGGTGTTGTTCGTAGACGAAACAGCCCCGATGATTATTTTGGCTGCTCTTGCTTGGATCCTGTCCAGTTTTCCAAGTGCAGACTCAGAAGCATGCGCCCATATTGGTGCTGCATATTCCAAATTAGCCCTGATAAGTGAAGTATAAGTTGTTTTAAGTGTTTTCGGATTTGCTCCCCAGTTCGTACCACATAAGCTTTTTAGGATGTTTAACTTCTTCAGTGCTCTGTTGGAGCTGTTTTCAATGTGTTTGGTGAAACATAGTTCTGTGTCGAGGGTTATACCCAGATATTTTGGGTTATCCATTTTTGAAGTGGGCACGCCGTCTATAGCGATAGCTGGGTTAAAGTTCTTTCTGCGGCTTCTGTCTGTGGTAAAAACTGTGTGGTTAGTTTTATGGGGATTTATCTGTAATTTCAGTTTTCTTGCCCAGTCCACAATTCCTTTTAGTGATCTGTTTATGGATATTTCTGATTTTGCCATGTCTCTGCTGGTATGCCATATTGCTATGTCATCTGCATAGCATGCAATCTTGGTGTCTTCGTCTATATGTTGATGGACGTTATTAGTGTATAGCAGGAAGAGCAGGGGACTGAGAACAGAGCCTTGCGGGACTCCCTGCCATGTTCTTCTGTCCCTGGAGTAGGCCCCATTATATCTTACTCTGATCTTTCTGTCTCTTAGAAAGTCTGCAATCCATATTAGGGCGTTACCCTTTATACCATGTTTGTATGCTATTTCAATTAATTTCTTTCTCCAGACTGTGTCAAAGGCCGATGTCATGTCGAGGAAGACAGCAATAGTCTTTTTTGAAGGGTTTTCTTGCAAGCCGTCTATGATTGACTGACATAGATAAAAGAGTTGATCTTCTGTGGCATGTTGTTTCTTGTAAGCTGTTTGGTAGAAATTTAATATTTTCGTTTTTGTGAGTTCATTCATAATTCTAGAATGTATTATACGTTCCGTGATTTTGCAGAGAATACTAGTGAGTGCAATGGGTCTGTAATGTTTACACTCGGTGGGCGATTTCCCCGGCTTAAGTAAGGGGACAATGATTGAGGTTTTCCATGCCTTGGGGAGTTTTCCCTTTTGCCAAGTTATGTTTATTATTTCCAGTAAGCATTTTGTAGCGGTTTCTCCAAAGTGCTTGACCATCTCCCCAAAAATTAGATCACTGCTGGAGATTTTCTTGCATCAATGTTCCTGATCGCTGTCTTAAGCTCTTGGCAAGTTATAGCCTGAGTAAAGATATCATCATTTTTGTATCCTCTTGCCTCTGTCAGAAGTCTTCTAACTCTTCTGTTCAATTTCTTGTCTTCCCTATTGAAGGATAATTTACTGATGTTGGAGTAGTGTGTTGCTAGCATATTTGCTGCCGCTTTGTTTGTATCTGCATCAGAACCAGAAGAGTTAATGATGTTTGAATTCTGATCTGTTGTACTAGAAGAGCATTTATTTAGGGCTCCGACGACTTTCCAATACTTTGCATCTTTCCTTGGGTCTAAGCTGTTGCAAAATTCTGCCCATTTTTTACTCTTACCCTTTGCTATCTCTTCCTCTACCTTTCTTGTAGCTTCGGCAAGCCTGTTTCTGTTTAGGCTTGTGTTGTTGGTCTTTACTAGTTCGTTTAAATGGTCCCTTTCTTTAATCAAAGAATCAATGTTGAGATCTTTCCAATAAGGGACCCACTGTTTTTTCCTTTTACCTCTGGGTATGAACCTCTTGGCCGCAATTGTGATGTTCTTTGTAAGGTTTGAAGTCTTTTCTTCCAGACATTCAGTTCGAGGCTCATTTAAGCATAGTTTGTCCAGTAACTGTGTAAAACCTGTCCAATCTGCTTTTCTGAAGTTCCATGATCTCTTTTTCTGGTCAACTTCCTCCACTTGAAATTTAAGTGTGGTTATAATGGGGCGATGATCACTCATGGCACTATTCAAGATTCTCCAGCTGCAAAGGCTTGAGATATGATAGCTGACTGCTGTGAGATCAAGGGCAGATTCCGTGCCAGTAGTTCTTGATAAGTAGGTATTTTGCTTGTTATTTAATATGATCAGACGTAGATCAATTAGGATATCTTCTACCTGCTGTCCCTTTTCATCCAGGACAGGTGATCCCCAAGTGGGACTTTTTGCATTAAAGTCTCCTACCATAATAACAGAGTCTATTGGGAGACCCTTTTTGTCTGATATATATATATATATATATATATATATATATATATATATATAGTTACATACAATTCTGCATCTTTGGCACACTATGACCAGGATAATTATAAACTCCTGATTTTTGTGATCATCCTGCATATGAATAGAAAATTAATTAATTTATTTAAGAGATCAGAAGCTAATGTATTTTATAAGTTCAAAAGAAAAACTAAAAGGTTTTAGTTTCACATTTGGACTTATAAAATGAAACAAACCATGCGCTTTTGGTATAGTCTTGATGGCCTCAAGAATGTTGCTGTTCTGATTGTGCATTCTCAGTTTTCATAGTTTTAGTGGAATGATAACTTCCAGAAGTACTTTTTACCATGTAGTTCATATGAGTCAAAATAGAAAACAAAATGAGG